>NC_044563.1:115171910-115484307 GCF_007565055.1 Rhinopithecus roxellana | reverse complement strand
TGAGGTGGGCAGATCATCTGAGGTCAGGAGTTCGAGACCAGCCTAAACAATATGGTGAAACCCCATCTCTACTAAAAATACAAAAATTAGGTGGGTGTAGTGATGGGTGCCTGTAATCCCAGCTACTCAGGAGGTTGAGGCAGGAGAATCACTTGAATCCGGGAGGTGGAAGTTGCAGTGAGCTGAGATTGCACCATTGCACTCCAGCCTGGGCAACAGAGTGAGACTCCATCTCAAAAAACAAAACAAAACAACCACTTACAACTCAACAACAAAAACAAACAACCCAATTTTTAAAATGGAAAAAGATTTGACTAGACCCTCCTCCAGAAAAGATACACAAATGGCCAATAAGGGGCCAGGTGAGGTGGCTCAGGCCTATAATTCCAGCACTTTGGGAGGCTGAGGTGGGCAGATCACTTGACCTCAGGAGTTTGAGACCAGCCTGGTCAACATGGTAAAACCTCCTCTCTATTAACAATATAAAAATCAGCCGGGCATCATGTAGTCCTGTAGTCCCAGCTACTCAGGAGGCTGAGGGAGGAGAATTACTTGAACCCAGGAGGCAGAGGTTGTAGTGAGCCAAGATCATGCCACTGCACTCCAGTCTGGGTGACAGAGTGAGACTGTCTCTGAAAAAACAAACAGACAAAAATGGCCAATAAACACATGGAAGTATGCTTGGCATCATTTGCCACCGGGAAAATAGAAATCAGAACAATAATGAAATAGACTTTCACATCCACCTGACTATAGTAAAAAGACAGACAATAACAAGTGTTGGTGAGCATGTGGAGAAATCCATTTTCATTGCTACTGTAAGTGTAAAATGGTGTAGCCACTTTGGAAAACAATCTGGCAGTTCATTACAGAATAAACGTAGAGTTCCTGTATGACCTAGCAATTCCATGTCTGGTAACCAAGATAAATGAAAACAGGTTCACAGAAAAACCTGTACATGAATGTTTACAAGAGCATTGTTCATAACAGCCACAAAGTGAGAACAACCCCGATGTCCACCAACTGATGATGAGCTTTGAGCACATTAGTCTACATGAAAGAGGCCACTCGACAAAGGACCACATAGTCTATGATACAGTTTTCACAAAATGTTCAGAATCAGAAAATCCTTAGAGACAGAAAGTGGGTGGGCAGTTGCCTAAGGCTTGCTGAAGAAGGGCTGAGGAAAAATGGGGAATGACTGATAATAGATAGAGGGTTTCTTCTGGCGGTGGGAGTGAACATGATTCAAAATTAGACTATGGCAATGTTTAATCAATTCTCTAAATACACTTTTTTAAAAACCATTAAATTGTACACTTAAAAAGTAAATGGTCTGGACAAGATGATTTATTGGATCTTGCCCAATTTAACATTTTATGGAATAGAAGCCCATCTTGAAATGAGGCTCGACTCTACAGGAAAAGAATGGCTCTGTCCATGTTAGTGCACAGTGAAGGGAAAGAAGTTGGGTAACTTAGCCAGTACACAGTGACAAAATCCCATCACTCTATTATAAAAATTAACTAATTCATAAATTAGGTGCCACATATATAAATTATAATTAAGCGCTTAGTAGCCACTGATGTTTGATGGGATACTTCACATATGCCTGGTCCTGTTCTTTCCATGGATTCTCATTTAATCCTCACAGCAGCTTTATGAAGCTTCAGACGAGAAACTGAGGCTCAGAGGGTTACAGTAAAGAAAAGGAGGCTGAGAGGCAAGATGCAAATGCAGGCAATTCGACTCTAAGACCTGTGCTCATGACCTCTGGCTATCCTGCCTTGCTTTCTCCATGCAGTCCATCTGGGTGCAAAGTGTGTGCTTAATCAGCAGAAGCAAATAACCAAGTCAAAAATAACCTCATAGTTTCTTGCTCTATTTCTTAAAAGCAAGGAGTATGATCATTTCATTTTTCAAAGCCCTGAATTCAGCTTTTCTTATGCTCAGGCAGACACTGTCATTTGCTTGCAAGGCACATACTCCTGGCTTCCTGGGGCTAGATGTGCTCCTGTTATCTAAGCCAGGCTGACTGGTTTTTTCTCTTTTTCTTTTGTAAATGTCTGTAATCCAGCAGCTTCCCAGCAGGCCCCTGGAGCTCCCGATTGCTCTACACCTGAGAAATTTGCTACAGAAACCCTAAAGAAGCCAGATTTCAAAATGCATGCTATTTGTTTTTCCTCTCACCTCCAGCCATAATGCTTTGTTTGCAACACAGTAATCGTTCCACAGCCAGTGATTCCTCCATCATAAACACAAGAATACGACTCTGGGAATGTAGTGAGCAGTAGGAGACGACAAATTGTTCAGGCATGGCCTTTCCAGCAGGCTGGTCCTGATGTCAGAGCCTGTGCTGCCTTGGCGCTTGCCTCCTCAGCCCTCCTCTTCCTGCCCACACTAGATGCTACTCTCGAACCCGTGCCCAATGCAAGGCTGAAGCCTAAACCCAATGCAGGCTATGGAGAAACACCCAAATGTCTGCTCATAACTCAGAAACCACAGTCCAGCTTTGGAGCTTACCGTAGAGATCAGAAAGGTCAATGCCCAGCCCTCGGCAAGAACTGCCACGTTCTTTTGGTATAGGCACCCAGGCCTCCAGCCTGTGGTACAGAATGCACCTGTGTGGGAATGCACACGAGTGCCTGAGTCTGTGAACATTCAGCATGCCATACAGGCCTCATGAGTTCTGTGTGGCGCCATACAAGCCACTGGGCCTCTGTGTGGGTACACTCACCTCTCTGTGAGCAGCTGGGCACACTCTCTGTGCCCCTCCAGGTAACACCTTATTAGCACCTTGGCCTGTGAGAGGACACTGAGGCCCCAGCCAGGTCCCGTTCCCAGAGGCCTTTAATCTTCCACAGTTCTAGCAAAGAATGGGGAGGTGCCCCCAGCCCTGGGATTGTCCAGAGCCTTGGAAGGCAGGTTGGCCTGGCATATGGGACTGGTACAGAGCAAAGTGGCCATTTTCTTCAGGAAAGGAGGCCTTTTCCACAGAGGGCCAGGCCCTGGCAGAAATACCCCAAGTCTTTTCTCTGTCCTCTTCCTTGTGCTCCTCCCTCTGCCTCCACCCTGCCTCTGCCCTTTCCCCAGGCTCCTCCTCCCCTATCTCATTTTTGTCTCCTTCCCTCCTCCTTTGCTTTTCTCCTTTTTCCCTTTCTTCCCTTCCTCACTCCATTCCCTATCTCTCTGCACATTTTTCTATGTCTTCCAGTCTCTGTTTCCCCCTTTTTCTCTTTGCCTCCTTGCTCCCTCTCTTTCTCTGATTCTGCCTGCCTTCCCCCCTTTCCCATCTACTTCCTCTTATGCCCACCAGGATTCCTCTCTAGGCTGCCTACCAGGCCCCCTGGAGCACACACAGGACTACTGGATTGACCATCTGACCCCCATGTGCCCAGGCAAGGTGAGGCGAGGCCATCGTCCTGCCCAGGTCCCTGCCCAACACACGCGGCATTGCAGCCAGTCGCTCAGGCTCAGTGGACCACTGTGGGCACAAGTGGCTCCTTTGGAAGGCCACTTCCTTTGCAGATAACTAGTGCTTGCATAAACGAATTGCCAAGGTCTGAGTTTAGAAAGAAGAGAAATCTCCAAACTAAAAGCCAGAGGGCTATAATGACCTTGCCTGGGGGTGACATCAACCCCAAACACTGATTCCCACCGAATTCCAGTCTCCCTCCAGTTGGGGGGCCCTATGGGAGAAGACGAGCTCAACCTCTGGGTTCCCCGTCTTCAAATGAATTACAGGTGGTCTACAGAGGAGCGCAGAGCCACGTGCGGTCACCACACCACACCTTCCTGCATGGCCAGATCTCTCAGGGTCACATTGACTGCCCTAATATTGCTTCTCTTTCCTTTAACTGCCCAGGCAGCCCAGAGAGTGGGAAGAACCTGACCAGAGAGGGTACAGTGCCTGATCAAAGGGCAAATCAACGGTCTCCAATCCCTCCAAGAAGGGACAAGAAAGTGCCGGTGAAACGTAATGGGACAGAGATAATTTCCTTTTCCAAGACTCGACTAGGGGAAAGTGACATAGGCCTACTTGGGTAAACCACTTGAAGTGAGTGGAGGTGATGAGACCCTCTAAACGTGTTTTGCTTGAGTAACAGCAGGTAAGTGCTGCCCCCTTACCTGGGAATGTAGGTCAGGTTAATTGGAGGGGAGGTAGGAAAGTCTGGGCCAGAGCGGACAGCTCGGGCAAGGAAGGTAAGAAGCTGGTCCCTGCAGAGTTTTCCATCTCAGCCTTTCACTCACAGGGCTCAGTCTTGTCTTTAAATGGCACAGAATATTTGATTGAAGAAGCATCTAATTATCAGGCCCTCAGGATCCTTGAGACCTGATCTGGTTGTGTAGCTGCCTCTGCTCCTCAGTCCGAAGCACCCCTTGTCTAGGCCTCCCTTTCTGCATTTGAAAAATGTGGGGCTGGACTCCATGGGTCTCTCAAGGTCCAGCCTGCTGGGTCAGTCTGTGAATCTGTGCTATGATTCACTCTGAAATCAAGGCTGAGTGATAGAATTGGAAGCTCTTTCTGTACATTTTCTCGATGGTTCTCTTGGGTTTGTTTATCCCTCACAGTCTCTCTGATCCTGGCCTAAAAGAACTGGGCCACAATCTGATGATCAAAACAACTGGTGCAGGACAATTGCTTTGATTTGCTGTTGGCTTCAAATCTGGATTAATGGTTGCCTTTCTAATTAAGCCTCTGAGCGCAGGATTTAAAAACTCACAGGTATCAGGTCCTTAAAATGGACCAGCCCCTCTCACTCTGTCTCAAGGCTCCTTTTCTGTTATATAAAAAATATTTTTAACATCCTATTTACTATCCTGAAATGGAATTCATAAATAATATAAGCCACTTATGCACATGGTTTTAAAAATCATTATAATGTTCTTAGTACATTATATAGGAGACATAAGAATTTATTACAAAATACATATTTTAATACAGAAATGTTTGATTACATCCTAACTAGAGACATAATGGAGTAGTCCGAAGTCTACACCTACACATAGAATCATGGATATACTTACACATAGAACCACATGCTACTCCTATACGTAGGATCATGGATATATTTACACATAGAACCACATGCTACATCTATGTGTAGAATCATGGATATACTTACACATAGAACCACATACTACACCTATATGTAGGATCATGGATATACTTACACATAGAACCACATGCTACACTTATACATAGGATCATGGATATACTTACACATAGAACCACATGCGATACCTGTGCATAAAATGATGGATATACTTACACATAGAACCACATGTGATACCTGTGCATAAAATGATGGATATACTTACACATAGAACCACATGCTATACCTATGCATAGAATCATGGATATACTTACACACAGAATCACGTGCTATACCAGTGCATAAAATAATGGATATACTTACACATAGAATCACATGCTATACCTACACATAGAATCATGAATATACTTACACATAGAATCACATGCTATACCTATGCATAGAATCATTTATATACTGATGCATATGTGATTCTATGTCTACGACTGTGACTAGTAGCACTCCCCATGCACATGTATACAGGAGCATTATATTGGTGACTCAGATACCATAAGCAATGTTGATTTTCCAAAATGAGTTCCAAAAGAGTTTAAACAACTCAATTAAAAAAAAATTAAGTAATTCAGCAATGCTGCCTCTAAGTATATGCCCAAGCAAAATGAAATATATGTCCTCTCAAAGAGTTGCATAGGAATATTCATAGCAGCCAAATTCCTAAGAGCCAAAACCTAACAACAATTCAAATGTCCATCAAGCTGGTAAATGGATAAACAAAATGTGGTTTACTGCTATGGAATACTATTCAGCAATAAAAAGAAACAAACTATAATCCAGGGTGCAATGTGGATGAACCTCAAAAAACAGGATGCTAAGTGAAAGGAGAGAAATACAAAAGACTATATATTGTATGATTCTTTATACACAAAATTTCTCGAAAAGACAGATCTGCAGAAACAGTAAGCAAATCAGTGGTTGCCTGGGGTGGGAGTGATAATTGACAGCAAATGGTACAAGGAAACTTGTTGGAGGAAAGGAACTGTTCTGAAGCTGGATGTTGATGATAGATGCCCAACTTCATCAAATTTACCAAAATCATTGAAGTGAATAAACACATACTGAATTGATATCACTGAAAAATGAATTAATTTTCTGGCATATAAGTCATACTTCAATAAAACTGTTTTAAAAGATGTGCATCTCTTTTGATTTATATGGTAATTCCATTTTCAAAAGTTCAACACACACTGGTACTGTGCAAAAACAACCTGTGTTCCTATTTAAAGCAGAGCTAGTTTTTATCTGACCGGAGTCAGACAATTATGAACAAGTTTTGCATCTACATGAGTATCCAGGAGGACATGTGACAGTTGTGCAGGATGTGGGATGGTTTTTCACCGTGGAGGACTGTCCTATGTATTACAGGTTATCCAATAGCCCCACCCCAGCCCACTAAATGCCAGAAACAACATGCATTCATTGGGACACTGAAAAATGCCCCCATAACTTTCCCGATCACCTCCTGGGAAATGGTTTCTTCCCCACTGAGAATCCCTGAGATAGCCCAATATCACATAAGGAAACTGAGGCCAAGCAAGGGGGAAACTTGCCCAGGGTCACAGAGTGAGCTAGGGTTCAGCAGGATTGAATCCAGACATCCTAAATCACAGTCCAGCGCTCCTCAGCCTATTCCAGCCTTTTCACTCTTTTCTTCATCTCCAGACTTCTCCATCATTCTGGTTCTAGCATGTAAAATGAGATTCTCAATCTCATTCAGAATCCTGGAAAAGGCAGGCGGGAGGCCAGAACTTGTTGGTATTATGCTGACACATGAATGTCACTCTCAGGGAATTCAAGCAATGGGGGCAGCTGTTCTAAGGGTCCCAAATATGAAGCTGTGGTGGGTATATGGACCCAAGGATGTCAGATACCCACCATGCAGGCTAAGGTTCAACCTCTCCTCCCCAGGGTAGATACTGATGGTCCCCATGGTAGATATTGATCATTGACAATGGTGCACTTCCCATCTGAGACTGGATACAGACTCTGCCTCCTTCTTAAGGCAGACATTGTCAATTAACTGAAATTTCCAGAAAAGACACAGTTACTATCCTGGGGTGCTAGAAAAAGCTGGGTGCAGGTCTGAGACAAAGAACCAACATTAGTCCAGAAAGTTCAGCCTAGGAGAGGAGGAGAAGGGGGTGTGATAAAGAAACAGACAAAAACGAAAGACTAGACAAGGACACTGGAAACAGAGTTTCAGGCTTTAGCTCAGGCAGATGGGTCCTCAGAGAGCAGATGCTCAGTAACTGCTTGATGAATGACCACTGATAGAAGAACAGGGACTGTCTGTCCTGGTTTTACAGCAACCTCTTAGTCAGTCCCCAAGCAGGTGTTTGCTGCTCCCCAAATTGAGGCTGGAGTCACCAGGCCTCTGAAGTTCATCTCACAGCCTGGGCTTTGTGGAGGGTCCTTGACCCCTTTTAAAGGAGTTTTCAACCTGGGCCCAGGTTGTTCCCCAGAACAGCTAGTGGTGATCACAAGAACAGGTTTCTCTTGGAGGCAACCAGAGAGATTCATACAATAGCTGAGATTCATACAATAGCTGAGTCTAGAGGCCAAGTGCATAGACTTCTTTGTCTCAGACAGACATGAATTTGGATCCCAGTGCTGCTAATTACTAGCTGCCTGATCTTGAGCAAGTTGCTTCTCTGAAGTCATTTTTCTCATCTCTCCCTGGGATCTAATTCACAGTGTGTTGTGAAGATTAAATGAATGGACATTCATTTGGCTTTTCAACATCTATTTATCTCTTCCTCTATTTGAAAGTAGCCATGTAATTTGGTTATAAGAGCCTGCATCCCAAACTCCAGAAATAGGCCATCGTTGATCCAATCAATTACGATAACACCAGCCCTGTTGCTACATTGATTGGTTAAGGGATGAGTTACCTAGGCTATGCCAATCAACCTGTGAATTTCTCCTGGTTAGTTCGGTTTGTTTTGGTCAGAGTAAAGTTCAGAAAAGTTCTTTGATGGAGCTGGGTGTGGTGCCTCATGTCTGTAACTCTGGCACTTTAAGAGGGCAAAGTGGGGAATCACTTGAGGCAAAAAATTTGAGACCAGCCTGCAAAACAAAGTAAGACCTTGTCTCTATAAAAAGTACAAAAAAAAAAAAAAAAAAACACACACACACAAAACAAAACAGAACAAAAAAACCCAAAAACAAACAAACAAAAAAACTCAACTAGCCAGCATGGTGGCATACACCTGTAGTTCCAGCTACTTAGGGAGCTGAGCCAGGAGGATTGCTTGAGCCTGGGGGGTTGAGGCTGCAGTGAGCCATGATTGCATCACCATACTCCAGCCTGGGTGGCAGAGTGAGACCCTGTCTCCAAAAAAAGTTATTTGATGGTAGATATTGTTTGATGGTAGAGGTCTCCATCCCTGTGCCTCCCCTAAATATGAATGAGGAATTGTGTGGCACCAGTTAAAACCAGCAGCCATTTTGAATCCATGAGTAAATCCAGCCTAAGGAAAGCCAACACATGGAACTGGGTGGAGCTAAATTACAGAGAAGCCAAGTCAGAGTCCTGATCACACTTTACCCTGTCTGTGAACTTTTTAAGCAAAATTTGAGTGGGGCTTCCTTTTACTTAAAACATAAAAAGCACATATAAGTCTTGAATAAATGCTAGCAATCAAAACTGTATGATAATCAAGAGGATTACTAATTGAAGCCCCAAAAAGAGTTTGATAATTTCAGCATATGACACATCAACAACTTTCCCAATGGTATTCATTTATTTCACCAATTCTTCTTCCTCTTTTCCTCCTCCTTCCTCCTCTTCCTCTTCCTCCTCCTCCTCTTCTCCTCCTCCTTCTTCTTCCTTCCTCCACCCTCTCCCTCCCCCTCCCCTTCATCTTTCTTCTTCTTTTTCCTGTTCCTCTTCCTTCTTCTTCTTCCTCTTCCTCCTCCTCCTTCTTCTTTCTTTTTCTTTCTCCTTCTTCTTCTTCTCCCTCCTACTCCTCCTCCTCCTTGAAACAGGGTCTTGCTCCATTGCCCAGGTTGGTGTGCAGTGACACGAATCCAGCTCACTACAGCCTCAACCTCCTGGGCTCAAGCAATCCTCCCAACTCAGCCTCCCAAGAAGCTGGGATTACAGGCACATACGACCTCACCCAGCTGTTTGAATTTTTTGCAGAGACAGGGTCCCACTATGTTTCCCAGTTCGTTTTCAAACTCGTGGGCTCAAGCAATCCTCTAACTCAGCCTCCTGAAATGCTGGGATTACAGGAGTGAGCCACCATGCCCAGCCTACCAATTCTTCAAATAAATTAATTAAACAAATAATTATTGCCTTTCTACTATGTGACAAGCCTGGTGCTAGGTGTGGGGTTAGAGTGAGGAGCAAGATGGAGATGATGCTGCCCTCTCAGACTTTATTATCTAGAAATTAGGTAAGTATTTAAAGTGTGATAAGTGTTAACATGGAGAAATGGTAGCAGGAATGGATAAGTGTACTGGTCAACATCCTCCCTACACATCCCCTCATCATTGATAAGTTTCTTTCTTACTAAGCAGAAAGGAAAGCCTGCACACTCACAAACGTGGGCATATTTAAAACTGAAAACTTTGCAAGATTATAGTGAATGGAGAAATTCTACATCAAAGTCATATGGTTTTCAGTGTGAAGATGTCAGGATTTTTCCCTCCCTCCCTCCCTCCCTTCCTTCCTCTGCTTCAGCCAGGTATGCCTTCTTTACCTTCCTCTATCTCCTTACCTTCATCTACCTTTAAGACCCAGCAGAGACTCTATAAGAGGCTCCCTGGCCAACACAGGTGCTTACATTCTCCCTCCTGGGACCTTGCATCTGTTTTCTTCTAGAGCTCACTCTATTCTACTCCTTTAGTTACCCCGGGTCTCCTAGTATCCAATGGCCCGTTCTTCCAGCTGACTATCACCTTGTCTTGTGTTCCAGGATCTGAGCTCTTATAATTTGCATTTGCCTCAGTGATATCTGTATTAGTCCATTCTCAAACTGCTATGAAAAAATACCCAAGACTGGGTAATTTATAAAGAAAAGAGGTTTAATTGAGTCACAGTTCCACATGGCTGAGGAGGCCTTGGGAAACTTACGATCATGGCAGAAGGCACCTCTTCAACAGACGGCAGAAGAGAGAATGAGTGCTGAGCAAAGGGGGAAGCCCCTTATAAAACCATCAGACTTCATGAGAACTCACTCACTATCCTGAGAACAGCATGGGGGAAATCACCCTCCGTGATTCAACTATCTCCACCTGGTCCCACCCTGGACACGTGGGGATTATTACAATTCAAGGTGAGATTTGGGTGGGGAAACAGAGCCAAACCATATCATTCCACTCCTGGCCCCTCCAAAATCTCATGTCCTCACATTTCAAAACACAATCATGCCCTTCCAACAGTTCCCCAAAGTCTTACCTCGTTCCAGCATTAGCCCAAAAGTCCAGGTCCAAAGTCTCATCTGAGATAAGGCAAATCCCTTCCATTTATGAGCCTGTGAAATCAAAAGCAAGTTAGTTACTTACTAAATACAATGGGGGTACAGGCATTGGGCAAATACACCTGTTCCAAATGGGAGAAAATGGCCAAAACAATAGGCCCCATGTAAGTCTAAAATCCAATAGGGCAGTCATTAAATCTTAAAGTTCCAGAAGATCTTCTGTGACTTCATGTCTCACATCCAGGTCAAGTTGATGCAAGAAGTGGGCTCCCATGGCCTTGGGCAGGCTTTGCCCCTGTGGCTTTGCAGGGTACAGCCCCACTCCCAACTGCTTTCACAGGCTAGCATTGACTGTCTGAGACTTTTCCAGGTGCATGCTGTAAGCTGTTGGTGGATCTGCCATTATGGGGTCTGGAGGATGGTGGCCGTCTTCTTACAGTTCCCCTAGGCAGTGCCCCAGTGGGGACTCTGTGTGAGGACTCTGACCCCACATTTCCCTTTTGCACTACCCTAGCAGAGGTTCTCCATGAGGGATCCACCCCTGTAGCAGACTTCTGCCTGGACATCCAGGCATTTCCATACATCCTCTGAAATCTAGGCAGAGGTTCCCAAACTTCAATTCTTTTTGTCTGTGCACCCACAGGACCAACACCATGTGGAAGCTGCCAAGGCTTGTGGCTCTAAAGCAATGGCCTGAGCTGTGCATTGGTCCCTTTTAGCCATGGCTGGAGCAGCTAGGATGCAGGGCACCAAGTCTTCAGGCTATACACAGCAGGGGGGCCCTGGACCTGGCCCATGAAACCATTTTTCCCTACTAGACCTCTGGGCCTGTAATGGGAGAGGCTGCCATGAAGGTCACTAACATGCCCTGGAGACATTTTCCCCATTGTCTTGGCAATTAACATTTGGCTCCTTGTTACTTATACAAATTTCTGCAGTGGCTTGAATTTCTCCCCAGAAAATGGATTTTTCTTTGCTACTGCATTGTCAGGCTGCAAATTTTCCAAACTTTTATGCTCTGTCACCTCTTGAATGCTTTGCTGTTTAGAAACTTCCTCCACTAGACACCCTAAATCATCTCTCTCAAGTTCAAAGTTCCACACATCTCTAGGACAGGGGCAAAATGCCTCCAGTCTGTTTGCTAAACTATGGCAAGAGTCACCTTTATACCAGTTCCCAACAAGTTCCTCATCTCTATCTGAGACCACCTCAGCCTGGACTTCATTGTCCATATGACTATCAGCATTTTGGTCAAAGCCATTCAACAAGTCTCTAGGAAGTTCCAAACTTTCCCACATTTTCCTGTCTTCTTCTGAGCCCTCCAAACTTTTCCAACATCTGCCTGTTATGCAGTTCCAAAGTTGCTTCCACATTTCAGGTATCCTTATAGCAGCACCCCACTCCCAGTACCAATTTAGTGTATTAGTCCATTCTCATGCTGCTATAAAGAACTACCTGAGACTGGGTAATTTATAAAGGGAAGAGGTTTAATTGACTCACAGTTCCACATGGCTAGGTAGGCCTCAGGAAACTGACAATCATGGCAGAAGGGGAAGCAAACATGCTTCACAAGGCAGCAGGAGAGAGAAGTGCTGAGCAAAGGGGGAAAAGCCTCTTATAAAACCATCAGATCATGTGAGAACTCACTCACTATCATGAGAACAGCAACATGGGGGTAACCACCCCCATGATTCAATTACCTCCCACTGGGTGCCTCCCACAACATGTGGGGATTATGGAAACTACAATTCAAGATGAGATTTGGGTGGGGACACAGCCAAATTGTATTAATATCTAACCCATTACTCTGTCCTAAGGGCTTGTTTTATACCTGTCCATATTCCCACTTGCTTACTGGTGGCTTATGAGATTCTGAAGACAATTCAATTAGTTCCTGGCCCTCAGCCTAGACTTGGTGGTACTTACATAAATTCCTACTGCTAACATAATGCAGATAGTGCCTTCTCACTCACTGCAAAGAAGAAAAGAAAATTGCTCCATTGCTATCTCATCTTCCCTAGCCTTGCTTTATTACATATTTTTAAAGCAAAGAAGTAACACAGGCTTAAGGATAAAAACTCAAACAGTATAGCATTTGGTAAAGTAAAAAGTGAAAACCTTTCATTTGCTCTTCTGTATCTCCTCTCCCTGGAGACATCCATGCTACCAGTTGGATGTGTAGCTTCTGACCTAGGGTAGTCATATGGGCTCTAAAAGCAGGTCACGTGGATTCAAGTCCAAGCCCTTACTAGTTGTAGACTTGAGCAACTTGTAGGTTAGCTAACCTCCCTATGCCTTAGTATATTTATCTGTAAAAGTAGGATAGGCCAGACATGGTGGTTCACACCTGTAACCTCAGCACTTTGGATGGCTGAAGTGGGAGGATCACTTGAGTCCAGGAGTTCAAGACCAGCCTGGGAAACACGGTGAAAACCCATCTCTACAAGAAACACAAAAATTAGGTGTGGTGGTGTATACCTGTAGTCCTAGCCACTGGGGAGGCTGAGGTGGGAGGATTGCTTGAGCCTGGGAGGTCGAGGCTGCAGTGAGCCATGATTGTGCCATTGCACTCCAGCCTGGGTGACAGAGCAAGACCTTGTCTCTGAAACAAACAAACAAACAAATAAACAAAAAACACACCACTAGACTAATAACAATATCCTCTCATGGGGTTACTGGAAGGGAAAAACTAAAAAATATACAGAACAATGATTGGCACTTGGTTAAATGCTTAATAAGAATAAATAATTAAGGCCGGGCGCGGTGGCTCAAGCCTGTAATCCCAGCACTTTGGGAGGCCGAGACGGGCGGATCACGAGGTCAGGAGATCGAGACCATCCTGGCTATCATGGTGAAACCCCGTCTCTACTAAAAAATACAAAAAAACTAGCCGGGCAAGGTGGTGGGCGCCTGTAGTCCCAGCTACTCGGGAGGCTGAGGCAGGAGAATGGCGTGAATCCGGGAGGCAGAGCTTGCAGTGAGCTGAGATCCGGCCACTGCACTCCAGCCTGGGCGACAGAGCAAGACTCCGTCTCCAAAAAAAAAAAAAAAAAAAAGAATAAATAATTATTATCTACCTTGTTTTTAGTAACAGCTATATAGGGTCCCACAGGGCAGGTGTCTTTTATTGATAACTGACGTGGTTTACAAATTCTACCTACTCCAAAATCACAGTCCAATACTGAGAACAAATATTTGAAGTTGGGGCCACTTGGAAAATCTAGAATATGTGGTTTGGGTTTTCTTTTCCTTTTCTTTTCTTTTTTTCTTTTCTTTTCTTTTCTTTTCTTTCCTTTTCTTTCCTTTCCTTTTCTTTCTTTTCTTTTCTTTTTTTTTAGATAGAGTCTTGCTTTGTCACCCAGGCTGGAGTGCAATGGCAAAATCTTGGCTCACTACAACCTCTGCCTCCCAGGTTCAAGCGATTCTCATGCCTCAGCCTCCTCCTGAGTAGCTGGGACTACAGGTGCCCACCACCATGGCCAGCTAGTTTTTGCATTTTGGTAGAGACAGGGTTTCACCATGTTGGCCAAGCTGGTCTTAAACTCCTGACCTCAAGTGATCTACCTGCCTCGGCATCCCAAAGTGCTGGGATTACAGGTGTGAGCCATGGCGCCTGACTGGTTTTGGTTTTCTTATTTGGAATCTAGTGACACTTCTTATTAAAGCTTCCTAGTGTTCACTTGCTGGCTAGAAGGTGCTGCAAGAGACCATTTTCTAGCAAGGGTCACTATTCTTCTAGAAATAAGGTTTCAAACCAGGCACCCTTTCTTTCCTCCCAAGTCTATGTCCTGGGTAGCCAGCACCTTGGATAATGAATGCTGCTTTGAGCTGGGATTACTACCAATTAGAAATGAGACAGTTTTTCTCTCTGCTTTTCAGCATGCTTGGCTGGCAACACTCTTGGTTCCTAACAGGTTAAAGTGCCTTTGTTTGAATAGTCCTCTTTCCTGGAGAAAGAGAAGGGAAAGAAGCAACCCAGACCAGATGGATCTAAATTGAACACACTTTTCTCGGCACTTAATTTCCCCTACACAGAGCACAAAAGGCCTTCTGGGAATACTTCCCAAGCAGTGCCTGGTGTTTTAACCATTCGACAGCCATTAACCACACTGAGCCTCACAGGACTCAGCTCCCCACCCCCACCGAAGAGCCCAATCAGGCTACCATTTACCTGGTAAAATGTCCTGTAAGCAGCACCAACCAATCTTCCCCAATAAAAGAAGACCACAAACGATGTTAACAACTATGCTCGGCAGAGCCTTGATCTATAGATGCAGATGAGGAAAAACAAAAACAAAAAAAGGTCAAATATAGCCCCTGGAAGCAAATTTTCCATCTTTCCCAGTTAAGATGTCCATTCCATTTTTGTCTCCTTTTATTAGTGGTGCTGTCCATTATTAATGATGGGGTCAAAGGCAGATCAATAGGAGGTAGAATTCTCAGACATTCTTTCTTTTTCACATCATATCCAATCAGCTGTCAGCTTGTCTACTCTGTGATGGGTCTTATATCCATTCCGACTTTAGAATCTCTACTGTCTATTTTCTAGTTTAACAAAGCATATTAAAAATATTGGGTACTTTGTTGACACTCAGTCAAGGGCACAAATCCTAACAGTGTTATTTACTAATTGCAGACCTCTAGCAAGTCTCTTAACCTCCCTAAGCCTTATTTGTCTCATCCGTTAAAAGGGGAGTCTAATGCCTAATGCATAGCACTATTGTAAAGAATAAACAAGAACTGTGTTACAAGTGTCCAGTGCTGTTGGCACCTACTAGACACTCAGAAAATATCTGCTGGACAGATGAAGAGGAAGTGAATGGAGACTTCCAGTTAAATGTGATGAATGTATATTTACTTTTACTCCTTCCCAAAACCACACTAAAATGATAAAGAGATTAAAAAACAAGTCTAGACGGGTTGATAGGTGCAGCAGACCACCATGGCACATGTATACCTATGTAACAAACCTGCATGTTCTATACACATATCCCAGAACTTAAAGTAAAATAAGAAAAAAAAAAAAAAAAACAGCCGGGCGCGGTGGCTCAAGCCTGTAATCCCAGCACTTTGGGAGGCTGAGACGGACGGATCACGAGGTCAGGAGATCGAGACCATCCTGGCTAACATGGTGAAACCCCGTCTCTACTAAAAAATAAAAAAAACTAGCCGGGCGACGAGGCGGGCGCCTGTAGTCCCAGCTACTTGGGAGGCTGAGGCAGGAGAATGGCGTAAACCCGGGAGGCGGAGCTTGCAGTGAGCTGAGATCTGGCCACTGCACTCCAGCCTGGGCGACAGAGCGAGACTCCTGTCTCAAAAAAAAAAAAAGAAAAGACAAGAAAAAAAAAACAAGTCTAAGTCAACAAAGACACAGATAAAAACAGCATAGCCTTGATCTGTGTGGTTTGTAAATGCAAGGGAGGCAAATGCAACCAATACACATTTGTATTGGTTATCACTTGCTGCATAACAAACCACCCCAAAGCCTAATGGCTTGAAATAAAAATCATTTTACTTGCTCATAATGTTGCCACTCAGTCATTTGGGCTAGGCTCAGGTAGGTAGGTCTACTGTTGGTATTAAATGAGTTCATTCATTTGCAGTCAGCTGGTAGCTGGTATGACAGGTCTGGGTTCTGCTGGAATGGTTTGGCTTCTCTCCATGTGATCTCTCACCATGTAGGAGTTTAGCCATTGATTCTTCTCTTGGTGGGCTCAGGTTTCCCAGCAGTCAGAGAGTAAATCCCAAAGCAGAAGCCTCTACCTGCCTCACATTTGCTAATTCAATGTGGGAGAGAGCTACATAATGTCGTAGATAACTTGATTCATTGGGGGAATTGCTACAACAGTCTACCACAACCTCTGAAGCACATTTTCCAATGTTACTCTCTTTTTCAATTAAGACAACTACATCTCTGTTGTCTCTTGTTGATAGAAATGCTTTCCAGCAGTGCTGATAGAGTCAAAGATAGGTCAAAAGAGATAAAAACAAGTGGACAAGTGAAACTGTCTTAGCAGACCAGAGAAAAAGGAAACCAAAATCTGAAATGGGGGAAACCAAGAAGGAAGTTAGTTCATGCAATAGAAGCCTAGAGGATTCAGAAATTGAAGGCAGGAAGTACATCAGAAATTCAGTGTGCAGGTGAGGCTAGAAGAAGAATAAGCTGCAAGTTTGTGTAAGAGGCATTATCTTGACTTCTATATCTTTTCTCCCACCCTATACAATCACGTAAATACCCTTGTTATATCCCAGAGCCTGGAAGTATACTCTGTGGAGGTGCTGAATCATAAGGACTCTTCCGGATATCAGGCACTGCTAAATGTGAGGGCACCATACTGCAAACAGGGGAATTATACACTTGACGGTAAGAAAACAATGGTGAAAAACTTACATGATTCCTCAACTGGCTAACAGGAATTCCTGAAAGAAAGAACAGAGAAAAAAGATATGAAGAAATGATCAAAGACTTCAATAAATTTTGATAAAATTTCCCAGAAATGAGTTTGTAGACTGAAAAGACCTACTAACTACCTTGCAGAATGAATTAAAAAAAAAAAAAAAAAAAAAAAAAAAAAAAAAAAACAGAGAAAAAACAGAACTAAGGTAAATTATTGTGATTTCAGGATAACAGAGATAAAGAGATAAATCCTAAAAGCAGCCAGAGAGAAAAGATCAAACAAAGAAAAATCAACAAAAATAAGTCATATACAAATGTTCAGACATCCATACGGCATCAGACTTAGTGGCCACATTGGATGCTAGAAAATAGTGGAGCAACACCTTCAAAATAATGAGGGCAATGATCTCCATATTCAGCCAAACTGTAGTTGTGATGGTAGGCTAAGATATTTCAGATATTAAAGATCTGAAACAGTCTACCTTACATGCATCTTTTCTTAGGAACTTACTGAAGGGACAAAAATTAGGAAGACATAGAAACTAGAAAACAGAGTGTGCTTGTTATCTTGTCTTGCAGCTGCAAGCCCACAATTCTATACTCTGCTATATGAGTCTGGGGCTCAGACTCCAAAAATCACTCTTCACCTTGGCCAGCTGACTCCGTTAATCTCTGCCAGTGGGGAGCATGGTTGCTAGAGGGAGACTGGAGGACTGGGGAAGGAAGAAGGGACCTATTCCTTATCATTTGCTTGCTGTTCTCTTGCAGTTTCTGAGAGCATCACACTGGCAACACTTCTTCCCCCTGGCAGCAAAATTTCCTTCTTATAGCAACTGTTAATCCAGTTGACAGTTTCCCCAACACTTTCAAAATCAGCCTCCTATGCCCCTCAGAGCCACCAGTACCAGCTAAGCCACCTCTCATCCTCTGGTCTGTTAAAATAACTGGCATCATTTTTGAAGCCTGACTGATATACACAAGATCCAATACAAGATGAAAACAAGAACTCAAAGGGTGAGGGTGGAAGGACATCCTGGGACAATTGTTATGTACCAGACTGGAAGATTGCTTAAATTGATAGCCCCAGTTGGTGACCTTCCTGTATCTGTATTCTCTGTAAAGTGACTTTTCAGATTCATCCATCAAGACATGGAGTCTGTTTTGGTACTCCTTGATTCTTGGCTGGCCTTGTGACTTGTTTAGCCAGTACAAAGTGAAAGAAGTCACAGTGAACCATTCTAATCCTAGCCTCAATAGGCTTTGCATATTTCCTTTCTCTCTCTTAGGTCCTTGTCTCCACCACTGAGCCTGGGCTAACCTGCTAGAAGGATAAGAAATCATATTATCCAATAGCCCCCCACCAACCTCCTGCCCCAAGCACAGCTACTTAACTAAGCTGCAGTTAACTGCAGATGTCTGAAGGAGTCCTGCCAAGACCAGGAGGACCATCCAGTTGTGCTCAGTCCCAATTGCCAACCTGAAGAATTGCGAAGTAAATAAATGAACTGAATAAATAACTGATTGTTTTAAACCACTAAATCCTAGGGTAGTTTGTTTTACTGAAATAGCTGATACACAGGCTTAGAGAACAACGAGTTCACATTGGAGCAGAGGAGTTGGAGGCTCACAGATAGAGATCTTCAAGAAAAAAGGTGGTATCATTAGATAAGTTAATATGTTTGAATATATTGACAAGAATATTTACATTTCTAGTGAAGACTAAGCAATGATTTTCTTTTAGATTCATAGAAAGCAAGGAAATTTGTTATCCAAAACATTGTACAAGAATGCAAATGAAATCATAATGTTCTGAACATCTCATCTATGAATAATAGTCGCATGGTCATAATAAAGCAAAGAATGAATATTGTTTTAACTCCAATTTATGATAGATAATGACACTGGAAGGCTCAGAGGAGAGGGCTTGTATGTACATGTGTGATGGAAGGTGAGGTGGTGAAATGAAAGAAACCCAAATCCTGCTTTCCATAGTTAGAAGTCAAGAAATAGCAGAACAATCATGTTAATTAGAAGCATGGAGAAAAGCATCAGAAGAAACAGCTGAAAGATTCAGTAGATGGCTCTAGGGAGTCGCAATTGTTAGTGGAGTAAACTGGGGCAAAGGACGGTGCCTTTTTATTTATTTGTTTTTTGAGGCAGAGTCTTGCCCTGTTGCCCAGGCTGGAGGGCAGTGGTGTGATCACAGTTTGACAGTAGTTTCTCATTGCAAGCTTTGTGAAACGATTCAATATGACCTATGTATGTATATAACAGACAGAAATAACATTCAAATTAAAAACTGAATGGACCAAGGGTGGTGGCTCACTCCTGTAATTCCAGTACTTTGGGAGGCCAAAGTGGGAGGATCTCTTGAGTCCAAAATTTCAAGACAATCCTGGGAAACAAAGTGAGACCCCATCTCTACAAAAAATTAGCCAGCGTAGTGGCACACACCTGTAGTCCCAGCTGAGGTGGGAGCCCGGGAGGCAGAGGTTGCAGTGAGCCGAGATTGTGTCATTGCACTCCAGCCTGGGTGACAGAGTGAGACCCTGTCTCAAAAAAAAAAAAAAAAAAAAAAAAAAAAAAGAATAGACTGCATGGATTTTCTTCAATAGTAGTTGCCACTTAACTTGCCTCTTGGGTGGTTTCAGCAACCACGGCTTTTCATGATACTGTTTTTACCAATGGAAATGCAGACAATATTCATCAGTAATTCTCATCAGGCTGCTAGGGCCTCGCTCCCAAACCCAATCGTGTGTCTTTGATTCTACCTCCTAAAAATAGTGATCTACCCCTTTCCATCACCATGCCTCTGTAAGAGCTCAAGACACCAGCATCCTGCACCTGGACCTCTGCAGCATCTTCTCAGTGACTCTTCTTCCCTCTCATCTTTCTAGTACCCTTCAAATATTCTTCACAGAGCTGCCAGAATGCGCTTTCTAAACAAGTCACCTCAGGTCATTGCCATATCTAAAAATCCTTTCTTGATTTCCCTTTGTCTTTAGAACACAATATAAACTCCTCAGGCACAGCTTTTCATGCTCTGGGCTCTCCGACCCCTTCCAGCCTCATCTCTTGCCATCTGTCAAGCTAGTCTCCAGCCATACTCAGCATCTTTCCTCTCTTTATTTTGTCATGCTCTGGTTTTCTGCCAAGCTTTTGCATGTGTGATTCCCTCTGCCTAGAACATGATTCTCTTTTCTGGCAGGCACTGTTGGTTGCCTACCCAAAATTCAGTCTTTCCTATTTGCCAACAGAATCCTGGAAATCTCTTAG
Source organism: Rhinopithecus roxellana (assembly GCF_007565055.1). Classification (NCBI taxonomy): domain Eukaryota; kingdom Metazoa; phylum Chordata; class Mammalia; order Primates; family Cercopithecidae; genus Rhinopithecus; species Rhinopithecus roxellana. The sequence continues at coordinate 115,464,094 of NC_044563.1, read as the reverse complement.
TCTCAAGGAAGGTAGGTGCAGACACTGGTCTAGAGGTGACGTATAGTCCAGTTCCAGCTAATGATTTTTTAAAGGAAGTCGTTTTGTGACATCTTGAGAGATTTCTCCTTCTTTACAAGAAGATATGTAAGCAAACACTCTCAGCCCCATACTCCCCTAGCTTTCTCCCCTACAAACTGATTATGAGACCTGCACCTGTCACAGACCAATAAGAGAAAGGAAAGTGATGTTGACCAGAAGTCTGGCTTCCTAGATCCCCTGGACCAATGCTAAAAACCACTTACCACCAGACACTTTGTTACATAGAAAAACAACCTTCTCTTTGTTTATGTCACTGTTGTCTGGATTTCTGTTACTTGCAGCTGAAAGCATTTACACTGGATACAACCACCCTTCCCAAGCTAAATCCTGTCTGTTCTGCAGGACTCAGCAAAGTTACCACCTGGACCAGATTAGAGAACACTCTCCCCCAACCCTGTGTACCTGTAGCTTTTTAAATTATAGTATAATGGCTAAAAGCCATATCTAAAGCCAGACTGCCTAGGTTCACAGCTCAGCTACCAACAAGTTGGTGACTTTGGGCAAGCTGTATATTTGCTCTCTGCCTCAGTTTTCTCATCTTTTAAATGGAGGTAAGAATATTACCAACCTTATCTAATTGTCATAGGGATTTGGTGAGTTAATGCATGAAACGTACTTTGCACTTGGCTCCTAATAATCATTCAATTAATGTTTACTGTTGTTAACACAAGCTTCCTCACAATCTTATCACAATAGCCTATTAGTCCTCTTCCCTGATAGGTCATAAACTTAATGAAAGCAGAGGCTGCATCTATTTTATTGCTCTGTCCTCAGGAATACCTGGCCTGGAGATATGCCCAGTAAATGTCTATTGAGTGAATAAAAATATTATCACATACTGTGAACAGTATATGAAAAGCAGAACAAGTCGAACATTAACCCAATTGAAAAGGCTTTTTATTTTTTTCCCCCATGTGAAACTAGTGAAGGGAGTTAAAAAATCAGCAACTTAGTTCTAGAAGGCTACTGCAGGAGAAATTCTCACTGATGCCTCAAAGGACATCCAGGTGCTTCACTAGCCCCCAGGATGGTAAGGTTCACTCAATCAAGAAGAAAATTACCTAAGCAGCCAAAAGATATTCGTATAGTCAGCGTTGGGCCAATTGTCCACAAGCATTTTATCTTTGCCTTGTCCAAGTCTGCCTTCTAAAGATAGAATCTGTAATCAAAGATAGGTTGTGGAAAATAACAATGAATCAAAGGGCACCAATCTGAGATAACCATATCTCTAAGTATCTTTCTTGTTTAATTTTGATTCACAGTGCTTTTTCTTGCCACTGACAGCCAGTGGGGCAACTCCCACTCTCTGATTTTTCTTTTTCTCTTTCTCTCTCTCTCTTTTTTTTTTTATCTTGTTGCATACTAACCATTCTCTGTTTTCAACTCAGCCTTATCCCTTAGTTAGTTGGAGCTTTATGATAAAGTTATTTTTTGGAGTGTGTCCAAAAAAGTAGGGAAGAAAAAAATCTAGCTGAAGGATGGTTGCATACAAGTATTTTCTGGTGAGTGAGCAGTTTTATTCTCTCATGTCTGACAGGTAAGACAGGCCACAGTGCTCTTTGGGTCTTCAGAAAGCTTCTACCATCCATCTTCATGGTAATTTACCCTCTTATCTCTTTCTTTTTCTTTCACCTTGAGCAATTATGGCATCTTTCTTTGCAGAAGCTCAGTAATTGGAAAACTGGTTTACAAATCTGGTAAGTTTTTCTTCTTTGAAGACTTTTTTCTTATCACATATAGAGCAAAGAGAAAGAAAAAAGTGTACATTTTAGTGAAACCTAGAAGGCTGAGCATTGAGTATACTTAATATTCCCACTTTTACCCTTCAAGAAAAACTTGAATAAGGGCACAGGAATTTGATCATGTGGATAACTCAGGGCTAAAACCATATTAGTAATTTTCTTTTAAAAACGTATTTTAGGCCAGCATGTTGGCTCATGCATGCCTGTAATCCTAGCACTTTGGGAAACCAAGGTTGGAGGATAGTTTGTGTCCAGGAGTCCAAGACCAGCTTAGGCAACATATTGAGACCTTGTCTCTACAAAAAGTTTTTAAAAATTACCTGGGCATGGTGGTGCATGTTAGTAGTCCCAGTGACTTGAGAGGCTAAGGTGGAAGGAATCCTTGAGCCCAGGAGGTCCAGGCTGCAGTCAGCCATGATTGTGCCACTGCACCCCAGCCTGGGCAACAGAGCAACATCTTGTAAAAAGAAAAAAAAAAAAAAGAAGTATTTTTAAAGACTTATAACCTCTGCATTGGGTTTAAACTATACTTGCAAGAGGGCATCAGCTCCAAGGATTGCTTCATAACCAAGAGAAAGTAATAACAATAATATTGGCAACAACTCACATTTATCAAGGATTGTACTAAGCGCATTACTTCATTCACTCACAGCAAATCCATGAGGTAGATTCTATTATTATCTCATTTTCCAAAAATGTTACTGAAGCTTAGAGAGATTAAAAGCCATTTGCTAGAGATCATGGAACTAGTAACTGGAGCTGGGAACCCAAACTAGGTCTAACTCCAAAGCCTGTGCTCTAAACAAAGGTGTGAACTCACATAACATGTTTGACCAGCATGAGAATCACCTTAAGAGGTTATCCGGACCCATCTCAAAACTGCCTCCAGCTTTCTGAGGGTTTTTTCCAGCTAAATGCTCCTGATTTGAGACCTGGTATTGATCAAAGAGATAGCTACAAAGAGTACAGGCAGGAGGTGCAATGTACAGTTGGCATATGTACATTGCTTGCTTCAGAAGTATTTTTAAATACAGTGTAATTAGACAGGTGTTATACTTCTCGGCACTTGTTTCAGGGATGCTTCATATATTGATCTTGCCCACTTGGCCACTGTAGGCCTTTCAATGTGCCATGCCTGTTTCATTCAGAGCTGGAAGGAGATTGAAGAAATTATTTAGTCTGACACTTCCATTTCGTTGGTTTTTGTTTGTTGGCTTATTTCTCTGTTACACTATTGTTGCCTTGTCCGGTTTTTGTCTCAGTGTCTACTTTTCAGCTAGCTTTCTCCAAATCATGTTTCAGTAACAAACAATCCCCCAATCTTAGTGGTTCACAACAATACAGTTTGATTTCTTGCTTAGATTATGTATTAGTCAGGGTTCCCTAGAGGGACGGAACTATTAGGATAGATGTATATATGAAGGGGAGTTTATTAAGGAGTATTGACCCACACAATCACAAGGTGAAGTCCCCTAACAGGCTGTCTGCAAGCTGAAGAGCAAGGAAGCCGTTCCAAGTCCCCAAACCTCAAAAGTAGGGAAGCTAACACTGTAGCCTTCAGTCTGTGGCCAAAGGCCCAAGAGCCCTGGCAAATCACTGGCGAATGATTCTGAATACTACAGAATTTAAACATGCCACCCTTCTACCACTCTTTGCCTGAGCTTCGCAACACAGGGTAATATCAATCCAGGAATCCAAAAGCTGAGGAACTTGGAGTCTGATGTTCAAGGGCAGGAAGCCTCCAGCACAGGAGAAAGATGAAGGCCAGAAGACTCAGTGAGTCTGTTCACTTCACTTTCTTCTGCCTGCTTTATTCTAGCCATGCTAGCAGCTGATTAGAAGGTCCCCACCCAGGTCGAGGGTGGGGCTACCTCTCCCAGTCCACTGACTCAAATGTTAATCTCCTTTGGCAACACCCTCACAGACACACCCAGGAACAATACTACTTTGCATCCTTCAATCCAATCAAGTTGACACTCAAGATTAACCATCACAGATTATATACATCCTTTGAGGATTGGCTATGACTCTGCTCTATGACTTCTTCAGTTGGGGATATAGGATAAAGGGAACAGCTTCTCTATGGGATATGCTGTTCTCATAGCAGAAGGAAAAGAGAGACAGAAAAATCATTTGATGTCTTTAAGAATTCTGCTTGGAAGTAACACATCACTTCCACTTACATTTTATTGAGCAAAGCAAGTCACACGGCAAAGCATGATGTCAATGGTGTGTAAAGTATCATTTTCTGTAAGTGAGAAGGGCCATCTAAGAGTTTGGAAAAAAAAAAAAAAGCCTTAATCTACTTTCTTCCAGTCTTTTCGTAAAAAGAATATTATTTTTCCTATTGAATTAATATATGTCTACCACAAAAAGTTCAGATATACAGAAAATGTAAAGAGATAAAACAAAATTCAGTCCACTTCTTACCCTCATAGGCACCCATCGTTAATATTCACACTATTTCCTTCCAGTCCTTGTTCTAATCATTTTATTTATGTTATGTTATGTTATTTATTTATTTATTTTGAGATGGAGTCTTACTCTGTCACCCAGGCTGGAGTGCAATGGCGCAATCTCAGCTCACGGCAACCTCCACCTCCTGGGTTCAAGCGATTCTCCTGCCTCAGCCTCCTGAGTAGCTGGAATTACAGGCGCCCACCACCATGCTTGGCTAATCTTTGTATTTTTAGTAGGAAGGTGGTTTCGCCATATTATCCAGGCTGGTCTCGAACTCCTGACCTCAGGTGATCCACCCACCTCAGCCTCCCAAAGTGCTGAGATTACAGGTGTGAGCCACTGCGCCCAGCCTTTTTTTTTTTTTTTTTTTTTTTTTTTAGCAGAGTAATATCATACTGTAAGTTTTTGTTGCTTAACACTGAATCTTAAGTACTTTCCTATATTCTTAGGAATGGTTTTATAATACTTTATTCTATGGCTCTACACCTTAAATTACTTGATTCCCCTATTTTTGTCTACATTTTGTTATTGTAGATGTTGTATCCTTGTGCATAAAACTGTTCACATTTTAGAGTGTCCTATTTGTTAGAAGAGACATTTGGAAGATTAACTTCATTCTTCAGATGAAAATTCAGTAGTCAAGAAAGAATGTTACTGAAATATAATACTCATGATCAAAAGGTGGGCTATTACCAAAAGAGAATTGGAAAGGAACTACTACAGAATTTAAATATGCCAGCCTTTTACCACTCTTTGCCAGAACTTTGCAAGGCAGGGTAACACCAATACCAGCCATGGATATGAGTGTTTCCCTTCATTCCTAACCATCTATGATCATTGAGTTCTAAAGTTTTTATTAAACAAATACGCTCTCAGGTCCTAGAGTTAATTATAATCCCTAGTAACTGAGAATATAGGATGGAAAAGATTGAAGAACATCTGGGTTTTCACTGTGTGGAGTTTGGGGAAACAAAATCTAGATTTAAATAAATTTTAAGTTTTGCCTGAGGCATCAATGTCTTAGCTTGTTTGGAACATTAAGGGCAAGATAAAACCTCTCAAGATATGTTGGTCAGGGTTCTCTAGAGAAACAGAACCAATAGGACATATACAGATATTTAGAAAGAGATTTATGATGAGGAATTAGCTTATGTGATTATGGAGGCTGAGGAGCCCCACAATCTGCCATCTGCAAGTTGGAGGCCCAGAAAAGCCAGTGGTGTAGTTCTAGTCTAAGCCTGAGGGCTTCAGAATCAGGGGAACCGATGGTGGAGGTCCCAGTTCAAGCCTAAAGGCCTGAGAACCAGTGGCCGTGATGTTGAAGGGCAGGAGAGGATGGATGGCCCAGCTCAAGAGAAAAGTTGAATTCTCTCTTCCTCCTCTCTTTTGACTATCTATCTATCTATCTATCTATCTATCTATCTATCTATCTATCTATCTATCTATCATCTATTTATTTATGTATTTATTTGAGATGGCGTTTCACTCTTGTTGCCCAGGCTGGAGTGGAATGTTGTGATCTTGGCTCACCACAACCTCCGCCTCCTGGTTTCAAGTAATTCTCCTGCCTCAGCCTCCCAAGTAGCTAGGATTATAGACATGTGCCACCATGCCCAGCTAATTTTGTATTTTTAGTAGAGATGGGTTTTCTCCATGTTGGTCAGGCTGGTCTTGAACTCCTGATCCCAGATGATCCACCTGCTTTGGTCTCCCAAAGTGCTGGGATTACAGGCGTGAGCTACCGTGCCCAGCTGACCTTCTATTTAAACCCTCAACAAATTGGATGATGCCCACCTACCTTGGTGAGGAGAATCTTCTTCACTCAGTTTACTGATTCAAATGCTAATATTAATATTTTCTGAAAACACCCTTACAAACAAAACCAGGAATGATATTTTACCATCTATCTGGGCAACCCTTAGCCCAGTCAAGTTCATATATAAAATCAGCCAGCCATGGTGGCATGTGCCTGTAGTCCCAGCTATTCAGGAGGCTGAGGTAGGAAGATCATTTGAACCCAAGAGTTTGAGGTCAGTCTGGGCAATATAGTGAGACCTAGTCACTAAAAACTAACTAACTAACTAACTAACTAACTAACTAACTAACTAAATACATAAATAAATAAATAAGCAAATGATCAACCATCACAGGACAAACAATGATCATTGCAGTCCACTCCTCACTCCTATCATGTGGAAGTAAGTGGTTATGTGCTAAGTTGGAAGGGGCATGACATTGGTGGGAGGGAACCTAAGACATGATTGTAATTTGGGATTTACAAAATCTTTGTGAATACCTCTTGGAGCCAGACCTGGTCTGAGATGTTAAAATGGTGCCAAGGATGCCATGTAACCAATAAAAATCTCCCGAGACTTTGCCAAAGGGCTGAAGGTTTCTAACTTAAATTACATTGTCCTCCAGACCCTAAAGCTCACAGCTTTAGTTACTGGGGTGGGGTGAGGAATGGGTCCTGGATCTCAAAACAGAGTGGCCAGCCTAAATGTGCAGAGCTAGTCAAATGGGTCAATTGCCTCTCTTCCTCTTCTACTCGCCTATGTATCCTCCCATTCCAAGTGGCTATGTTAGAGATTCCAGCCCATATAACTCTCCAGGTTCCTTAGACAACTGTCACTCTAAACTAGTCCATGGAACATCATTGCCATAAGATCTAGGCCAGTTTCTCTAAAGCAGCATAAAGGACATTCCTTGATCTGGCACCACCTGTATTTCCAGTAAATCAGAATGTAAATGCATAGCCGTGAGAAGGGGCTACTGTGAACTACAGAAGTTTAAGAAGGACTAGATTAATAAATGTAACAGAAGCTACTAAGAGATAATGGGCTGGTCTGGTCATTGGGCACAGATGTCCCTACAAATGGGTCAGGCAGTGCTTTGTCTTCACTTTGGTGTTCTGGCACCAAATCACGAAGTAGAACTCCAGTGAGCCAGGGGGGTCTCTTCCCCTAAGATATGAAGGCTTCCTTAGCCTGCTGTGGAGAAGTCCCCAGTGCCCCAAAATATTAACCTTCAACCCCTTCAGCAGGACTTCATGGCCCCAGGGGCCCAGGTCCGAGAAGCGAATGTTCATTTGTTGACATATTTAGGCCACCAAATTCCACTCCTAGAAAAAGTGACCCTACAAATGACTTGAAATCTGAATCAACCAGATCTATATCCTCCTGTGGGGTTGGAGTAAAATGGAACAATGTGGGCAGGACTCCCATTTTTAGACACCAATGCTTAGAAAACAGGCTGCTACAGAATCACGGGAGCCCTGTCTACAGGCTATCAAGTGGTTCCCATTGAAACCACTCTTGCTCTGTTGACATCCATAGTTTCTGGGTGCTCAGCCACCATTTTTCTTCTTCTAGTAAAAACACCCCAATTTGCCCTTCGGAAACCACCACTCCTCCCTCTCTGTCCAACAGTTTGGATGAAACTGACCCCATCTTTCTTCCCAGCACCAATTAGCACATGCCATGCCTGGCTGCAGTGATTGTTTCAGAGCTAGGACCAGGCCCTAAATCACTAACTGAGACACAGTTGAGGGTTATTTGCTGGGTATACTGAAAGGTGCAGTATATCAGAAATTGATAGAGCTGGCCAGTTTCTGTTCTTGCAATGAAATAAGCTCCCACCATGAAAACACACCCCTTGGTGCCCGCCTGTCTTGTCCACTAGTCTGTGAGTGCCTCAGAGTAGTGAGACTATCAAGTTCACCTCCAGCTGCTTTTGTACAAGTTCAGCATCCAGGTATTTCACATGTTAATTAAATGAATGAACTTGGAGGCCTCCCCAAAGACCTCACCTTTCATTGTGAACACAAACATGAAGCAAAGCCTTCTTCCTTCTGGTAAGAAGTTGCAGAAGAGGAAATGGTGTCCTATGGGCCACATTCTTGCCATCCTTGAAGCACTACAACCTCACTTGACTCTATTTTATGGATGAAGAAACTGAAAAATAATGGACAACATTAATGGGAGGCAATGTGCATGAGATGATTTTGAGGTGGTGAGATTAACCTGGACTATCCAAGTGGGCCTTGAATGCAATCACATATGTCCTTATGAGAACATGGCAGAAGGCTGGGCGTGGCGGCTCACATCTGTAATCCCAGCACTTTGCGAGGCCAAGGCAGGCGGATCACCTGAGGTCAGGAGTTCGAGATCAGCTTGACCAACACGGCGAAACCTCGTCTCTACTAAAAATACAAAAATTAGCTGGGCATGGTGGCAGGCACCTGTAATCCCAGCTACTCAGGAGGCTGAGGCAGCAGAATCGCTTGAATCTGGGAGGCAGAGGCTGCAGTGAGCCGAGATCATGCCACTGCATTCCAGCCTGAGTGACAGAGTGAGACTCTGTCTCAAAAAAAAAAAAAAAAAAAAAAAAAAAAAAGAGCATGGCAGAGATGTTTTACATACAGAGAAGTCATGTGAAGATGAAAGCAGACTGGAGCGATGCAGCCCCAAGCCAAGGAATGCAGGCACCAGAAGTTAAAAGAGGCAAGGAAGGGCTTCTCCCCTAGAGACTCTGTGGGGAGCACATTTCTGTGAGCACCTTGATTTCAACCCAGTGATACTGAGTTTGGGTTTCCAGCCTTCAGAACTGTGAGAGAATAAATTTCTGTTGCTTTAAGCCATCAAGTGTATTGCTAATTTGTTACAGCAGCACTCCATTTCCAGGAGCCAAAATCTGTATGAGTTTCTTATGGCAGCTCAGGTTGTTGGGAGAATTAAGTGAGTTAATACAAGCCCTTAGGATGGTGCTTAGAACAGTAGTTGTTTTATGTTTTCGTTAATATTATCATTATTATAGGCATTGGAATGTTTTCAGGAAATAAAAATTTGCAAGTGTCCTTCAAGAGGAGCCCAAGGGTGTTTTGGGGTGAACTATGAATTCCCTGAATTTATATGTGAATTCTGATGTATTTTATGTATGTTTAATGTATATTCAAATACAGTAATATGTGCATATGTGTACTTATGGGGTAGGGTGTGTATTAGTTTGCAAGTAACAAGGTATCATAGACTAGGCAGCTTAAACAAGGGAAATTTATTGTCCCACAGCTCTGGAGGCTGGAAGTTTGAGATCAATGTATTGGCAGGGCTGGGTTCTTCTGAGGGCTGTGAAGGAAAGATTCGTTCCAGGCCTCTTTCCATGGCTTGTAGATGGCCGTGTTCTCTCTGTGTCTTTTCACATCATCTTTTCTCTTAATGTGTCTGTCTCTGTGTCCAAATTTCCTCCTTTTATAAGGACACAAATCATATTGGAATAAAGCCTACTTTAACGCCCTCATTTTAACTTAATTACCTCGGTAGAGACCCTGTCTCCCCATAATGTCACATTTTGAGGTACTGGGGGTTAGGACTCCAATATGTGTTTTATCAGGGGACCTAGTTCAACTGCCAACATTGTGTGTGTTTACATAGCTTTCTTCATATCTCAAAAGTACCTAATACACATGCACAGGAACACTTGCCCATAGGATTAAAAACCCTCTTATATGACGAAAGCTCAGAGTGTGGACAGCAGGTAGTGAATGGTTTTGGGGTGGAGCTTCCAGGCCTTTAAGGTTCTCATCTCAATAAACACATGCCAGTTTTGCTTAAGTAGCCTTAAGCCATGCTTGGAAGGAGGCAGTTTATTTGAAAGCAGGGCTGGCAGTGGGAGAAGCACAAGCTGTGGAATTATCCCAATCTGCCTTGGCAGCTAGGCGCTGTTGCCTCAGGTAACTCACTCAACCTTTCTGAGACTGTTTCTTGGTATGAAAAATACCCCCTACCTTGAGGCTATGGATTTAAAATGCCAAACATAGTATCTGGATTCTAGCAGGCATACAAAGAGCCAGCCTCATTAGAGGTGAGGTAGGATTGATAAGCACAAACTCTGCTCTGCCTCTGGGAGCCCCACTAAACAGTAGCACAGAGTAATGGAGTAGTGCTGGGGACTCAGGCTCTGCCCTTTATCTGAGACACATACTGTTGGCCTCACATAAGTGACCTTGGCAGGCCCAGGTGACAGAAAGTGGCTTTCAAGAAAAATGGCTCGTTGGTCTTCTGGTCAATTAGGGTGGCAGGGGATCTCGCTGGTTGCATGGATATTCCTCGGTTTGACAAATGGCTTCTTGCTCCCACTTGGGGCAGGTTCAGGTTGACGTTGTGTGAAGGCCTGGCATGTTAGTCAGGGTAAGTCTAGGCTGCTGTAACAAAGAGACCCCAAATAACAGCCACTTAAACTAGATAAGGGTTTGTCTTTATGTCATCATGAAGAGATAAGAGGAGCTGGGCTGGTAGGCAGCCTGCCATTCTTAACATGTGGCTCTGACTTGTAGGTCCACAGTGGCAGCTTCAGCTTTCATCTTCCCCTAGCCAACAGGAAGGGAGGGACACACATGCTTAAGCTTTTTGAGAGCAAGTCTCTGGGAGCACACATCTGTTTGCTCACATCCTATTGTTCAGAACTTAGTGACAAGGGCTAGCCTACCTGTGAGGAAGGCTTAGATATGTCATCTGTAACTGAATTGCCATGTGCCTAGCTAATCTCAATTATTATGGAAGAGGAAGAGAACAAAAAGTGGGGAATACAGCTAGGAGACTATCACATCCAGTTCACCAGCATTTTTTCTCATTCTGGGTCTATCAGTAATCCTCTCCTTACAGAAGTAACTTTTTTGATAGTTCTTCATTTCAAGAAACATCCACCTTCCCATCCCCCACAACACACGCACATACGTGGACATTTGAATGATTTAAAACGGATCTGTAGGCCTCAGGTCCATGAATAATTGAGATCTAAGTTCTTAGGATTGCATGGTATTTCACAATTTACCCAGTTCTCTCAATTCCATTATTTTATTTCATCTTCACCTCAGCTTTGTAAGTTAGGCAGAGCAAGATTTATTATCTCCATTTTACAACTGTAGAAATGAAATCTCAGAGAAGCTAGTACTTTATCCAAGGTCACCTGATACCTAATTTAGGGCTATTTCCATTCAGAGCCAGGGAAAAAGATTGGAAATTGGAGCTCAGTTCGATTGGAACAAATTCATTCATTCATATTAGCAATTCTAGGAAAGTGGTGATTGAAAGTAGTTGAAAATCAGGAGGGAAAGTATACCTTTCTCAGTGATCTTCCCACCTCCTAGTACCTCTCTTCTGACCCCTCTGAAGTTCAGGAACATCATGTTCTCTTCTGGCAGCCCAAATCTCTCTCCTGTTGAACACTCCACCAAAATAGTATAAAACTGTCTTTATTTCTCTCTTCACTAACTAGGGTTTTTTTTTATGGATACTGCAAATGTCAGCTAGCTGTAATGAGGAAAGCAATGTAATAAAGTTTATACCAGGATGAAAATGTGTAATGAGTTATTCTAGTAGTAGGCTACATTTAAATAACAACAACAACAAAACAAACAAACAAAAAACAGCTTAGTTAGGCTGAGGGCAGTGGCTCACACCTGTAATCCCAGCACTTTGGGAGGCTGAGGCAGGTGGATCACTTGAGCCCGGGAGTTCCAGACTAACCTGGGGAACATGGCGAAACCCCATCTCTACAAAAAATATAAAAAGTAGCCGGTTGTGGTGACACACATCTGTAGTCCCAGCTACTCAAGAGGCTGAGGTGGGAGGATTGCCTGAGCCTAGGAGGTTGAGGCTGCAGTGAGCTGAGAGTGTGCCACTGCACTCCAGCCTGGGCAACAGAGTAAGTCTCTGTCAAAACAAAACAAAACAAAATAAAACTTTAGTTATGATACTATATGAATTTTGAATTGGAAAAACTTCAGGGTGACAGTGGCATAGTACAAATATTTGTGTTCAGGAGGTTCCTAGGCATAAGGCACTCTTTTCATTGCTGTGGTGCCTAGCTGTTATGCCTGACATAAAGTCAGCCTTAAAATAAGCGTAAGAGGGCCGGACACGGTGGCTCATGCCAGTAATCCCAGCTCTTTGGGAGGCTGAGGCGGGCGGATCACCTGAGGTCGGGAGTTCGAGATCAGTTTGACCAACATGGAGATACCCTGTCTCTACTAAAAATACGAAATTAGCCGGGCATGGTGGTGCATGCCTGCAATCCCAGCTACGTGGGAGGTTGAGGCAATTCTTGCTTGAACCCGGGAGGTGGAGGTTGCGGTGAGCCGAGAGCGCGCCATTGCACTCCAGCCTGGGCAATAAGAGCGAAACTCTGTCTCAAATAAATAAATAAATAAATAATAAGCCTAAGAGATCATAGGAGAAAGCTATTGTTAATTAATCTCCTATTATGTCTCAGGTTCTCTCCTGGGCACATTACATGCATAACCTCATTCAAGCCTCATAATAATGCTGTCAGGAAAGGATGATTGTTCTCATTTTAGATAATAAGAACGCTACCATTTTATTTAGCATTTACTGTATGTAAAATAAGATATGGAATTTGTAAGATTATTGACCAATGTCACATAGCTAGTAATAAGAATTCAAATCCTGAGCTCTATGATTTTAAAATTGGTGCTTTTTTTTTTTTTTTTTTAACAGCTTCCTCTGATGCCTGAAGTTCTACCACTAAAATATTCTTCTCTGGGCAGAGGCACTGCTGTGGATTTAATATATTTATCCTCCCAGTCCACTTTTAACCAAGAGTCATTAGTAGGGAGAAAAGATTTAAAGTATATTGACTGATGCACTTTACATACAGTTGACCCTTGAACAATGTGGAAATTATGGGCAGCAACCCCGTGCAGTCAAAAATCCAAATATAACTTTCTTTCTTTTTTTTTTCTTTTTTTTTGTTTGTTTGACAGGCTGTCTGTCACCCAGGCTGGAATGCAGTGACGTGATCATGGCTCACTGCAGCCTCGACCTCCTGGGCTCAAGTGATCCTCCCACCTCAGCCTCCCCAGTAGCTGGGACTACAGGAACGTGCCATCATGCCAGGCTAATTTTTGTATTTTTAGTAGAGACAGGTTTTGCCATGCTGCCCAGGCTAATCTCGAATTCCTAGGTTCAAGTGATCCTCCCGCCTCAGTCTACCAAAGTGCTGGGATTATAGGCTTGAACCACTGTGACTTGCCTGAGAATCCAAGTAAAACTTCCTAAAACCTGACTACTAATAGTCTACAGTTGATGTGAAGCCTTACTGATAACATAAACAGTTGATTAACACATTTTCATATGTTGTATGTGTTATATACTGTATTCTTACAGTAAAGTAAGCTAGAGTAAAGGAAGTGTTATTAAGAAAATCATAAGGAAGAAAAATTAGATTTCCTATTCATTAAATGGAAGTGGATCACTGTCAAGGCATCCTTGTTGTCTTCTAAGGAGAAGGAGGAAGAAGAGGAGTTGATCTGGCTGTCTCAGGAGTGGCAGAGGCTGAAGAGGTAAAGAAGGCAGAAGGGGAGGCTGGAGACAAGCACACTCAGTGTAACTTTATTGAAAAGTAACACTGTTTTTTGCTTTTGTTTTCAAGACGGAGTCTCACTCTGTTGCCCAGGCTGGAGTGCAGTGGTGCAATCTCGGCTCACTGCAACCTCCACCTCCCGGGTTCAAGCAATTCTCTACCTCAGCTTCCCGAGTAGCTGGGATTACAGGCACCTGCCACCACACCCAGCTAACTTTTGTATTTTTAGTAGAGATGGGGTTTCACCATGTTGGCCAGGCTAGTCTTGAACTCCTGACCTCATGATCCACCCACCTCAGCCTCCCAAAGTGCTGGGATTACAGGCATGAGCCACTGCACCTGGCCAACACTGTATTTTTGATTGAAGAAAACCCATGTATAAGTGGGCTCGCATAATTCAAACCCATGTTGTTCAAGGGTCAACTGTACCTTTACAATATTTACAATCATGTACAGCAAAATGTTCATTACATATTAAAGTGTTTACTAAATACAGTTAAGTAAAAAATGCCGCAATAAAACATATGAATTCTAGTATTATCCCAGTTTATAAGGAAAAATGCATAAATAAACATAATCCAGAAATATATTTACTAAAACATTCGGTGGTTTTAACCTTAAAATAGGATTAAAGTTTGCAAGTGAATATCTTATTTATTGCTATTGTTATTTAGTCTGTCCATCATCCCTCCTGCACTTACTTTTTTTTTTTTTTTTTGAGACGGAGTCTTCACTCTGTTACCCAGCTGGCTGGAGTGCAGTGGCACGATCTGGGCTCACTGCAAGCTCCGCCCCCCAAGTTCATGCCACTCTCCTGCCTCAGCCTCCGGAGTGACTGGGACTACAGGTGCCCGCCACCACGCCTGGCTATTTTTTTTGTATTTTTAGTAGAGATGGGTTTCACAGTGTTCGCCAGGATGGTCTCGATCTTCTGACCTCGTGATCCACCCACCTTGGCCTCCCAAAGTGCTAGGATTACAGGCGTGAGCCACCGTGCCTGGTCCCCCCACTGCACTTGTTCTGATAACTAATGTGCTACCCCACTCTTTATTTGTAAAACTGCCTCCTCTTCTCCAGGTGATTTTGATGAAGCTTCCGTTCACAGCATGCTGCCTGCCCACCATGTTTGAGAGGCAGACATGTGGCCAACTTTGGACTGATCAAAGTACTGAGTGATTGGCCTAGGGAGTGGGGAAGAAACTAAAGGTGAGCACAGCAGCTGCAATTGATGTCCCAGCCCATGTTGCTTTGGCCCATCTGCAAGTTCACCTGCAGTCGTGTTGGACAATTTCTGGCATGCTGACAGCTCCCCACCTCAAGCAACCCTGTCTCTCTGTTTCTCTACCTGACACCTTTTTCCAGTGCTATAGCAACTTGCTCAGTCCAACTGTAGAGTGCCCGCAAGTGCTGAGGATTTAATACTCTCAGGAACAATCCTCAGTCAATAAGGGGTGGGAGTCTGTGGACAAATCACCTTCTAGCTTCCCTGTCCCCTGGAGGGAAAACTTTGACATGTATTCCACGTGGTACCTCAGAGGGACCCCAGTGAGCCTGAATCCAATTGTCCACAGAGGTAACTCACTCATCAATGCACTCTTTTTTGACTCTTCTCATTTCCCTAAATACCTCATTGGGACTCCCAAATAATCTACCTGCATCAAAGCCACCATCTCAGCCTCCTTTCCCCAAATCTCCCAAACTGGGTAGAGATATACTATTTCCCCTTGGATTATAATCTGTGAGCACGGGAACCCACAACTTTGAGTCACATGACACCTACAACACGAGAGTTTGAAAACATGGACCCACAGAGGCCAAGGCTCCAAGAGAGGATCCTGTTGCTGTGGGCAATCTGGATCTAGCCTACCTGAAGTCAGCTCCATTTTTACCTTGACCTGTTCATTACTTGACACCTAAGCATCAGCTAGTTTTGAGTTGGGTTTCTATCCCTTGCAATTGAAAAAGAGTCCTGATGAAGTGATTTATTTTCTTCTTTTTGCCTATTTTTTTCTATAATGTGATACAAAAGACCTTGTAATGCCAGAAAGTGACAGAATAGATTTCTAAGGGAAAAAATCACTCTAAATGCCTTTGACAGCGTCACCTTAATCGCCTGTGTGGGCGCAGCCCACCTTTTTCCCTTGGTATCAGTGAAACCAGGCCTTCATGAAACAATGGAATCATTGAACCATGCATCGTCACAGGCAATCACACTCCCCAAATGCTCCCACCGTGGGCAATGACAGAGGGTCTTTCCTTTGTCAGTGTCCCACCAATCACCCAGACTCTTAAATGGTTTGGATGTAGCTTCTCATTTGGCCCCAAAGCTGTGCCCAAGTTAATGACTTGGAAAAACATGTCATCATCCACATAATCTGTAGAAACCAGAGAGAGCCCTGAGTCAGGCATTTCCACTGCAGAAGAAGCATTCACAAATCCTCCACATTTTAACAATGTTTGTATTATTTCTTGCAATTGTTTAATTAAATCCTGTGTAAACAGATGAGCTTATTTGCTTGCTCCTAATAGTTGTAAAATTTGGATATTGTGCATACTGACAATTACAAACACTTGTATTTACCAAGTAAAATGATTTCCATAAAAATTCCTTTATGCTAAAGAGAAAACTGATTTGGTCTTTGCAGAAACATACTATGGTCTTTGTTCCCATGGCTTTTTTATAGCCAGAAGTATTCACAGATTGCTGAGAATTGTTAGGAAAAGGAGTGAAAACAAAGCGCAGAGCACTGTCACTCTCTGCTCAGAGCCTGGCTACATCTTCATACACAGCTCCGTGTCCGCATTTTGAAGGCAGTCATCAAAAAAACTGGTCCAGATAAGATGAATTCAATTCTGAAAAATGTGCAATTCCTTTAGGGAGTATTTCTATGGTTAGGAACCGACACTAAGAATCAAAATTAGAGACACGAGCAAAGATGTATAGCAAAGAATATAGTTAGTGTGAGTGAAGAATGAAATTTTACATTTAATTTTATTTTAATTAATTTAAATGACAGTAGCCACACGTGGCTATTAGCTATTGTAGTTGAAAAGACGCACATGGAAATAAATAATTACAATGCACTAGTGCTAGGGAAGTACGGAGAATGGAGATATTAACTTTGTTCATAAAAAACTTCCAAGAGGAGACACATGTTGGGCAAAGTCTTACATATAGATAGAAATTCATTCTGGAAGGAAGAGCATTTCAGGCAGAGGACACTGCAGTGGCAAAGGCATAGAGTTACGATGGGCTTGGCGTTTTAAGGAAGGCGCAGTGTGAAGAGATAGAAAAAAGAACCCACTTCAAAAAAAAGAAAAGAAAAACAGTCAAACTTCATTTCCCATCAAGAAAGATGGGCAGAATAAAGTCCCTAGAATGGCCTATTATTTGAAAAAAACAAAGAAGAAAGACGGGCAAAATACATAAAGATTTGGTCAACAAATCCAGGAATACCAAGATATGTAGAAAGGAGTCATTTGGGTACATCTCTAAGGGCATAGTGTCAGACTTCAGATAGTAACTTTCAAATCTGGTATCTAAAGGTAGAAGGAGCTCTTGCTAGGCACCATGCTAGAAGTTTTTACACACTTTATCTTATTTAATCAATCAAAGGAATTCCATTTTATTGAAAAGGAAAGTGAGGCTCTGAAGACAAGTAAATGTTAGTAGCCACAAGTTGGATATTAGCTTCCCAAGAACACATAGTTAACAAATGGCTGAACTTGGTTCAAATTCATGACTAATGTCTACTACTAAAGCCCTATTTTCACAATATGATGTTACCCTCCACCCAGGAAAATGTTTAAACTGAAATAGAAACACCCTGAAATAGAATGCAGATTCTAAGAAATTATTCTAAAAGAGTTATAGATCATTTCCAAGCTCTAATGGTGACATTCCAAGGGACAGCTACCATAATGACTAACTCTGGATTGTCTGCCAAAAATGGTAGACATAGCTGGCCTCCTCCAGGCCATTGTTTGAAATAGCCTTGGAAATCTGGATGCCACAGATTGCTAGAACCAGCTGTCACAAATGGGGTACCAATGTCCATAGTCCCCTAGATTCAATTTACAAGGGTGCTATCTAGTGACAAAATCACAAGGTCCTAAAGCTTGTTAATGCTGTCTGGCAGTTCTCTACAGGTGTAAAGTGTCTTGAATTTTTCAAGTTCCACTTCGTGGATTAGCATCCTTACCATTGTACCTTTCTGAACCTTCTTCACGTTCCACCCAATAGCCTTGGTTAACTACATAAACTGCCTATACAGTGAAGATTTCCAACATCTGTTTCACTCTGCTTGTGGGAATTCCTGCTAGGTTTTCCTGACATTGAACTTAATTCCCCACCCATCACTGCCCCACCAACTAGGACAAAAAGAGAAGACCAGGGAAACATTTAAGAAAGAGAGAAAAAAAAGAATCTTATTCACCAACATTGCAGACACAGTATCAATTCTCTTGTATTAGAAGTCTCCTATTTCCAATAATAAACATATTTGAGACCTGACATCTCTTACAAGGCTAGTATCTCTCATTTTGGGGTTTGGGAACTTTCAGCAGATGGATAAACACAGAAGACTCATACCTGGAAGGAGATTACCAAGTAGTTTCACCAAACATACGCAACAAGCAAAGCACGACTACCAAAAGGATGAAAAGAAAAGGCAGCAGAGGAAAGGGGTGAATGTATCATGCGTACTGGAAAGACATTAATGTTATCATTATGGAAAAAATAGAAATCAGGAATTTTCAGTTTGGTGTGATTTTAATGTAAATTACTTTATAGTTTAGTGTACATTATAAGGATAAGGGTGGGGGTAGGAGAGCAGCATCATATTTTCCAAGACTGTGTCCTCTGAAGGTCTTAATTATGCCCTGGTTCTACCCCAGCAGAGTTAAGAGATAGAAACATCAGGAACTGAGGAAGGAGGATTAGCCAAATATTGGTAGCTGGGATCCTTAATTAGCTGAATTCATTTTTCTGAGCTCTACTCTTCAGAGAAAGACAATAAAATAGGTGTAGGGGTAATACTTCCTATTGAAAGTAGCCTTCTTGGTGAATATCCTCATTAATAAAAGCAATAGATTCTAGTGCTGAATTCTTTTCTTAAAATTTTTTATACATATTTTACATAAATTTATAAGTATCACTAGTAGAACTATTTTTGTTTAAGTCAATGTTTCTCACCCTCCCTCCACTTTTTCTGCTTGGCTCTTCCCTTGTCTCCTGAGCTCACATCAATGCCCACATTTTCTGCCAGTAATCTTATTTACTAACTTATGTGTGTGCATTCACATTTTACTAGAACACATGTGTGTTCTAGTACACATACACACACACACACGGAGAGACAGAGAGAGAGACAGACAGACATGGCATTTTAGTTACTGTTTATTTTATAAAAGATTATATTATACACACTTTAATGTACCTGGCTTTTCTCAATACATCATGAAAATCTCTCCAATCTCTGTATGGTTCTAATTCAATCTTTTTATCAGCTACAAATCATTCCACGCTGCAGATACTCTAATGATCTAATGCGGCTGTTTCTTTTTTCTGCAGGCTTTCACTTTATCAACTATGGTATCATAAACGCTCTTGCACTATGGTTTTTTACTTCTCTGGGATAGATTCCTAAGAGTGAGACTGCTGGATCAAAGGATAATATAGTTCTTTTTTCTTTCTTTCTTTTTTAAGGATATGCCACTAGACTTTGTTTCTAATTTGTCAAATGACCTTGAGTGCTCACTTTTCCTCCCTGGACCTGGAACTCTGCTTTCTCACTGGTAAGGCAGGCATGTGGAACTACAGATGACCTTGAACATCCTTTTCATCTTGTCATATACTTCTCTGCTTCTGCGCTAGCACCCACTGCCCTGTGTTTTGCTGCAGTGAAGTGAGAATCATCATTACTGCTGACTCAGGAACAAGCATCCTGCCTGTCTGAGTCTTGGAATTTTGGACCTATTGCACAGATTGATTATTTAGCTGAACCACTGATTTCCAAGTATGAGCTCTTCTGAAATGCTATGATGAGGGATGCTTGCTTTGATTAACTTGTGTTTCCCGGACACCCCTGGGTTCAGATGAAAACTGAACAGTGAGGCTGATTATGAAACTTCAAGCTTCTGCCCTTTCTTTTTATTGAAATTTACCTTCATCTAAACAAAAGGTGCCCCAGGAAAAACTCATAGCAGCTTCTGTATTTGAGCACTTTTCCAGGATGCTACTAATTTTCATTTAGTAAAGGTAAATACTTGATTATTGGGCGACCAAACACTGAATGAGGGAGAAATGTTGCACAATCATTACATATTTTGTAAGGGTTTCTATTCTGTGTAAGTCTACCCATATTAAACCTTCTGGCCCAGGAAGAGGGATTTGTCTTATTTGCTAATTCTGAGGGGCTTCAAACATATGTTTCCTATAGATTGAATGATATTAAAAACAATAGCTTATTGAAAGTATGCCGGTACTTTCTTTCTTTTTTTTTTTTTTTTTTTTTGAGACGGAGTCCCGCTCTGTCGCCCAGGCTGGAGTGCAGTGGCGCGATCTCGGCTCACTGCAAGCTCCGCCTCCCGTGTTCACGCCATTCTCCTGCCTCAGCCTCCTGAGTAGCTGGGACTACAGGCGCCCGCCACCGCGCCCGGCTAATTTTTTGTATTTTTAGTAGAGACGGGGTTTCACCATGGTCTCGATCTCCTGACCTTGTGATCCGCCCGTCTCGGCCTCCCAAAGTGCTGGGATTACAGGCGTGAGCCACCGCGCCCGGCCGGTACTTTCAATCTAGGCACTTTGCATGCATTCTTTCATTTAATCCTCAGGCTACCCTTGAGGTTAGGTTAATTCTTTTTTTTTTCTGAGAGGGAGTCTCCCTCTGTGGCCCAGGCTGGAGTGCAATGGCGCCATCTTGGCTCACTGCAACTTCCACCTCCCGGGTTCAAGCTGTTCTGCCTCAGCCTCCTAAGTAGCTGGGACTACAGGCGGGTGCCACTACACCCAGTCAATTTTTTGTATTTTTAGTAGAGATGGGGTTTCACCGTGGTAGCCAGGATGGTCTCGATCTCCTGACCTCATGATCCGCCCGCCTCAGCCTTCCAAAGTGCTGGGATTACAGGCGTGAGCCACTGCACCAGCAGAGGTAGGTTAATTTTTTTTATGCTCATTTTGCCGATGGGGAATTTCCTCCCCTCCGAGGTCACAGAGCTAGGAGGTGGTGCAGTGTATCTGCGGAGCCCACATTCTTAGCACAGAACAACACTGCAATGGAGCTGGGCAGTAGTAGACAAGTGGGACAAAAATACTGCGGCTTCTTGACTATCGGCCATGTCACCTGAAACCTACACTGAGCCCTCACGTCCATCATCTGTGGAAGTTGTAGGTGTTAACGACTCCCGTGTTAAAATCACATAAACATAGGCGCTCATACTCTATCCCTCACGTGGTGGATGGAGAGGGGAGCCAACACAGACCCGGGCTCAAAGCTAGGCTCTGCCCGCTGACCCTGGACGCGTTTCTTCTCCTGTCAGTCGCGCTGGCAGCTCTTTCTCGCATGCTGCCCTGAGGACCAGAGAAGGCTGGTGCCACAGTGCCCTGCTAACGCCAGAGCAAGCGCTCGTAAGACACCGGAACCTTTCCCTCCTCTCTCCTTCCTTAGTGAGAAGGAAGGCAGCGACTTGAATGCCCTAGGCCGCCCTCAGGGCCCTCTCCTGTCTGGGTTGCAGCTCACTTTTCGGGTCTTGGCAGTAACACTGGCGTCAGGACTGTCACCGGATGGCCTGTTTTCCAGTAGGTTACACCCATACAACCGAGTGGACACGAGCTTTCAAAAATATTTATTTGCTTATCTGCAAGGCAGGAGGGGAGGGAACAAAGTGATCGAGGACAAAATCAATTACTATTTTTCATCTTTGACAAAGTAATTAAGGCCGTAGTGACTGGCTAATTCAGACCGAATGGCTGCGCGGTGATGGATGCGGATTTACGGCCTCCTTGGCTGCGGCGCGCTGGGCCAGATTATCACTACAAACAGGCGTCCGCGGAGGGCGGGGACGGAGGCCCGCGTCTAGAGGAGGTGCGGCTGGTCTTTTTTTTTTTTTTTTAATACTGCGGTTCCATCCTCTGCGCTTCGTAGGCGCTGACACACACCCATACGCACGACCTGCTGCCCCGGGGCCTGGCTTCCTACCTCAGCACGCTCTCTCCCGCCCCTGAACCCCAACCTTCAAGCCGGGCTGGTGCTCGCCCCTCCGCCCCGCGTTGGCCTCATAGCGACACCTCCAGGCCTCTCCGCTCCAGACCCTCCCTCTGTTCTTCACGCAGCCCCTCCCTTCTAGGATTTTGCGGCTGAAAGTGGGGGGAGGCCGGGAGCTCTAATAGCACTTCTGCCAAACCCCGTAGCAGTTCCTGCGCGTCACCCGCCTCTGCAGAGCCTGACGCGCGGCAGGCCCCACGCAGGAACCCAAGTGTTCACCGGGCCGGGGAGGGCCAGCGGGCGAAACGTCAGGCCTGGGGGCCAAACGGCGGCGCTGGGCGTCACTCAGGCCCAGGGCCGCAGCTGGGGGAAGTGAGAAGGCCGGCAGGATTCCGCCGCCTCTGCGCAGTTCTCCCCCTTCTTCCCGGGGCAGCCAAGTCTGTGCGCCCTGGAACGTCCGGGCACCGCGTGGACGCTCCATTCTCACCTGGCCCTTTGCTGGGGCTGCTCAAATGCAAATTGGGAAACTGGCCAGAACCTTCCAAAGTCGTGACTGTCCCTCGGGGAAGTCGGCCGGGGAACTGCAGAGGGAGGCCTACACCGATCTTTGGGCCCGCCTCTTGGTACCGCTCCGGCCGATCGCTCTCTGAGCCCAAGCCTGCCTGCCAGGCCTGCCTTCTACAGTTCTTGCATTCATTCGTCTTGAGCCCTCTCGGAAACTGGGGACTGTTTAGGCAGAAACACCCTTAGGTTCTCTTGGCCTCCCCCAAGATGCCAAGAGCCTGCGGGCTGCTTCTCAGCGCCAGCCGGAACTTGAGCAGACACCCCTGCAGAATTCTCAGTCCCACCCACTCAGAAGACCCTCCTCCAGCCAGAGTCCACCACAGCCCACCCCACCTCACCCTCTTAACCCTAATTCCCGACCTCGCCCAAGAGCTGGCCCCAGGGAGAGCGCGACTGATCCCAGAGACAGCCCCGCGGGAGGTGGTTGGGATCTTCTCCAGGACTCAGAAACGACTTTCTGAGCCCCAATTTCCTTAGCTTTGCAATTGTGCAGTTTCTGAAAGGCAATTGCCAAATCTAACCGGGATAATTCATGGATAGCCCTTGCACAATGGTTGAGTATTGAGATCTCAATAGACGTTAGCTCAAAACTGCAATAAAAAGCGACCTGAAATTCTCAAGGCGTCTCAAAAGAAAGATCTCCTCCTCCTGCCCCCACCAAAGGCAATGCAGACCGTGTGTCCCCAGCCAGTTGCCCTTTAGAGGGGCTAGGCGGGAGAGCCAACCAGCAGAGGCATCCAAACACTCTCGGGCTCTCCAGAGGGGCAGGAGGGCGCCCCTCAGTGCCCCTGGCGCCCGCTGCAATCTGCCACTGCAGACTACGCCTGCGGCCGCCGCCGCCGCGGCAGTGTCCTCCCGCCGCGCGGGGACGGCCCAGCCGCTTGCGACGGCGCACACCCTGAGGCAGTGGGCTGGGCTGTTGGCAGTAGGGAAAGGACAACGTGCTGTCTGTGGCTCCTCATCCCCGAGGCCAGGGTTTCCCCAAGCTAGACCGGCAAGTAAGGAGAGGAGGGAAGCATTTTGCTGATAATCCCCTTCTAGTCTCCAAACTACACCTTCTTTGTAAAGGCGTTTTCTCTTCTCCTGATTATAGCTGTTGCATTGTACCAACAAGAAAGTCCATCTTTTTATCGCCATCCCCAATCCCATCCCCGCCACAGTACTGTTGAATTTCCACTTCCTGGTACGGCTCCCCCCCCCACCCCCCGCTCCCCCCATTGCTGGGCATCTCGATTTGGACGGTCTCTAAGGTCCCGCGCTGCCAAATCAGGCCTGGCTCTGGTAGGATTTTATTGAAAGGACTACAAAGAAAGAATGGGTTTTCCTTGACTTTGAAAGTGACCTAAGAACTAGGTCTGTGTTGGAAAATCTTCATTTTCATTTCTCTAAAACGTCTTCAGAAGAACTTAAAAATGCAATGAGAACGGCCAGTTATACTCAGAATTTTCTCCTGATTGTGTTAACAGAAATAGGAACGGAAATACTAGATCCCAAATTTTAAGCAAAAAACCCAGGATTCGTCCAAGACTGACTGTCCGAAAGGGTAGGGATGTGAGAATCTAAAGTCCACATACATGCTAGGTAGGTACACCTTGATAAATGCAGGACCCATGTCTGCTTCAGCCATCGCAGAGCTGTGGGGCTATGCGCAGACCCTCAGTCTCTTTCGGAGTAATATTTTCGGCATCCCTGAAGATTGGGGGAGAGAGCAATGGAATACAGTGAAAGGGAAAGAGAAGACAGTGGTTTAGCTCCCTCCCCCCACCTCTACATCTCGATCCACTCTGTTGGCGACTGCGCCTTGCCTTGGGTGCAGTGGGACGTGTCCCTCCCATGTTTCCCTTAATTAGGAGGAGGCAAACTTCTGTCTTCCCCTCCTGCCGGTTTCAGTTTAGTAATCAGACCCACATGAGTCACGCCAAACACGCAGCCCCCTCCCGCTGGAGCGACAACTGGCCAGCATACTCTAGGCTGTTGTCCCTTTAAAACTTGAATCCAAGGGGGTAATGATTTATCAAACTTGTATTATCAAGAAAATGTCAAACCAAGGGCACCTTGCTTTGCACTGACGCAAACCCGGCCTTTCCCAAGGAGATATAGAAAGCGCCTCTCCTGCTGGAGCCAAACCCAGTCTTGTCAATAGCAGGTTTCACCCTCCACCAGTTCAATCTGTTGCCTGTGTCAGACATGGTGAGTGAGTGCTTTTGTTCTTTCAAGAGGAAAAGGGGCTGAGGGGATAGGAAAAGCAGATTCGTTTTGGCTCTTTCTTTTGGAGATGTCTGTGCATTGGGTGGGGGGAAAGGGGTCGACGAGGAGAACAATTCTCGAAGCCCTAGGTGTTTGTACTTGTGAGCGTCACCTGAGGTCGCAAAGAGGTTTCCTAGGCTGTAGAGCTGAGCTGTTGGCTGTGGCTCCTAAAGACCCGATCCCGGGTACTGTCCTCGGTGCTGAGAAGCCAGATGCCGGTACAGAGGCGAGTTGCTCTGGGTCCTAGAGGCTAATGAGACAAATGCTGGCTGAAGCCGAGGTATTCAGATTTGTGCAAATTGAGGAGTTCTATTTTGCGTGCTTGTGAAAGGGGGTTAGACGAGAAGAGTGCAGTGGAGGTGAAGATAATAGGATTATTACAGTGTAATAATAATTATTGGTGCTAATGTTTAGGAAGCCCTGAAAGATAACTCGAGGGGAGAAAGTGGCTAGGAAAACCACCGCTGGCAGTTCTTTTCATTTGAAAGTGAATTGGGAAAAAGAGAATAAAAATTAGTCATGGGTTTTGGTACCCAAGCCAGCGTAGGGTTGTGAAGGGTATTAGACGCCTGTGAATAGTTACGCAAAAACAAACAAACAAACAAAAGAACAAAAAAACTTTGCATATTCTTTTACGTGTCTGGGAATCTGGAAGTGAATACAAGTTGTGTAAGATAACAAACCTAATTACTACTCTGTGTCTTAAATTTATTATCGTTGTAGGATTTTTTGTGGTTATTTTGATCGTGATTCTTAACCTTTCTTTGCTACCTGGCGGGAGGAGGCGGGTTGTGGAGCGCTGGGACTCCACCAATTTGGCCTCAAGCGCTCGCAGGTGCCAGGGCATCAGCTTTGTGGCCACAGCTTGTCTATGGGGGAAAAAGGCAATGTGCATTGTTGAATGACAAAGGAAATGGGGCGGAAAATTAAAGAATCTTTCTACAATGGTGATGGGGATGCGGGCACCCACAGCTGTGATGTGAAATCCAAAGAGGGAGGGTAGCTCATGACTCTAGGGCTATTTTCACTCCCCCTTTACCCTTACAAAATTACATTTCTGCCTCTTTTCTTAGTTCATCCTCCACTAGGGAGGAAATATTAGCTTCTTTGTCATCTGGTTATCGATGAAGCGGGCAAATTGAGAAATACTGATTGCAGTCTTTCTTAACAGAAAAAATTCAGATTCCAATTTGCTTCCCCAGATATTGTATCTGGACCTGAGTTGCGAACGTCTCCATATGTAGATACAGGTATTTTAAAAGCTGTTGTGACTTTGTTTTGCACGAACTTGACATTGTGTTTGCAGGATTGCAGTGCTCCCAAGGAAATGAATAAACAGCCAGCCAACAGCCCGGAGGCGGCGGCGGCGCAGGGCCACCCGGATGGCCCATGCGCTCCCAGGACAAGCCCGGAGCAGGAGCTTCCCGCGGCTGCCGCCCCGCCGCCGTCACATGTGCCCAGGTCCGCTTCCACCGGCGCCCAGACTTTCCAGTCAGCGGACGCGCGAGCCTGCGAGGCTGAGCCGCCAGGAGTGGGGTCTTGCAAACTCAGTAGCCCGCGGGCGCAGGCGGCCTCGGCAGCTCTGCGGGACTTGAGAGAGGCACAAGGCGCGCAGGCCGTCCCCCCTCCTGGGAGCTCCGCGCGCGGCAACGCGCTGCACTGTAAGATCCATGCCCTGCGAGGCCCGGAGGGGGATGCGAACGTGAATGTGGGCAAGGGCACCCTGGAGCGGAACAATGCCCCTGCCGTGGGCTGGGTGAACATGAGCCAGAGCACCGTGGTGCTGGGCACGGATGGAATCACGTCCGTGCTCCCGGGCAGCGTGGCCACCGTTGCCACCCAGGTAAGCGGTTGCATTCGGCCCGCACAGTGTCCTGCTCTCCAGCTGCGCGAGAGAGGCCAGCCGGGCCGTGGCGGGTGCACGTGTGCTGATGGGGAAACCGGTTGGCAGTGCCAGGTGATGGATGCGGGAGGCGGCTTTGGGGCTTCGGAAGCTCGCACTGCGCTGGGGTCGGCAGTTCAGGGCGCGAGGGCTGCAGTGACCCTGCCAGAGGGGCCACGACCTGCCCCTTCCCAGCCTTGGCTGTAGTGGGAGTCCAGGTCCGGATTCACGAAGCAGTTGAGGGAGATAGATCCCACCCTTTTATGCAGACAGACTCCTTCTCCTGCCAATGACTGTCTTTTCTTTTCAAAAATAATTTCTTAATTAAACAAAAAGAGGGAGAAAATTCAGAACAAAGCCAGGTGGTGGTGGCTGGGGGTGGAGGGGTAGGAGGATAACAGTTTAAGTTTTGTAGCCTTTACACTACCAGTAACGCTTATTACATGAGAACTCATTTAATGCGAGGTGGGTTTACCTGAGGCTACTGAAGCTTAAGCTTTGGGGCCTGTCCTTTGCCTGGGTCCTTCCAAAACCTGGTGTCTACTTTTGCCGAAATTTTCTATTTTTTTCCCTAAAGTAACCTCCCTCAATTGTATAAGCTTCGGGCTCCACTAATCTGAATCCCCTCTTGCATTTGATCCTTTACCACTTAATTAGAGGTGTGAAAAACCCACAGAGCAAATCCCAATCCTTGGGTTATGAATAAAGGCAACTTTCGCTGGTGGCCCGCTATCTCATATAGGCTTTTGTTCTCTTCCATTTCCCTCTGTCTCTCTCCTTCCTTCTCTGATCTCTTCTTTCTTCTGTCCTTTTTCACCCACTTCACCTCTTCCTTTCTCACTGCCTGCCTTTCTGCTATCTCCTGTCCTTTCCTGGCCTCAGGGACTAGGCATATATCCAGCAGTGGGGCCTGGACCAAAATTTATGCCTGTGTGAGGTTTAGGATTTATACAGCCCTTCTATCTTTAGTTACTCTAGTGTTTGCACGCACGCACACACACACACACACTCACACTTATCCACAGGCCCACAAAGCAGGAGCTTGTGGTGTCAGAACTAGAAATAAACATAGAATTTCCCACTTGCCTTTCCTTTTGGGGTCCACATCTGGAGGGTTTTTCTATGTGTATTATCTGCCTCTGACAGCATGTATCCCACAGTGTGACCCCAGGTGGAGCAGAATATTTGTTTCACTTGTCTTGCTTAACCTCCGCACTGCGGCAGAAGGAGCTGGAACTCCCACCCTTTGCAGCTCTGGAAGGATTGAAGGGTGGGATTAGGAGTGGAGGTGGTCTGTGTGTGGGAGGATGAGAGGGAGGATGTTAAAGATGTTTGGTTTCTGAAAGTACTTATTTTCAGCCCTGCCCATCTTTCTGATTGTGCCTTTCTGACACTCACCCTGGCTCTTTCTCCCTCCCCAAGACTTCTCCTGACAGCTGCTGCTGTGTCCTCCACAGCCTGTAGAAAAGTATGAGACCTAGCAAGTTACTACAATAGGAGGTGACGGGTGACTGAGAAGGTGGAAACTGTGTGGTGGCCTGAGTCTCTGGAAAGCTTTGTGCAGTGTCTAGGTGTCCCAAAACATTTTCAGAGTTTATTTGGGGTGGTCTCCCCCCATTTTTCCTGAGTAGTAGTGAGGCATTCCATGACCAGGCACTGCCCCAAGAAAGCGTCTTAGTGTGAGCTTGAAGAAATGAGCCTCAAAGATTCATAGACTGCTGGAGCTGGCAAGGGCTTCAGGGGACAGTTATTTTAAGCCTCTTTTACAGATGAGACATGGAGGTTCAGAGAGAGCAAGAGGCTTGCCTGGGGTTGTCCAGCTGGTTAGTAGTAAAATTTAGACCAGAACTCAAGGTTGTAGATGGTTTGTGTCTTCCCATATCAACCTTTTTTGTTTGTTTGCTTTCCCTCTTGTTTCACCTGCAAATCTCCCTCCTGCCCATCTCCCTTGCATTAGTCTTGAAGGATGCTTTCTTAAATTAGTTGACCAGGCAGGTTCTGGTTTGGTCAAGAAAGTAAGGCAGGGGCTCCAGCTGGCTTCGGCATTGCAGCTCTCTTTCTGGTCTTGTCACACACTCTAAAGGAAGAAAGGGCTGAGGAGGGGGTATGGTGAAGGCTTTTTTGTGGGAGAGGATTAATTAGGAACCTGCTTGCTGGGAACTCCAGGCATGATGCTTGCCAAATAAATTCTTGGTGAGGGTTTGGGGATGGAGGGACCTGCTTGCAATCACCTTACAGGTTCAAGGTTTGGGGAGAGCTGCTTGCTGGTATGCCCTGACTGTATGATCTGGGAAAGAGGGGGTTTTGGGTCTATTTAAGATGGATCTTCAGATCAGAATTGGGGACCTGCTTGCTGATTGACTCTCAGTGCAGGGTTGAGGGGTGAGGTCCTTGCTTGTAGATGCATCCTTTCTTTAGATTTGGGGTCCTGCTTGCCGATGCATCCTCAGTTGAAAAGTGGGAGCCTGCTTGCTGGGAAGGACCCCTAGCCCGGGGGAGGGGTGGAAGGGGCCTGCTTGTGGACCTACTCGGGGCTCTTATCGACAATGTGCTTTTCCGCCCCCAGGAGGACGAGCAAGGGGATGAGAATAAGGCCCGAGGGAACTGGTCCAGCAAACTGGACTTCATCCTGTCCATGGTGGGGTACGCAGTGGGGCTGGGCAATGTCTGGAGGTTTCCCTACCTGGCCTTCCAGAACGGGGGAGGTATGGCTTTTCCGCTCTTTCCGCCTGCTGCGGGGCGGGGCGGGCACCTGAGGGTTGGGTGGGACAGGAGCCCTCAGGCAGGGTCGCAGGGCGGGGAGGCTCAGAGCAGCCTCCGCAGGCTCCAGCCCTACACCTCGTAGGCGTGAGTGCATAACCAGAGGGCGTTATGAACCATAATCGTTCAGCATTAGATCCCGGAGTCTCTTATCTAGAGAGGGGCACAGGGGAGGAGTGAAGCCCCACAAACCCCCACTGACCCAGTTTTGGGGCCTGGGTCCTGAGCCACGTAAGCACGGGTGCTAGCGGTCAAGCGTTCAGAGAGCGGCGGCACTTCGGGCATCCAATAAGGTTACAGCCAGCAGCTGTACAGTCCTGGAGCCCTGATTCAGGGTTATATCCTGCCTTCCTAGGGGACTCCTTAGGCGAGCTAGGAGGTGAGGGGGAAGGGGTGGGGGATGTGCTGTCAAAAACCTCTCAGAAATGCCCGCCACCTCCGCCTTCTTGTTCTGCTTCTTGAAGCAGAACATATTTTGATTTTAGTAAAATCGTACAGCGAAAACAGATTTCTTTCATCTGCCCTAAATGGGAGGAAGGTGCTGGTTTTCAAGGAAAGCCGTTTCAGAAACGGGGAGGACACTAGTTAGGCTTGCATCGGCTGCTGGGCCACTGTGCTCCCTTGTACCTCTTCTGTACCCACCGAGGAGGGACCTGGCACATTCACGATCCCTCTGGCCTTCCCGACGTTTAGGTGCCGCGGGGCCGGCCGCTCTCTAGCAATAGGAATTTGAACCTAGAGCCCCCTCGTACATCTTCTCAACTGGACGGAAGGGACAAACAATGCATTCCTTCAGCCCATAGGTCAGGCAGTTTGAGGGTTTTTGTTCTTTTGTTTTGCCTCTTGGGTCCGCTTCAGGCGGAATTTGGTGCAGCGGAACTGACAGGTGCTGCATTACCGGACGGTTAAAGCGCAAAACATAGGCCACTACTCCCCTCCTCTCTAGTACCAAATTAGGACACTCTGACAAGTACTTACGAGAACCGCAGAGCATTTGCCATCTGGGGTGCCCTGAAAACAGACCAGGTACCGGCCACACGAATAGAGGCACCCAGATAGGTTCCCGTTTGGTTTTCCACAGGGCGCCCTCAGGCCAGGATGCTACAACAAGGCTTCCAGTGAATAGAAGGGAAGTGGGTACTCAGGGTAGAGGATGGGGAGGGAGTTCCAGCAAAAGGAGGTTGGCCCGCGCAAGTGCCCGCGCTCTGCAAGCCCGGGATCTGCGAAGAGCAGCGGAGCAGATCTCAGCGCTCCCGAGGAGCCAGGCGCTGCGATGGGAGGCAGCCTGTTCCGCACTGCGGCTCGGGGCCCCGCAGCCCTCAGTGTGGGGTGGAGGGCTCGCCGCTCCTTTTCAGGAGCAGAGGAGGACTGCACAATCACCGTCCTGAGAGGATAAAGCAGGACCCGGGTTTTACTCCCCAGCAGCCCGTGGCTGCTCCTGGGCCTTCCTGGCTTGGAAAGCCCCGGGCAGGAAAGGCCCTGCCATCCAACAGGAAGTGCGGAGGGGCGGGAGCATGAAGAGTAGACTAGAGAAAGATCAGTTTTCCCTCCGCTAAGGCCATTGTTCTGCTCTCGCGCATCTCCAGTACCCTGGCCCTTGACTCTGGCCCATGCAGCAGCACGTTCTGGTCAAAACCTTTTCAAAAATCACGACCATTCCCCAAGTCCCTCCCAAACAACCTCAAAGAATGTTGAAGGTAAAGAACCCTAGAGAAGTCTCAGCGACTCTGTGGAGGTCTGCCAGATACTATTGCCCTAGACGGGGCATTTTGAGGAATAAAGAGATGAAGCGCAAACAACATTAGGGGCTCACAGGCTGAATAAGACACTTACATAAAAATTAACAAGTGATTGGTGCCTGGAGCAAGGTACTGTGGGAGGACACAGATGGGAGACTTCTTGGAAGAGGAAGCATTTGAGTTGACCTTGAAGGATGGAAGGAACTTCTCATATGGAGAAGGACGTTGAGAAGTGTGTGATGGGGATGGGGATGGGTTTAGGAAGAAGGATGGGTATCCCCCAATGGCTTTCTGGCAGAGCCTGCCCAACCCTGGTTGGCAGAAGGTGTTCAGGTAACTTACTGTAGAGGAGGCCTCCTAGAGTTTGGCTTAGAAGCTTTTAGGTCCTGGGAGGGCTGAGGCTCCGATTTCACCAATCTGAATCCAGTAGTGAGTCAAAGGCATGGACTGGTTGAGCTCTGCAGGGGCTTAATTTTGGGAAATTGAAGTGCTATAATAAAAAAATAAAAGAATAAAACCCCATCAGCACATATCCTTAGCCATCTGCCAGTGGAGAATTGAAATAAGGAGTGTATTTGCATGGGTACCCTTATACTTTTTGGAGGAGGGCTCTTAAATATCTGTGGGTGACTGTTGCTGAGACAGGACATCAAAGGGCTTATTCAGGAATGGAGCTAAATTGTCCTTTAGTTCTTTGAGAGGCAACCCAGCCCCCAACCCGGAAGGTGAAGGAGGGCAGCAGCCTGCTTTTGCCTCCCAGGGCTCTCACTTCCCACTCTCTTTCCAAGGTGCTTTCCTCATCCCTTACCTGATGATGCTGGCTCTGGCTGGATTACCCATCTTCTTCTTGGAGGTGTCGCTGGGCCAGTTTGCCAGCCAGGGGCCGGTGTCTGTGTGGAAGGCCATCCCAGCTCTACAAGGTGAGTCCAGCCTGCCTCCCAGCCTCCTCAGGCCCTTTCTGACTCTGTCCCCTCTGGCACCATGCATCCCCAGGGAGGGAGACCTGCCTTTGTGGTTAATAGAACTAACTCTTGCCATCCTTTATTTTGTCCTTCTGAATAAGGGCCCAAGATCACCTCTGGCATTGTTGAGTTCCCAGCAGAATGCCTTCATATCCCTGGTAGACATACAGTCCACTTTGCTATTAGTGCATCCATTCTGTACAAGAGAGCCCAGACCTAGGTCCCTACCCTATGCCCAACTCTAAGAATTCCATAGCATTTAAGAAGGAATGAACCCCTGGAATTTTTGCTTCTGCAGGCTGTGGCATCGCGATGCTGATCATCTCTGTCCTAATAGCCATATACTACAATGTGATTATTTGCTATACACTTTTCTACCTGTTTGCCTCCTTTGTGTCTGTACTACCCTGGGGCTCCTGCAACAACCCTTGGAATACACCAGAATGCAAAGATAAAACCAAACTTTTATTAGGTAAGTTTGGAAATATCTGCTTTAGGTGTGTGTATTCTGAACTATCCATTTATTCAACAAAATAATTGAACATATATTATGCATGCTAGGACCTATACTATGTTCTGGGAGCACAGAGATTACATCGAACTATCAAATATACTTAATTCTAACATTTAAGGAGTTCCTGGCCCAGAGGAGGGCATAATCAAATTTTTGTTTGCTCACGAATAGCGGGAATCTTTGTTTAAAATGCAGGTTCACAGGCCCACAAGATAGTCTGATTTATAGATTTGATTGGGTTCAGAAAATTTGCATTTTAACAAGTCCTTGTAGAATCTTATTTTTTGTTGTTGTTTTTTTTTTGTTGTTGTTGTTTTTGAGACGGAGTTTCGCTCTGTCGCCCAGGCTGGAGTGCAGTGGCCGGATCTCAGCTCACTGCAAGCTCTGCCTCCCAGGTTTACGCCATTCTCCTGCCTCAGCCTCCCGAGTAGCTGGGACTACAGGCGCCCGCCACCTCGCCCGGCTAGTTTTTTGTATTTTTTAGTAGAGACGAGGTTTCACCGGGTTAGCCAGGATGGTCTCGATCTCCTGACCTCGTGATCCACCCGTCTCGGCCTCCCAAAGTGCTGGGATTACAGGCTTGAGCCACTGCGCCCGGCCCCTATTTTGTTTTATAGTGTTTCTTAGATTAGCAGCATTACCTGGATGGTGGTGAGAAGCCACCCTCTAGCCTTTCTGAATAAGACTTGCATTTTAAGTAGGTTCCCAAGTGACTTATCTGCATGGTACAATTTGAAAAGTGATGGTCTAATTCCTAGAGTCCAGGAGAGCAATCCTGGGGCCAGACTTCACAAGATACTGCTCAGGGTGAATATGAGAGTGAACCCTTAGACCACTCTGATAAAAATGTAGTGTCTAGAAGAGGGCAAGCTACTGGGGAGTCAGGGAGTATTCCTGGAAGATGTTTCAGATGTGAAATAGATTGGGACTTGAGGCCTTGGGGAAAAGTGTCAGCTTTTTGGGTCAAGGGCAAGAGAGTGAATATGAGGAGAAGTAGGGCAGCTATGTCAGGAAGTCTTTCTGGTCTATAGCTCTGTCACTGACTATGTATGTCTGGGTCAAGTAACTTCTCTCTGGATCTGTTTTCCTTCTCTGAAAAATAGAAATAAAAATGTTCTTCCACTACCTACCTTATGGTAGATTGTGGGGATTGCTGTAAGGATTGCTGTAAGCAAACCCCTTATGGGGATTGCTGTAAGGAGAAAAGAAACGAGGGGTGTGATACAGTTGCAGAAGTATACAACTCTACAAATGAAAGGTGCTAGTAGTAGTCACTTTGGAAGCTCTGGTCATTTTAAAGGGGACCTAGAAGCAAGTAGTTTCTTCTTTCCCCAGTAGATCTGTTAATTCTCCTCAGCTAGGTCTGTGCCAAGACCAGCTTTCTGTGATCTCTGTATGATTGGCTCTTAGTGTTGCCCTCCAAAACCAGCTTTTTTCATGATGGAAAGCACATTATTTAACCCTTCAAGTATATTAAGGGCAAAAAGATGAATTCTTCCCTCTCACAGACCCAGAGAGATGCCATTCTTTTCTGCATTTTCTGCCATGAACATGTGTTTATTTTATAGTCTCTCTCTCTCTCTCTGTGGTGTGTGTGTGTGTGTGTGTGTG
Organism: Rhinopithecus roxellana; assembly: GCF_007565055.1. NCBI lineage: Eukaryota > Metazoa > Chordata > Mammalia > Primates > Cercopithecidae > Rhinopithecus > Rhinopithecus roxellana. The sequence continues at coordinate 115,429,950 of NC_044563.1, read as the reverse complement.
TATTTAAAGCAGGCTGAGCATGTTGACTGGATCAGGCACATGGATGGAGGCCCAAGAGGCACAGAAGCCCCTGCTCCTGACTTCCAGTCTGGCTCACCATCACCTGGGAGACAGGAAAGGCAGAGCAAAGACATGACAGAGCTCAGCTCCTACTCAACTGGTACAAAACCATTAAAACTATCCTAGCTCTGAGCACAAGGAGACAATGCACATTTTTCACTCTGATTGTTTCCTGCGAGTATATGACCAGGCTGAGCAGATCCTATCTCATTCTTACTCAGTGTTTTAATTTTTTTTTTTTTTTTTTTTTTGGTGGAAAGAAAAACAAGGTGTCAATCTGCACTCTTTCTCTGTGCAGCCCCTCCATCTGTAATTCTCTGTTATCAGCACATGAGTGTGTTCTGTTCCTCCGGCCAGGCTATCCCTTCCTTGCAAGGGTATCGGTCCTTTGGAATTCTGGGGTGACTTAGAAAAGGTGATAGTGGCCAGATTTGCAGAGCCCCACGCTCTGCTGGACAAATCAGGAGTCTAGACAACGGATATTCCCAGGCTGTTTCACAAATGGTCATATTGAGCAAGGCTTCCTTAAGAGATGGACAAACTCTTTCCCCCAGCATTTCCCACCAGTTGCCTTCCAGTTTCATCTCTCTCTTGCAACCCCACAACTACCCACACCCTGTGACTGCTGGGCAAAAGGACTCATCCCAGGAGAAAGGGACTGAATGGCTAGCTATTGTGACCTTCACGTGCAGCGCGGAGCTGCCCCATGACCCTCTCAGTGCTGCAAGGGACACATTCCATGGAGATACCAGGCAACCATACCCACTCCCGCCCCAGAGGAAAGCCCTGGATCTGTGGGTGGGGAGAAGCAGCATTTGTTACATCTTTTTCTGATGCAGGTTGTAAGAGAGGCTGCCGTCTTTAGGGTGACTCAACTCTCCAAGTATCTGTAATGGAGAATGACTAATCTGTGCCTGTCAAGTGAGACCAGCGGTTTTATGTGAAAATAGGAGCTAGCTGGGTCATGTAAAATAGGAACAACATAAATACCATTTCTATTTCCGGAATGGCTTCATTTTCATTAGAAATTTAATTAAATGATTCCTTTTCTCCCTGGTCTTTCATGTGCTTTCATTTATTAATAATTGCCCGAGTAAAGACAATCCCATTCCACAGCTTCCAATTTAGCACGATCATTATCTCTGTTCTTTGTTCGGGGTTGCTGGGCCGCAGAGCTCTCTGATGAGATGGCCCCATCATTCCTTCGCCGGTGGACCCGAAGGCGCCGGGCACTGGGAAGTATGCTCCTGCCGCCCAGTGGTGGGAGGGGATATTGCAGGAGGCTTGAGGCTGCGGAGCGAGCGAGTAGGGATCCTGGGAGCCCTGCTGCATTGCTGCAGGAACGGTGACCTTGTGCTGCTGCGGCGGCAGTGATCTGCAGACATCCAGAGACGCTCTCTAGGGAGGCTGCCTGCGTGCTTCACAATTGCAACTTGGGAAGCAAGAGATTTGGTGTTTGCCCTCGTGTTAGTGATCGCTGCAGTCTTGGGTGGATGTAATTGTTTGGCAGGAGGGCGAGAAATAACTTACGTGCTTATTTACAGAACAGAGATATGGAGGGTTCTTTAACTGTCTTCATTCATGTCATCGCTGGGGGAAACAAAAGCTTTCCTGGTAAATATTTGATAATGATTAGGTGGGAATCTTCCTGAAACTGTTATTCGATTAGACTAAAGAAGATACTTTGAACAGGAAGATATTTTTAGGCCCTGAAGTGGAGATTCTCAATAAGGGGAGATTTTGCAGGGGACATCTGGCAATGTTCAGAGACATTCTTGGTTGTTGCAGCTGGATGGGCTCCTGGCATTTAGTAGGTGGAGGCCAGGGATTCTGCTAAATATCCTGCAACGCACAGGACGGTCCCAGAGCCAATAATTATTAAAGCTGTCCTTGCAGGGTTAACAAGAATTCCAGACAGAAGTATTGTTATAATTAGCATTAATCAGGCTGTGCTTTGACTCACTTCCTTGAAACCAAAAGTTGAGTAACACTACATACATTTGCATCCCCGTTGTTCCTATAGATAAGATTTCTGAGGTTAGAATCATGAGGCTTTTGTTTAAGAATTGCTTAAGCAGATCCTGAATTCCAGCAAAACAGCTGATGCCAACCAGTTTAAAGACTCCTACCAGCTTTAAGCAGTGGTTCATGCCGGTAATCCCAGCACTTTGGGAAGCCAAAGTGGATGTTTCACTTGAGGCCAGGAATTCGAGACCAGTCAGCAACATGGCAAAACCGTGTCTCTACTAAAAACACAAGAATTAGCTGGGAGTGTTGGCGCACACCTGTAATCCCAGCTACTGTGGAGGCTGAGACATGAGAATCACTTGATCCTTGGAGGTAGACGTTGCCTTGAGCAGACATCATGCCACTGCACTCCAGCCTGGGTGACAACGGTCTCAAAAACCAAAAAACAAACAAATGAAAAAAGGTTCCCACAGAGGAACTGAATCAGTGTGAGAATACATTTCTTCATCTCTCTGTTCCATGACTTCACCCGGCACTCTTCAATCTACTCCAAAACCCTAGGCCCAAACTCTTTGGGGAGATGGATTTGAGGTTTCCTCTTATCTCCTTGTTTAGTGGCTCTTGTGATTAAACCTCTTTCTCTGCTGCAACCCAGGAAACTCTATTTGTTTCCTGTGAGTATATGATCAGGCTGAGAGATCCTATCTCATTTTTAGCTAGTGCTTTATTTGTTTATTTTGGTGGAAAAAAAAAAAAAAACCAAGGTGTCTATCCCCAGTCTTTCTTTGTGTAGCCCCTCCATCTGTCATTCTCTGTGTTACCAGCACATGAGTGTGTTCTGTTCCTGGGACCAGGCTATCCCTTGCAGGGTATTGGTCCTTTGAAATTCTGGGGTGACTTAGAAAAAGTCCTCTTCTCTTAATTAAACCTCTTTCTGTGCTGCAATGCAGTGTCTTGGTGGTGTATTGACTCACTGTGCCCATTGGGCAATGGACCTATTGAGGTTACTTTATCCGACCCCAAATGCCATTAGCCCAACTATTGAGAAACCTTGGTCTAAAGAATTACTGAAAGGGAAAGGATTCTTATTATTGTTTCCATTTTTTACCCAACATTCTAAGAAACTCTGCAGTGTGTATGGGAAGTGGTAGGCAATTTATGGCAGGCAATTGGCCTTGTGGGAGATGATGTTGAAGACTAGAGATACTCTCTCCAGAAAAAGCTATGACAATGATGATTGAGTTATGGCTAAAATTTATTGAGTGCCAGCTGTGTGCCAGGCATCGTGGGAAGATTTGTCATTTGTGATCTCTCTTCATTTAGTCCTTACTGCAACCCTGAACAACAATGACCAGAAAATGGAGGCTTGGATAAATGGAACTCATTCAAGCTCTCTGTAGTAGTGGAACGCCTGAACTCACATTCTTGCCCACTTTGCTCTTCCACAGACAGCATAAATTGGGAATCAAGCCTGCTTCTTAAAATTATTTATTTATTTTAGAGAAAGGGTCTCATTCTGTTGCCCAGGCTGGAGTGCAGTGGTGCGATCACAGCTCACGGCAACCTTGAACTCCTGGGCTTAAGCAATCCTTCTCCCTCAGCCTCCTGGATAGTTAAGACTATAGATGTGCAGTACTGCACCTGGCTAATTTTTAAAATGTTTTGTACAGATAGAGGTCTCGTTATGTTGCCTAGGCTGGTCTTGAAGTCTTGGGCTCAAGCCATCCTCCTGCCTTGGCTTCCCAAAGTGCTGGGATTATAGGTGTGAGCCACCCTGCCTGGCCACTTTTTGTTATTGTTGCTCATGGTATTTAAAGACAATTTTAACACATTCAGTATTTTTAAATGGAGAGATTTCATGTAAGTTTATAGATTTTCTGCATCTTTTGCCACAACATCTGGAAAAGCTTGGCACTGATTGGCTGGAGTGCTCTCTGGTTGGCCACAGTCCCCACCTCTCTCTATTATTTTCCAATTTTATGCCTTCCTTATTTGAGTCATCATCCTGCCTTCTATAGGTGTTTGAATTTATAATCCCTGCTCCCTGTTCACATTGGAGTGCCTAAGTCATTGACTCCAAAGAGAAACCTTGTTTACATCCTGGCTTGATGTATGACCTTGGCCAGCCACTGCATCCCTCTGTGCCCCAGTTTTCCTTATCTGTAACATAGAGATAATAACAGTACCTTCTCATAGGGGGTGGTGAGAGGCTTAAATTAGTCAATGCATGTAAAGTACTTAAAACAGTGCTGTAAACGTGGTAACTGCCATATGAGTGTAAGTTGTTGTTGTTATTGTTACTATGTGCTCCTTTGCAAAATAATGTCCTTTGGGATTAGTCCTGGTGGATTCTTTATTTAAGGTATTTGTCAGTTTATCTGTATTTTAAAATCTGTTAGAGAGGCATTGTAAAATGGTCAGAAAGACTTCAGAGTCTTCCTATTTAAAATGACAATAATAAGATATACCTCCTGGATTTTATGAGGATTTCATGAGATAATCATTAAAGTGTTCAACACAGAGCCTGACATACCAAGACTCACATGGTTAATTTCCTTTCTCCATCCCTGCCTAGATCAGGCCTTCTCAATCTTGGTACTACTGATGTTTTGGACTAAATAATTCTTTTTTTTTTTTTTAAGAAAAAAAAAAAGCTTCATCACCCAGGCTGGGAATGCAGTGGTATGATCATGTCTCACTGCAGTGTTGCATTTCTGGGCTCAAGCAATCCTCCTGCCTCAGCTTCCCAAGTATTTAGGACTATGGGTGTGTGCCATCACGCCTGACTAAAGGACTGAATAATTTTTTGTTGTGGGGGGCTGTCCTGTGCACTGTAGGATATTTAGTATTAGCATCCCTGGCCTCTACTTATTAGATACCAGTAAGCACCAGGTCCCCAAGGTGTGACAACTAAAAATGTCTCCAGACTTGCCAAATGTTTCCTGGGGAGAAAACTCATCCCTAGTTGAGCACCACACTGTTAGGTCCTGTCCCAGGCTCCCCGGTAGATGGTGTGGTTGCTGCCTCTTCCTACCCACGTGAGAGTAGAAAGTACACAGCATGTGTATCCTAGAGTACTTACTGAATGTGGTGCCAGGCAGTGGGTCCAAGGTGAACTTCTTAGAAAGCCTTCTGTAGCAGTACCCTTCAATAGGTCTGTTTATTTTCCAATTAAATTCGTTTCAGCAATTTATTTATTTTCTGCAGAGTCATAAGGATCTGGATTCAAATCCTGATTCTCTTCCTCATAAGCTGTGTGGCTTGAAAATGGAAGATTATAGTACCTCCTGCATAGGCTCTTGTGAGGATTAAATGAGATAATGCACGCAAAATGCTTGCCCACCACATAGAGAGTGCTCTGTATATAAATGCCTTTGTCATCCATACGAGGTGCAGTTGTGGGGACTGGGGGCTCTGATGGAGAAAACATAATTCTTTGGTTTTTTTATTAATATATCTGGCTTTGCCCAGTTAATACTTTCCTGAAGTTACTCTCCAATATTTGGCAAATGTTTTTGGCATTTGTTTTTAAACTGCTGCAGAGAGACGCATCTCTGTTTTCCGTACAGATTTCACTGTGTTTCTATTCTGTCCTCTCCTAAACAGATTCCTGTGTTATCAGTGACCATCCCAAAATACAGATCAAGAACTCAACTTTCTGCATGACTGCCTATCCCAACTTGACAATGGTTAATTTCACCAGCCAGGCCAATAAGACATTTGTCAGTGGAAGTGAAGAGTATTTCAAGTAAGATGACTTTCTTTTTCTTTTTTTACTTTCTTTTTCTCTTTCTTCGAAGAGAAACCCAATGAATTAATAAATATTCAATTTGCAGACCAGAGGTGTGGGTGGCCCAAGGGATGAGATCAGAGAGGAAGGTTTTTTCCCTGGTTTGGCTTCCAAGAGCAGATTGTTGTGTCTAGTGAGCCTGGAAAGCAGAGCTGGATGAACGATGGCAGTAGGAGCAGAATCAGTGTGGCTATAATTCATGATGTTGATGAAAAGCCCATTTCAAAACCTTGATCCAGTGTGATCTAAGTGGACTGTCAGTTAACTAGATTAGTTTTTCTTCCATCTGCACTTGGCTTCAGGGAAGAGAGGCAAAAAGAAAACAAGTCATGTTCAAAGTTTTAGTTTAAATAAGAACAAATTCATTTTTTTCCTTTTTTCAGAGCTTTGCCTTAGTTTTGTACTTTTCAATATTGGTTTTGCTAGACATTGGAGACTGAGGTTCAGGGATACTTGAAGATCCTTAGCTACCACTGGAAGATTTAGTGAAGTTCATGGAATTATTTTTTTATTTTCTTTCTTTCTTTTTTTTTTTTTTTTTTTTGAGATGAAGTCTCGCTCTGTCACCCAGGCTGGAGTGCAGTGGCACGATCTCGGCTTACTGCAACCTCCGCCTCTGGGTTCAAGTGATCCTCGTGCCTCAGCCTCTTGAGTAGCTGGGACTGCAGGCACGTGCCTGGCTAATTTTTTGTATTTTTAGTAGAAACGGGGTTTCACCGTGTTAGCCAGGATGGCCTCGATCTCCTGACCTTGTGATCTGCCCACCTTGGCCTCCCAAAGTGCTGGGATCACAGGCGTGAGCCACTGCACCCAGCCATGAAATTATATCTTAAGGGAGATAAATGTAGACAGAGTTCATCACAGGGTACGTAAAAAGTGTTCTCTAGCTAAACTTTAATTCAGAGGTTGTAAATTCAAATGCACTCAGGCATGGCAGGATTATAAATGAGTAAAGTGAAAATAAGTGAGATGATAGGGAGGGGTGGGGACTGTGGCAAACCAAAGAGGCTGCCTGTCACAGGTAAAGGAGGTCACTGGTGCTCAGCACCTCTGATCACTGCCTTGTGAAATTGTGGGGCAGTGCTGCCAGAGCTTCTATTTTACAATAAAAGATGGAAATAAAATCTGGATTTTTATGTGATCTCTCCTATTTTAAATGGCAGCAAAATAATTCAAATAGAACATGGGGATCAAATAAAATGCATTAATCAATGAGCTTCCAGTTTGTGGCTTTCACTTAGATGATAAGTGGTTGCTGATACCTAGACTCTTCTCCCAGTTGTCATTAATTCCTATTCCTGTTTTTTTTCCCCTGTAGACTCAGAGTGTACATGGTTGTTCCTTGCAGAACAAAAGGGAAAGTTACCTAATTGATTAAATAGTCCCCTTTGACCATAATTACCATGGTATTAGGGGTGGGCCTTTAATTATCCCTGAGCACTGAGCAACTGTGTCTGACCTGGTAGTATGATGAAATCTGAAAGACTGCCAAAAGCAGGTTTGCAAATCATTTGCCAGTACACCTAATCCATGCAGTCTGGTGTACTAGAAAGTGATTTGCAAGCCTGCTTTTGGTGGCCTTTACTAATCCTTTGGGGCCAGTCTTTATTTCTAAGAAGAAATGTCATCAGGAGTTTCTTGGGACTTGTTTGAGGTCCTACAATTGAAGCGTGGAGCAGTTGAGACAGCTAAGTCGTGGAATTGTTGACTATGTGGTTTATCTATTTTGGGGATGGGACATGAGGAAGGTCCTTTTCCTCACTTGGCAAATATGGTCCTCAGGGTTTTGCCTTGGAACCAAGTTTAGTTCCAGCCTTGGTCTGCCCGAGTCAACTCTGAGTCCAGGTTCTGCCAGGGTTTGGGCCTGAAAGAGGCTCTGTCTGCACAGAGTTGGCCATCACTGTTATGAAAAACATGGCTGTGTGTTGCCAAAGAGCCTCTCAAGCTAGCCAGCTGGACCAGGAGTGGGGCTGCTGCCTACATTTCCCTCGGCAGGTCAGAACGTTCTGGGCCATCATTCCCACAGTCCTGCGAGCCTGGATGCTGGCTTGCCTGTTCTTTAGGTCACAGAAAAATGTCAACCTACAAACACAGCGTTTCACAGAGGATGTATATCTAGATGGTTGTGGAGTAGAAGGAATTGTCTGAATCTGTTATCAGGCACTGTCCCTGAAGCTGCCTCCTGTCCTCAGGGGTGAGGCTGCCCTGCTAGCCATTTGGCCAGGCAGGCCATGATGTCTTCATTTTCTATACAAGTTGCCAGCAGCAGCTACAGCTGACCAGTGGCCTCTTCTGTCGGCAGCTGCTCATCTCTCTTAGAATGTTTTGCTTGAGCAAGGTCTAGGCAGCCCTGCTTTTATAATTAAGCCAACCTCAGCCTCAGGAAATGCCCAACACAACTTGAACTACAATCCAGGGCCACATTTTTAGTCATTCAGCATATGCAGTTTCCACTATGTACTAATTTTTAAAATTTAAAACCACACAACTACTATCAGAATAAATTCTCATAAAAGAGTAGAGCAATACAGAAAACACACAAAAATCACCCTTGACGGTTCAGAGTTTCTGTTGCACTCCTCCTGGGGATGTGCTAGTGAGAATGGAGCTGACAGCCTTGTCCTGAAGCCTGCCCAGGGCCATGAGTGGCCTCCCAGCACATAATCAAGAGGAGGGTAAATCCAGCTGGAGTCTCTGCAGACGGCTGTGGGCAAGAGCCCAGACCAGCAAATTCCCCATAGCCTGATGTGATTAAGTCTGCAATGGTGGGGCGGGTGGAGGATGCTGGAGTTTTGTGCAAGGCTCCTGGCTCTACTGGAGGCTTAAAGCCTGCTGCCTGTCACCTCCGTCTCTCCTTTCTATCACTTCCCCCATCCCTCCCTCCAATTCTCAGGTACTTTGTGCTGAAGATTTCTGCAGGGATTGAATATCCTGGCGAGATCAGGTGGCCACTAGCTTTCTGCCTCTTCCTGGCTTGGGTCATTGTGTATGCATCCTTGGCTAAAGGAATCAAGACTTCAGGAAAAGTAAGCACTTGATTTATCTAAGTAAGAGAAAGCTGTGGGATGCCCAGGGGTGGTTGCTTTAGGGAGAGGCAGAGCACTGGGAAGAGAGTCAGGAGCTGTGGATGCTGATTCTGACTCTGCCCTGGGGCAGCTGAGGGGCTGTGGGCAAGTGACGTCACTTTCATCTGCAAAATGGGGATAATAACACCTTTCTTGCAGGGCTGTTTTAAGGGTTAAATGAGACACATATATACAGAGCTCCCAAGGGATGGTGGGGGTACTCTGATTAGGATTTCCTTCCTTTCCTCTCAGGGGTGGCCACTCATTCAGCAGAAGGAACCTCCCTGATATCATTCAGTCACTTCCCCTAAACTCTAGAATTTGTGCTGCTGGCCTTTTGCCTCCTGGTCTGGCTGCCAAGTTAGTTATTGCTTCTGCCAAGAAGCTGCCTGAAGATCAAGACTGTGTAGTAGATTCCCTCTCCTCACTCCTGGCCACCATGTTCGTGGCCTTCCTTGCCTTTCTTTCAACCCTAAGCTTGACACTCTTCTACCCCATGTGCCCCTAGCACTAAAGGAAGATGGTCCTGCCCGTGGAATTTTGGCTGAGCAATTACTTGGTAAGGGTCACTTAGTGATCGCTTGGCTGGGCCCTTTGGAGATGATGAAACTCCCACCCAAGCTCAGTTCCAAGCCACAGAAAGAGAGGAGCCCATGGAACCTTAGACCACAGTGGGCATTGTTGTAGGGTTCATGGTAACATTTCTTCATCTTGCAGCCTTAGAAAAACCTACTGAAGGCTGGGTGCAGTGGCTGTAATCCCAGCACTTTGAGAGGCTGAGGCAGGTAGCTCATCTGAGGTCTGGAGTTCGAGACCACCCTGGCTATCATGGTGAAACCCTGTCTCTATGAAAAATACAAAAATTAGCCAAGCACGATGGGGGGCACCTGTAATCCTAGCTACTCGGGAGGCTGATGCAGGAGAATCACTTGAACCCAGGAGGCAGAGACTGCGGTGAGCCAAGATGGCGTCACTGCACTCAATCTGGGCAACAGAGTGAGATCCTGTCCCGCCGGACACACACACACACACACACACACACACACACACACACACACACACACACGAAAGAAAAGAAAAGAAAAGAAAAGAAAAGAAAAGAAAAGAAAAGAAAAGAAAAGAAAAGAAAAGAAAAGAAAAGAAAAGAAAAACCTACTGAAGAGTTAACCAGTTATTCCAATACCGTGCAATAATATTTAATTACCCCAGGAGATCTTTGCATGTTTTAGGATGAAACAAAAATGTCTTTAAGCCCCAAGGAATGAGGATGTAATGGGGGATTCTGAGACCATAGGTTATGGCGTTGAGATTTGGTCTGTTATCCAGGCCAAGGATTTCTGCGATTGTGTTACAATCAACCAACTTCTGAAGGATCGGGTCTCATCGGGAAGGTAATCAGTGCCATCTTTCACCCCCGGGCATGCTTTGCACCCCCCATTAGACACCCAGTCCTGGCACCTATTAGTCACATAGACCAAACTGTCTTCTCCCTGGGGACGTGGACATTTTTTGATTACAGCTCTTATTAGTGCTTGCTTTTCATGTCATCTAATTCCACAGTGACTGGAGTGGTAGATTCTGGCAGGTTTGTCAGGGTTACCTGAGGCAGGTGGTACGCCTAAAATCACAGAGTGTGGGGAGAATCAGGCCAGCTAGAGAGAACCAGCCCAGGAGTGAGGAGACCTGGGCCCTTGTCCTTGGGGACTGCTCATGGTGTTTGCTGTGTAGGGGTATCTCTACTTGGGCAGTAAAACGTGGCTGAGCTTCTGATTTTGCTCTTAGCTTTAATTTCTTTTTCTTTCTTTCTTTTTTTTTTTTTGGCCAATAAATGAAAAGCACATTTTCCTAGCTGTTTTAGAAGTTCTCAGTTTCCTCATTTTTAAGGTGAGGGCAGTTGGACTGGGTGATGTCTAAGGCCCTCCAGTTCTAAGATTATTCTGTCGGACACTTGCTGGGTGACTTGGAGGTTTGGGGGCACTTTTACTCTGTGACCTCAGTTTCCCCTTCTGTAAAATGAGAACTGGGATTCAGTGACCCCTGAGGAAGCTGCTGGCTTTGAGTGAGTACCACGAGACTGGATTGATTGTTTTTCTAAGGTTATAGGGAGATGGGAAATGTTAACTTGACCCTTATGACAATACCCAGCCTGGCCTGAGGTTTACTGGACCCCCCACCTTCTGTAGCTTGGAGCTGAGCTTGGGTGGAATTTCCATAAACTCCAAAGGGCCCAGCCAAGTGATTGCTCAGTGAGACTAGCCAAGTGTCTGCTCAATCAAAATCCCATGGGCAAGACTGTCACTTATGTAGGTGGCCAGATAGGTGTCTAGTAGTATAGGCTGGAAGGTGAGACTGCGGGAGGAGAGGTGATAGGTGAGGAGGGTGAGAACAGCACCTTTTAATGATGTGAGGAAGAATGGCCTGTGGCTCCAGTGTCAGACCAATCTTAGTTCAAATCCTGGCTCTATCACTTTCTAGTTGTGTGACTCCGGACAAGCTATTTAACCTTCAAAACCCATTTTCTTCTCTGTAAATTGGGGAAATAGTGCATAATACTTAGGATTGCTATAACGATTAAGTGAGATATGCATGTTACTACCTGGTGTATGGTCAGTTATTAATTAACATGATCTCTTTTCATGTTTATTATTCTGAATGGCTGCTGTATTGACTGGGTATTGTGCCACTTCGACATGTCCAGAGCAGAGGCTTTGTTGGGGAGATGGGAAGAGAAAGAGAGCTTTGTTGAACACTGTATGCCAGGCGCTGTGCTGGCTGCTTCACATGCATTAGAAGCACATTGATTCTCACTTTGTAGAGAGAGACTGAGGCTTGTCAAGGTAGAGTAAATTGCCTGAAGTCACAGAGTTTTTAAGTGGCAGTAGTGGGATTTGAATCCAGGTCTATCTGACTTTGAAGCCAAGACATTTTTTATTTTTATTTTTATTGAGATGGAGTCTCGCTTTGTCACCCAGGCTGGAATGCAGTGGTGCCATCTTGGCTCACTGCAACCTCCGCCTCCGGGGTTCAAGTGATTGTCCGGCCTCAGACTCGCGAGTAGCTGGGACTACAGGTGCCCACGACCATGACTGGCTAACTTTTTTGTATTTTTAGTAGAGACAGGATTGCACCATATTGGCCAGGCTGGTCTTGACCTCCTGATCTCAGGTGATCCCCCTGCCTTAGCCTCCCAAGGTGCTGGGATTACAGGCGTGAGTCGTCGCGCCCAGCTGGCCTAGACTTTTTCTAATACAAGACATTCTCTCCCAAGAAGGGGTTATTAAGAATAGATAGTAAATGAGGAATTCTGGAGCCATCATTTTCATATAGTGGGGAAAAAATCCCCTCACAGTGAATCAGAACCTGCATTTCTACCCAGTCTCTGCTGTGTTGCTGTGTGACTTTGGGCAGGTCACAGGATATATTACAGCTTCATTGTCTTCATTTGCAAAATCAAGAGTTAAAATATTCTCTAGGATTTTTTTAATCTTATTTTCTCTTAATCTTATTAGTCTGTGTTCTTTTGGAATGGCATGGCAGCCAGTTTTTTCCACTGATTTAGAATTTAATTCTTGGTGATAGATTTCATAGGCTTTCTGGAATAGGAAGTTTTGAGCAGGTATATTTTTCTTTTAGATCTGCCAACTTATCTCTCTGTTTCATTGAGAAAAGTTTCCAACCAGAGATCAATGATCAATTTCTATTTTAAATAAAGAATACCACCAGAAATAATGAATCACAATTTACTATCCTGCCCTGGGCTGTGCAGACATTAATCACAGAGCATTATTTGGGCGCTAAGGTGGATGCACAGCTGAAGCTGCTTTATGATGAACGCCTTTGTGATCGAAATCCCAGGAACACTGTCATTTTTATGCAAAAGAGATGTCATCCTCTTGCAGCCAGATAAGCTCAGTTCCTCTTGTTTAGGGCCTTAGGAGACAGGACTAGCAGTTTGCTTCCTCTGAGACAGGTCTTCCTATTTCACTGTTGGAGACTTTTCCGGCAGCTAGAATTTCAGAGGCACGGGCGACCAGCACACAGCCTGAAGGTCAAATGCAGCCCACCTGCCCTCAGGGGCGCCTCTGCCTGAGAGTTGTGACAGCGAAGCAAAGCTAACCTAATTAGCTCGTGCGGGTTGGTGGGCTTTTACCACCTGTTCAGGGGTCCTATGGTGAGAAGCATGCCTGGAGGTGTCAGGCCAACAGGCTCAGATGGGCGAGTCAGTGTCATTCCTGCCACGTGTAATTCATTACTGTTCAAGTTTAATTCCTCTGACAATACAGTGTGGAAGCAGGTGCCTTCTAAATCTCCCCTGACACAGAGGAACTAGCTGTGCAGAAAGCCTCCATGCCCACCTGACTCACATTTGAGGCATTCCCAGGATTTGTAAACCAAACCGTTGGCCCTCTCAGTTCACCATGATCACCATCTAAAAAATGAATGCATCACCTGGGTGAGGTGAACAATTGCCTAGAGTGCAAAATTGAGAGGCACTCACTCTCAGGTTCCCGAAGTGCAGGGCCAGCACCTGACAGTGAATTCCTCCGTAAATTTTGCACCCTAGGTGCCTCCTGTCTCACTTGCCTCCCCCTAGTCCTGGCCCTGCCATACACATTTCTGATTGTGTGGCCCATAGAATGGCGTTCATGGAAAGAGTGGCTTTGGAGTAGGGAAGCTTTGGGCTTAAATCCTGTCTGAAGACTTTGAACGAGATATTTAATCCTTTGTGAGATGCTTAACCTGAACCTCAGTTAACTTCTCTGCAAAATGGGACAAATATACCTGGCCACAGAGGGAACACAGGAATGATGGTGTCTAAACAGCCTCCAACAGTGAAATGGGAACAGTTGTATCTTAAACTCATGCCAGCCTTGGAGATTTCCTCCTTAAGCCACCGTCATCTAGGTCATGTCCTCTCCTTCACCTCTTCCTTCCATCCTCACTTCCCACCAGCCCCAGGTGGTCAGGGGATGGAAAGGATGCTCCTTAGTTGTCTCGCATCCCATCCCCATGCTGTTTTGGGGGCAGGAAAGTCAGGCTGGTCAGGGCCTGCCCTTGTAGCATCTCCTCTTCCCAGCCCCACCTGACAGCTGTGAGGCCAGCCCTGAGATGTCAGATGCCCTTGGATTTCCTAACATCCACGTGTGGAAGGGCTTCACTTCTCCTTAGACTTCAAGGAGAGGGAAGGAGAGAAGCAGGTTTGGTAGAAACAGAGAGGAGCTGGCTGCTGCCCCTCCCTTCCATCCCTAGCACTACAAGTTCTTTGAGACAAGGAGGGAGGAGAGACTGCTGTTCTGTGGGGCAGGGAAAAGGTATCCCTGGTGTCGCAGTAGAGAGAAAAGGAGGGCAGCCCATCCCTGGCAGCTCTGAACCTGCAGCCAGGAAGAAGGAGTTTGGCCTTGAGTAATTGGGTTTAGAGACAGAAGTAACTTCCCCATTTCAGTTCGTGGCAACTCCACCCTTTCAGTTGCTGAGGCCAAAACACTTGGGAGTCACTTTGACTCTTCTCTTTCTTTCACACTCCCCATTAAGTCTGGTGGCTCCTCTTGAAAATGTATCTGGCAACTGTTTCTCACCAGCTCCATTGACAACACCCTGGCTGGAGCTATCCCCATTCTTTGTCCCTTGCCTGCTGGCTGCTGCGGCTTCCTTACTGTTATCCCTGCCGTATTCTTGCTACATAGCAACTGGGCGATTCTGTGGAAAGGTTAGATCCTGTAACCCCTGTGCCTGAGTCCCTGCCATAGTCCTGTTGCCCACAGAGTAAGAGCTCTGCCTGGCCTCACCTAGTCTGCCCCTCCCTACTCCCACTTTGCCAATCTCTCCCACCTGTGCCCCATCTCTTGCCACACTGGCCTCTTTGCTGTTCCTAGGAGTCAGGCACACTCCCTTCTTAGGGCCATGATTCCAACTGTTCCCTTCATCTAAAATGTTCTCCCAGACATCCAGTTGGCTCACCCTGACTTTCTTCCTTGACCAACTTCTCCCTGAAGCCTTCCCAACCATCCTCCCCACACCCCACCCCACTTACCCAGCTCTAATTTTTCATTTTTTCAATCCACATATCACCTTCTAATATACCACAAATAATACTTACCACGATTATTGTTGGTTGATGATCTCCCCAGCTAGAACAGAAGCTATTCAGGGCAGAAATCTTTGCTTTGTTTACTGATAGGTCCTGAACATTTAACTGTCCCTGGCACATATGAGTTGCTCTAAATGTATAAGTATGTATGTTCATTTGAACAAGTGGAGTGACCCCAAGAGTTATAGAGTTATATCTTTTTTTTTTTTTTTTTGAGACAGAGTCTCACTCTGTCACTCAGGCTGGAGTGTAGTGGTGTCATATTGGCTCACTGCAGCCTCTGCCTCCTGAGTTCAAGTGATTTGCCTGCTTCAGCCTCCTGAGTAGCTGGGACTACAGGCGTGTACCACCAGGCCCAGCTAATGTTTGTATTTTTGTATTTTTATAGAGATGGGGTTTCACTCTGTTGGCCAGGCTGGTCTCTATCTCCTGACCTCAAGTGAGCTGCCTGCCTCGGCCTCCCAAACTACTCGATTACCACGCCCGGCCTCCAAGAGTTATTTCTTCATCTCAGCTCTAAACTTCCCCAACTCATCTCCCCCTGTGAGTCCTTGAATCTGTCCTCATCTCCTGAAATCCCACTTACTCTGGAGCCCCTACCAGGTACTCAAGTCTGTGCAGGCAGCGTGTGGCGGGGGCCCTGTGTCCCTCTCATGGGGCAGGTATTCCAGTTGCCCTCAGAGAGAGGACTGCAGGTGGGAATGGAGGTGGCCCTGAACCAACAGCCACCACCCCATGAATCAGAGAGCCCAGAGTGGGCCTGGATGGAAGCTTAACCTCAGCCTCTCAAGTGTCTTTTTTTTTTTTTTTTTTGAGACAGTGTCTCGTTCTGTCACCCAGGCTGGAGTGCAGTGGCACGATCTCGGCTCACTGCAAGCTCCACCTCCCAGGTTCATGCCATTCTCCTGCCTCAGCCTCCCGAGTAGCTGGGACTATAGGCGCCCGCCACCATGTCTGGCTAATTTTTTTTTTTTTTTTTGTATTTTTAGTAGAGATGGGGTTTCACCATGTTAGCCAGGATGGTCTCGATCTCCTGACCTTGTGATCTGCCTGCCTTGGCCTCTCAAAGTGCTGGGATTACAGGTGTGAGCCACCGCGCCTGGCCTTAAGTGTCTTTTAATGCACTTTTTGGACTGTAGCCTACCTGTAAGCTGAGCATTGTCAATGCTATTAAGTTGAGGACTGGTGAGTCCTAGGCCAGACTGTGAAATGGTACTTTTGTTTCCAGTGCCCTGGGCCGGTTCCACTTGGTGTGTATTGTAACACTGTACTCTTCCAACAGCCCCGTGAAGAATCTACTGTTGCTGCCACTTTGCAGGTGTGGGCACTGAGGGTCAGAGACTCAGAGAGGTTAAGTTGCACCTCAAGGTGACCCAGTTCGTAAGTGCTGGAGTCAGGATTTGGACCCAGGCTCGTGGGACTGCAGAGGCTGAGCTCTCACACTGTTCCTTCCACTTCTGCCAAATCCTGGTCCCAAGCCCTCACCTTGAGGTTTGATGGACAGGTATGGAAGGAAAGGTCCCCCCACCTACCATGTTCAACTAACCCCCAAGTTCTGCTAATGTTACCTCTCAAATGTTTCTCTTTTCCTTTTCTTTTCTTTTTTCTTTTTTTGACATGGAGTTTTGCTCTTGTCACCCAGTCTGGAGTGCAATGGTGTGGTCTCTGCTTACTGCAAACTCCGCCTCCTAGGTTCAAGCAATTCTCCTGCCTCAGCCTCCTGAGTAGCTGGGATTACAGGCACCTGCCACCACGCCTGGCTAAGTTTTGTATTTTTAGTAGAGATGGGGTTTTGCCATGTTGGCCAGGCTGGTCTTGAACTCCTGACCTCAGGTGATCCACCCGCCTTGGCCTCCCAAAGTGTTGGGATTATAGGCATAAGCCACTGCGCCCAGCCTCCCAAATGTTTGTTGATGCTGGTCCCTCCCTCTCTTCCAGCATCCAGGAGTAGTACCCTTTGGTTGGCATTCAGGACCTCCTATGACATGATCTCCTCCAATGTCTCTAGTCCTCCACCCCCCCACTCTTAGCCTCAAGTTTATGCTGTGCTGATAGTGAGTAGGGCTTTGCCTCACACACCTGCCTTGCCCATGTGCCTCCTTCACCTTCCCACCTTGCCTCTCCTCCTCTAAGCTGCACTTGTCCAGCTCAGTGTCATCTCCATGAACCTCTTAGTAGACTCCTAGGTTGAGCACAATGCCCTTCCCTGAACTTCCATAGTGCCCTGTGTGTAATTCTCTAGCTCATTATTCAGACATTGTCTTTGTGTTTTCTGGGTTAGGAGCCCCTTCACCTTTGTGCAGCTGATGCCTGGCACAATGGCCAGCTCATAGGAGGCCCTCAATAAATATTTGTTGAACTTAATGGCATTTAATAACCTGCTGTTATAAATCAGGCACCATGCTAAGTCCTATTCATGCATTAGCTCATTGAATCCTCACGATTGTCTGTAAGAAGGGCGCTATTATCCCTGATTTACAGATTCAGAAACTAAGATTCAGAGAGCATAATACATTGCCTAAGGTCACAGAGCTACTCAGTGCCAGAGGTACAAATTCATTTGAACCTAAATGCGTCTAATTCTAAGATCACGTTCTTTTCACCTTACGGGACTGCCCCCACTTATGTGTATAAGCAGGGACGGAAAGCTTAAGCTAATAGGATTCATCTTTAATGGTTGAATTTTGGTGCTCTACCGGGGGTGGAGTAGGAGCTGGGGAGGAGGGAGGCACAGAGCCCCCCTCCCTCCTTTCCTCTGTGGTTCCCTAAGGAGTTGTGTACTCATCAGCTGGGCTGGGTGACATCTACCCCAGCCTTCTGGCTGTAGGCCGACTCATCCCATAGCCTTAGGTCTCTCCTAAGAGGCTTTATTTCTAGATCTCTCTGACTCACCTTTGGTCCCAGTGCCTTCCCTGCTTCCCCAGCCCTGTCTGCATTTGGGGAGAACTACCCTGATGTGCTCTCTGTCACCCGCTTGTGCCAGGGTGGCAGCCCTACTCCTTCCCGGAGCAACGCTCCTTCTGCACAGGTGCACTCTGCAGGGCTGCTCCTTCCAGCCTCTCTGCCCATGGCTTTTCTAGGTGGTGTACTTCACGGCCACGTTCCCGTATGTTGTGCTCGTGATCCTCCTCATCCGTGGAGTCACCCTGCCTGGAGCTGGAGCTGGGATCTGGTACTTCATCACACCGAAGTGGGAGAAACTCACAGATGCCACGGTGGGCTTCTAATTTTATTTATAACCCGCCCTGGGGGGAGTGGTCCTCTGGGATGCTTGGGCAAAAAGGGTTAGACTTCCTCCCCCAGGGAATCCCAGTGTGTGCTTTTATAAGAGCCTGATGATCTTGGTATATTATGCACTCAGGAAATATTTAATGAGAAGTGGACAACTGAGGGTTTTTAGATTCCTGGAATAGTTGTCCTACATCTGGGGTTATAGTAGAGGCTGAAAATGAATAATGAAATCCCCTTAATAGCTTTGGGCTAACTCACACCACTTATCTGTTACTAATTATAGAGTGTCAGAGTGTAGTTTTGCTGGTGGGAAAATAACAGCATTTAGTGTAAACCACAAGCGATTCTATTTTAAAAATATTTTTACCTGAACCTTTTAAGGGCTCAGACACGTCTGAATACTTTTATACACCCACACAGGGCCAGCACAAGCTGAACTTTCTCTTTGCATATTCTGTACAGGCACATCTAACTCTAAAATTTCCAACTCAAAAACCACAAATGAGGGGGTGATTGTCGAAGGGGAACTGACTTTTCTCACCTTAAAGAAAATTCTGCTTTTCCAGGGTGTGTTAAGAACGCATAGCTAGGATTGAGTTTGATTGCACATAACAGAAAGTCTCCACTTAATGGCAGGTAGGACGTAACACTATAAAGTCTACAGCGGCATAGAGGTTGCTTTACTAAGATTGGGGCTACAGAGTTTCAGAAATTTAATAGCAGTTGTAATCCGCAGAAATATCAGTTAAAAAAGGTTTTGATTTTGCATCCATTAATATATTTTGCTGTTGTAAATTATTATTTTCTGAGAGTGTATTGACCTAAAGGAAGGACTCTCCCTTCCGTTTAGCTTTACAGGAGAGAAAAGATGAGCATGGTATGTAGTGTAGTTTTTTGAGTTCCTCACCCATGATAGAGGGAGTTAAAATCTCCCAGGTAATTTACTGTGCCTTTAGTTTCTAGCACAAGTGATTTATGTTCTCATTGATGTTGATGTCAGGAGTCATCTTGTCCCTGATGTTTCCCCTGGAAACATGATATGGCACTGGGTGTGTGAGACTCTCCTCCCCTGGGGCCAGTCTCCTTTATGGATCTTGAATCTCTTTCCCTTTTGCCTCTCAGGTATGGAAAGATGCTGCTACTCAGATTTTCTTCTCTTTATCTGCTGCATGGGGAGGCCTGATTACTCTCTCTTCTTACAACAAATTCCACAACAACTGCTACAGGTATGTAGAGGTGCTACAAGATCTGGGCATAGCTGGTGAGTGGGACAGAAGAATGGACTGAGTTATCAGACACCTGAGGTCACATCCTCACATTTCATCTTAGGGAGAGCTAGAGATTTGCTCTGGCCTAGGACAAAACAGGTGCTAAGGCCTAGGCACTGTCTTTTGAAGGCCTAGATCCTCACTTACACACCTGGCTCTGATACATGGTGGAGGCTCAAGTGGCTATTTATAGGATGGAAGCAAGTTTCTCTGGAGGTCACTGTGCAGCCAGCTGTGTTCTGTGATAGTCATTTGTGAGCTACCTAATCTGTGGATACAATGGACTGTGCCTTCAGATGGTCTTCCCTCTGTGTGTAATCTCTTCTTATAAAGACACCAGTCATATCAGTCACATTGGATCAGGGACCACTCTAATGACCTCATTTAGCTTAATTACCTCTTCAAAGACCCTCTCTCCAAATACAGTCACATTCTGAGATACTAGGGATTAGGATGACAAAATATGAATTTGGTAAGGGTTGGGGAACGGTAGGAAGATACCGCTCAGTTCATAATGGCCTTGAGTAACAGACTATGGTGTTTGAACTTCTTTGGTCACAACTGCTCATTAACCATTGACCCAAGTTAGTCTGAACACCATTAAAAGGTGAAGCATTGCTATCTTCTTTATTAGAAATGAGGCTGTGTGGTGTGGCAGAAATAACCCAGGCTGAGAGCTGGAAAGTCTAGATTCACATCCTGGCCCACACTATTAATTAGTCCATTACCTTCCCCTGGACCTCAATTTCCTCATCAGTAAACTAAGGGGTCAGTCAAGGTGGATCATTTGCTGCACACTTCTAGGCTTTGCATGGTACAGGCATCATCTCATTCTGTCCTGGCAACAGCCTATGACAGACTCATTGCTGCCATTTCAAATCAGAGTGGAAAGGAAGTGGAATGCTCAAGGTCATGCCACTAAAAGGCAGGAGAACCAAGATTTCAGTGTAGCCCTGGGTTCCAGTGTAACCCATCTAGCCGTGACCTCACATTTGAGACCAGGATGACTGAAGGTAGGCTGGGAAACCCTGGCTGTCTTACCAGCAGCAGGCTCTGCGATGAAGGTAGAGTTGCTGGGCTCTCTTCCCTCCCCTGCCCCTTTGTCCTTCTCAACCCTGTGTGTCCCAACTCCAGGCTACCCTCACATTTTAGGGTCATTTGACTTTCCCACTGCCTTCTCTTCCCTCACACATAGTTCCTGTCCTGGAGCCGACCAAGGCCCCATCTCCTCAATTTCTGTTCTGATGGACAGATTTACCCCTGCCCCTGGAACAATGTCTTAGTTTGTTCATATTGCTCTAATGAAATGCCATAGACTGAGTAACATGTTTTTCTTTCTTTATACATTTTTTGCTTTTATTATTTTTAAATGACACACAGTAATTATGCATATCTATGGAGTACAGTGTGATATTTCAGTACATGTATACAATGTGTAATGATCAAATCAGGGTAATTAGCATATCCACTACCTCAAATAATTAGCATATCTACCACCTCAAACATTTATCATTTCTTTGTATTGGGAACATTGAAAATTCGTTCTTCTAGCTGTTTGAAAACATATAATAAATTGTTGTTAATATAATCATTTTATAATGCTATAGGATGATTTTTTTTTTTTTTAAGATGGAGTTTTGCTCTTGTTGCCCAGGCTGGAGTGCAATGACCAGTCTCGGCTCACTGCAACATCCACCTCCCAGGTTCAAGCAATTTTCCTGCCTCAGCCTCCCAAGTAGCTGGGATTACAGGCATGTGCCACCATGCCCCACTGATTTTTTGTGTGTGTGTGTGTATTTAGTAGAGACGGGGTTTCACCATGTTGGTTAGGCTGATCTCAAACTCCTGACCTCAGGTGATCCACCTGCCTTGGCCTTCCAAAGTGCTGGATTATAGGCATGAGCTACCGTGCCCAGCTGGGATGGTTGTCAATATAGTCATCCTACAGTGCTGTAGAGCACTATAATTTATTTCTCCTATCTACCTATATTTTTGTATCTTTAACTGACTTTTGGCTATAATTAACAGACATTTATAGCTCACAGTTCTGGAGGCTGGGAAGTCCAAGTTCAAGGTGCCAGAACATTCAGTGTCTGGAGGGCTGCTCTCTGTTTCAAAGATGGCACCTTGTTGCTGTGTCCTCATATGGTGGAAGAGACAGACATATTCCCTTCAGCCTGTTTTATAAGGGCAGTAATCCTATGAATTGGCTCTGCCTTCATGACTTAATCACTTTTCTAAAGCCCCCACCTCTTAATACTATCAAATTGTGGATTAAGTTTCAGCCAATGAATTTGGGATGGGGGGCGTTCAGACCATAGCAGATGAGTTGAGATCCCTTATATAGAATGTGGAGTCAGAGCTTTGGCCCAGAGGCCCTGAATCAGGGCTATTAGGGGATATCTTTTGAGCCTTTTGGTGCTTTTTAAATGAGTCCAAGGGAGCCTGTGGTTAGGACATGAACATACATGTATATGAAACATGTGTAAGCAAACACGTGGGCACACATTTATGTGTCCTTCCCCTTGTTCCTTTCTACTCACGAAGCACATCTAATGGAAAACTCTGGTCTCTTCTTTCCAGGGACACTCTTATTGTAACCTGCACCAACAGTGCCACGAGCATCTTTGCCGGCTTCGTCATCTTCTCTGTTATTGGCTTTATGGCCAATGAACGCAAAGTCAACATTGAGAATGTGGCAGACCAAGGTACAGGACAGTTGTTACCCTGCTGTTGCAGGGCAGGTCCCAGGCCCATGTCACAAGCTCCTAATTTATACTATGCTGGGAAGTTGGCCTTCTGGAACAGGATAGAGGGTGGAGGAGCCCAGGTCCTTCTGTATAGTGGGACCGAGGAAGGCTCAAGTAGGAAGCTCACTGCAGAGTCAGAACTGGCTTGTCTCTGACTAGAGGGATTGCTTTAAAAGCCCCCTTTCCTTCTTGTCTCCTCTCCTTCCTCTTACCTTGCCCCTCTTAATTTAGCTCCAGCCTATAGAAGTGAGGGTTATGCCTGTTAGGTATGAGTAGAGAATTTATTAGGCAAACCATTGCCTCAGGAGCTGATGTGGGCACAGGCTGCTGTAGGATGACATTCCTTGCAGAGGGCCCTGTCGAAACCAAGGCTTAGTGAGAGAACTGACTTCAGAGGAGCATTTTCCTTACAAAGCACTTTTCTGATAGTTAGGTCAAATGTGCTTTCAGGGCCTTCTGCTTAGTGAGCAATGCAGACCGGCAATTTTTTTCCCCAGTGGGTAGAAAGGTTGGATCGTGCTGGGTGGGTGGAGAGGCATGTGGAATAAATGTTTACTCTCTATCCAAATGATCTTTTTTATTAATGGCTAACATTTGTATGATGTTTTCAAGTTTACAAAGAACTTTCATTTTTATTTCATTTAATCCATATTACTAGGACACCATTTTGCAGAGAGAACGTTCAAGATTTTAGTTTAACTCTTCATTTTCACCCAGCCTGGATACACAAAGGATTTGGATATTTAGTAGGTTTCAGTGATCAAGGGATTTCATTGTGTTTATTGTTTACCATTATGATCTCATTCTCAGTTCAGACATTTATGGGATGCCTAGTGTGTTGGTCCTGTGCCTCATGCTGTGGGGCATGACTATGGCCCTGGACAACCAAGGGGTGTACCTGTGAGAGGCTTGTCTGGGCAGTTATCTTCCTTCAAGCAGCTGACTGCCATTCTCAGATAATGTTTCAGATGTGGTGAGAGAACTAAGCCCTGGAAATGTCACCTTTTTGGATACTAAGATTTCTTCTGGTTCCCTAAGGATAATTCATTACTGCGCCAGTTCATGCTGATAGTACACCGGGGGCCTCAAAGAGTTGAAGAGCCAGCACGTTCCAGGGGTGCAATTATCTCTCCCTGGAGAGACTGTGAAACCCTGAGGGGTGTTTGGTTCCGCAGCAATGCATTAAATTAGAGGGGCCCCAGGAGATAAGCAATGGCTCTTCCTGGTTGAGAATTCTCAGATACCCTGGGAGGCAGGGAGGGAAAGTGAGAGGGTAAACAGGTTTTGTACTTAGAGGTACTGGAGTCACTTCCAGCTGTCCTGTAATCTCATTTCCTCCTAGCAGAGTGGTTGGAGCAGATAGGTTCTGTCCCATTTTCTAGAAGATCTTAGGCATTTTACTTTCTGTGACATTACTGAGTTGTTTTGGAACCAGTGGCGAACCTGCTAGAGACTATGAATCCTGAGATGTGGGCCAGGTTAGTAAACGATTCTGAACTCTTTTCTGCTCCAGGAAAGGGATTTCTGGGGAGATATTGCAAAAACTCAAATAGAATGTTGTTTATCTGGCATGTAAAATGCAGCCAACAAATTGCCCATGTTTTCCTCTGAAATTTCTCCTTGCCAGTGTTTTTTCACTTCCTTTGATTTGAATAAGGATAAGGGCACTTCTAACAGGTTCTAACCTGTTGTGTTAATACTTTCTCTGGCACAGGGACAGTGGGCCTCATCTCCCAAAGGAGAGGGTCCATGAGATCTTCTCCCAGACCCACTGGGGAAGCTTTCCTGCTCATCTGAACCTGCATGTATTTTTATATGTGCTTTACAGGCTTGTCTTACTTGCCTTGATATGATGGAGGCTCTGCAGAATATAGGACAGAGATTTGGGGTCAGGTCTGCATTAAACCCGAGCCCCATTTCCTCCTTGCTGGGCAACACTGGCATATAGACATTCAGGCCATTTTTGCTGACCCAACTTTGGTAACTAAGTTTTGACCTTTAGTCAAATAGAGGTTCTCCTGAATGACCGAACACTATTCGATTTAGTTTACCACTCCCTTCTAAAAGAGGCATTTCTACCAAAATGATCATCCGAAATCTTGGTCTTATCAAAATTTTGAGGGGCTGAGGATGGGTGGGATTGATGAAGAGACCAGGCTGTCTTTTGCTTTTATGATAGGCATAGGGAAGGGGTCATGTTCTTCTTGGGGATCTTCTCTAGAAAAGCAGCTTCCAGGGAAGTTAGCCCTTCAGAGCCATCTCCCCACCATATGCATTGCCACCTATGGAGCAGTGACTCATGTGTAGAATCTATCCTGAAGCCAAACAAAGATGCTTATCCAGCAGCAGAAAAACTCAGACCAGAGTAGATAAGCAGAAATGTGCATATTTATTTAGCATTCTCAGGTGTAGGTAACTCTCAGCTAAACAGAGCACTAGAAATACTACCTTGGTTCCCTTGCCCCTTAATAGTTCAGATACCTTACTGATCAAAATGAGCATTCTCAAACAGCACTGACGCCCCACTTCCATGCAGCCATCTGCCTATCACCTGTATCCCAATCCTTCTGCCCACAGGCACAGAAGTCCAGCTGGCATATCCTCAGAGAGCTCATTCAATTTATAATAGTTATCACAGCAGAGTGGCTACCCAAGCTGTGCTATGGGCCTTGATGCATTGCATTGACCAGAGCCCCTTGCTGTGTCTTTAGTGGCGCTCTAGGATAAAGGAGGTTCTCATGGTAGGATCTCTGGGGACTCTGCTTAAGTTACTGAAATGCAGAGCCCCTTTGATCCCGTTTCGCAAGACCAATAATAGTCTATGTTTTCTGAGTTCCTAGTATGTCCAGGCATTGTTCTAAGCTTTTTACTTGTGTTGATGCATTTAATTCTCACAGAAGCTTTATAAAGGTAGGTACTATTACTATTTCCATTGTGTGGATAAATTAAAGTTTTTCTAGAAAGAACAAGTGACTCCCCTAAGTCCTCTGCCAGTAAGAGGTACAGCCAGTTTTTTTGTTTTTTGTTCTTTTTTGAGATGGAGTCTTGCTCTGTCACCCAGGATGGAGTGCAGTGGTGCCATCTTGGCTCACTGCAACTTCCGCCTCCCCTGTTCACACCATTCTCCTGCCTCAGCCTCCTGAGTAGCTGGGACTACAGGCGCCTGCCACCATGCCTGGCTAATTTTTGTATTTTTAGTAGAGACTGGGTTTCACTATATTGGCCAGGCTGGTCTTGAACTCCTGACCTTGTGATCCACCCGCCTTGGCTTCCCAAAGTGTCGGGATTATAGGCGTGAGCCACCGCACCCCGCCACAAGTTTTTTAATCCATGAGAAAGAGAGCCTGTACTCCAGTCACTGGGCTCTACTGCCACCTAGTGGGAGAGGAGAGAGGCAGAACTTGGCCTCCATCAGACTGGCCATATACTCTTGAACATCTAATGATGTTATTCCCTAGATGACTCCGCTCTCCATCAGCCTTGGGTAAGTAGAGTCTGCTGTAATTTAGCTTGCAAATTCCACCTTCACCTGGGTGCTTTAGCGAAGCAGCTGAAATGGAAGCAGGCTGAATATTTTGAAATCACTTCCTTCCTCTAAAAAAGCTGTAAAGCCCAAAGGGTGGAATCCTGTTAAAGTAAGCAGCTGAGGACCTCTGGTAGTGGCCTTTCAAGACCTTCTTGTTGGCTTTATGGGCATGACTGTCGCAAGAGCATTAAACTGACTTCCTTGTTGTTCTGCATTTGAGACCTATTTTGAACTTTAGTTTAATACAGACTTTTCTTTTATGGTTCACATAGGAAGCCTTCAGAGACTGGCTCTACAGTCTGTTCAATAAATGCATAAAGTGGGGGAATCTCAGGCATTTGAGGCTTTATATTTTAAATACACCAAGGCCCTAGGCAATATCATTAACTAACAACCTGATAAATTCCAGTTTAAAAAAGTGCTGCTATGCTTGAGTTATAAACATTCTAGGTGCTGCGACTTCTGGCTGCAGATGTGTGCTGGCTGTGGATTATCCCAGCGCCCACATTCACTTGTCTCTGCCCATTATCATTTAGTTTTCTACTTACAGGGAAATTCACAACTGCTGTGTCTTTAGCCACCTTTGGTTATAGTAATCTTCCCAGTGAGGCCATGAGGCAGGGAGAATGACTGGCAGGGTTTTATGATAGCAGAGAAAACTGCCGCTCAGACATCCCCACCAAGACCCACATGAAGTGTTCTAGAGTAAACCTGAATCAGAACCGCTAACTTCCAAGTTCATAGTCCACTCATAGTAGAAGATAATAATCTGTGGGTGTTGATGATGTTGGGGGTACTGGGCTCAGTGTTTTATCCGCGTTTTCTCATTTGTTCATTGTAACTACCTTATGAGGTCCTATTTTTATCCCCATTTTACAGATGGACAAAATTGAGGCTTACAGAAATTAAATAGTATGTCTAGGGTTGCACAGATGGTAAGTCATGGAATATGGATTTGGACCAGATCTGACCCTTAGAGACCGAACTCTCTTAATCCTTACATGATGTTTCATGCACCGCCCCACCAACCCAACTAACTACTAGGACTGGCACCATTTATACCAATAGTGCAAGATCCTGAAAGTGTTAGATTCATATTTTAGGTGAATGTTTTCTCCTGGAGGACTAAATAGGAGGAAGGGTAGTTAAAGGAAGAAATACTAATGCATTTCTTCCTAGACTTAATACTTAGGTGATGGGCTGATCTGTGCAGCACACCACCATGGCACATGTTTACCTGTGTAACAAAACTGCACGTCCTGCACACGCACCCCAAAACTTCATAAAATAATTAAAGGAAGAAATAATGTCATTCTGGTCATGTTCCAACTTTTAGAGCAGGGATTCTCAAACCTCAGCACTACTGACATTTGAGACAGGATAATTCTTTGTTGGCAAGAAGCTCTCTTGTGCACTGTAAGATGCTTAGCAGCATCCCTTGCCTCTACCTACTAGATGCCAGTAGTTATCCTACCCCTACCCCCAGCTTACCCCTGAGATTAAAAAAATGCCTGCAGACATTGTCAAATATCCCCTGGGGTGCAAAATCACTGCTGGTTGAGTACTACTGCTCTAAAGGGTAATTAATTACATTTTTCCTTAATTCATCCAATACGAAGATGGAGTTTCTCATCCTACATACATGGTACACAGCCTAGCCATGGAGTCCAGTAGAGTTGCCTCTGAGTCTCTGCTTAGACACTATTTTTAGGCCTCTCCTGTGAGTTCTCCTAGCTGTTGACCTAATTCCCTTGGTCTTTTTCTTCAAGAAGCCTATGGTCTAATTGAGGATATGGCTAGAGATGAGTGAAAAATAACAAACAGTGGAAGCAGCATATAAGAAATAATAAATGAGGATCTCAGCAGAGAGAAGGCCGTCTGGGCTCCAGGAAGAGCGGCCTTGAGTAGGGCCTGCCTGCAATCATCTGTCTCGTTCCTTCCAGGGCCAGGCATTGCATTTGTGGTTTACCCGGAAGCCTTAACCAGGCTGCCTCTCTCTCCATTCTGGGCCATCATCTTTTTCCTGATGCTCCTCACTCTTGGACTTGACACTATGGTGAGCCCCTTTGCCATCAGTCTTTATCCCAGACTCCTCTTGAAGACTCCCCCTCTTCTGGGTCCTGGGTTCACCCTTCAGGAGAGCGGTAGGCTTAGGGGTGTCTGAATGCTTCTCCTGAGAGATCTAGAGATGCTGAAGTGCCTGCGTAGGGCTCAGGATCACCTTGTATTTTGGGTACTCACGTAATGGTGCAAGAGAGTCGTCCTCTCTCTTTCCTTCTCCCTCTGTTCTATGTGGCAATTTTTAGTCTGTGTGCTTCCTGCCTTTGTGTCATTTTGCCACAGCAAATTCTGTAGGGCTGGATGAGAAATAATGTGAAGTCAATTTTAGGGAAATTGCTGTGGGGCTGAGACAACCACAGATCATGCTGACAGGTGCTCAGAGTTTAGTCCTTGGGTGCAAAGAGGGTTTTTCCTCAAGTAGAAGAGCAAATGCAAGGTAAACTGGAGGACAGGAATTTACATCTCATGAATACAAAATGAAACTTAAAATGTCCTAATGGGTGAATATGAATGCAAGTCTCTGGGGGTTGGAAGTGCAATTTTTAAAGCTCACATCCTACTTGGGTTCTCTTGGCTGCCCTTGTGGGCTGGACCCCAAGGAGGCTTTTTAGACCCCTTGAGGGAATGCCATACTAAAAACCAAACCTAACACAAATACAGCTTTCCTGGATGGGACATGCAAAGGGCTTGGGGGTACCTTCTGGGTGGTACAATTTGACTCAGATGTTCATTTCCTGACATGGTTTCAGTTTGCCACCATCGAGACGATAGTGACCTCCATCTCAGACGAGTTCCCCAAGTACCTGCGCACACACAAGCCAGTGTTTACTCTGGGCTGCTGCATTTGTTTCTTCATCATGGGTTTTCCAATGATCACTCAGGTAAGCTGCCTCCTGGGCACAGGCTTGGGGTGGGGATAGGTGGGTGGGGGCCCCAATGGCTATCTGTCCTTCAACCCTTAGCAGCTCTCAGACCTTATAATCAAAGGCAAATCACTGCCATTTCCATGTAGATGGCAGCAGTTCATTAGGGATTCTGACTGTAGAGGGAAATATGTCATCTTGGCTACCAGTGATGCTTCTAGTATCTCATAATTGAGATGTAGCCTTATTGAGCCAACAAGGCAGGTGTGTCCTACTTTAAGAAAATAGAATACGTGGCTTGGTGCAGTGGCGCATGTCTCTAGTCCCAGCTACTTGGGAGGCTGAGGCAGAAGGATTGCTTGAGGCCAGGAGTTCAAGGTTGCAGTGTGCTCTGATTGCATTTGTGAACAACCACTATACTCCTGCCCGGGCAGTATCATGGGACCCCGCCTCTAAAAAAGTAAATAAAAAATTAGGAAAAAGAAAACAGAATACATAAAAATCTTTATTTACCAACTACGTACATTTTCTGATAATTACTGTCATGTATGAGTCAACAGCCACTTCAGTTTCTTCTAGTCCTGAGTGTCTTGGTAAATTGTGTTAACTCACTCAGTATATATATTGCTTTTGTTGTCTCTGTGGCCTTGAGCAAGTTAACTACTCAGGGCTTTAATTTCTTCCTCTGTAAAATAATGGATTGGAATGTGAAGGTCTCTGCACCTTATTTATTGTTGGGAGACTTAAAGAGTGAGGTAGAGATACATGGGGATGTGTGAGAAATACCCAGAGATACCTAAAGGTCATCGGAGGGTCAACTGAATGCAGATACATAGGTGGATATGATCAATTGCTTAAAGCAAAAATAAAGCAATATGGCTGCTTTCACATATACTTCTTCAGACGTTGACCTTTGCCTTCCAAGAATAAGATGTTAAATCACTTTTTTTTGGTGCTTGTTATATTGATTAGCTCGGAGCCTGTTGAGGAACTGCTTTGCTGACACAGCAAGGCCTCCAGCTTACATGCTGGACCAGGTGTAGGTTACTGCTATTGAAAAGAGGGGAGATACATGGACTCCTGTTTGCACCTGACTCTTCTTAGGATTGAGATAACTGGCTGTTAAACGTGGGAAGAGATAGCCTGGCTCCAGGACGTATTTGATATTGGTTGTTTCTCTCTCCTGTTAGGGTGGAATTTACATGTTTCAGCTTGTGGACACCTATGCTGCCTCCTATGCCCTTGTCATCATTGCCATTTTTGAGCTCGTGGGGATCTCTTATGTGTATGGTAAGGAAATCACTGTGCCTGTTGCTGAAGTGGAGCTTGAGTGTCGGTAAGGCATTCATGGCAAGCGGATTTTCCATACTTAATAAGACAATACAAGGCTTAAATTGCAACTATTTAGGAAACCTAAGAGAGCTGTACCTTTGCTTCCAAACTTGCCTTAAGACCACTGTGATCCAAATTTAATAGGGAAACAAGAGGTGGCGAAGATGAAACTTAAAAATCTTTGTATCAGAAATTCCTAGGACTCAGATACCCCTTTGGGTATGGTCTGGCATGTGAACAGTTAATGCTTTTGAACAATGGCCAGATCAGGGAGAAGGAGGCTACTTTGCAGGCATGAAATTATTTCCTGATCTTCAGTGCCCATGCAGCTTGAATTGAGGGATAACTTTGTAGCTGGTCCCTGGGTACTGTAGTGAGAAGAGACCACTCAGCTCACAGATCCTTAGGAAACTTTATTAGCATCATAGGCGGCTGTGATGCAATATCTCAATCTCAGATTTTTCCAGGAATAAACTTCCAGTTGTCTTACAGTTTATCCTTCTTACTATCACAATAGCAACCAGCTCGCCATATCAGTGGGGCCATTATCAAGAACAAAAATGGTGAGCTATCAGATGTCATCTTTGCCTTTTGTGTGGAGGTGTTTGTCCTCGGGTTTCAAGGGTATCTCCTGGTCCCTTGTATGCACTGTCAGTTAAAGAAAGTCCTATTTGATTAAAGGCCCTACCGACTTCTTTCTGCTTGGAAGCCTGCTCAGAACTGTCCCGAGGCCTCACTAATATATATATATATATATATATATATATATATATATATATATAGAGAGAGAGAGAGAGAGAGAGAGAGAGAGAGAGAGAGAGAGAGAGAGAGAGAGAGCCACTATAGCAAATATTAGGAAGGCGAACATTTCCAGTTCAGATTATCTAACGGTACTTCAGAGCTCAAAAGAGACAGCAACATATTCTAAGCCAAAAGGAAGTGAAAGACATTATTTGGAATGCAGGATATGCTTGAGGGACAAATGTACCATCTGGAGCCCAAAGGAAGAGGGGTCTAGGCCAGAGGGGTCTGCAGAGCTCTGCAGGTATCCCCGTTACGAGCATCTTATTTTTAAAGTAATTGTTAGCCTCCACCCAACAGGTGCTTAACAGTGTCTTGCTTTTCTGGAAAGCTCATTAAAATAAAGGGGGTGGAGTAAGAATCCAGATGGAAAAAAGAAACCTCCTGTGTAAACATCCTGGTACTCACTCCAGAAACAGGATGATACTTGCAGTCAATTTTGAACATTGGTAGAAGGGGAATTTATTTCAGACTAGAGACCACATCCCCACTGCAGGGAGAGTTTAGTTCCTGGCAAGAGAGGTGGGCAGGCATGCCAGTTGTCCTGATGAGATCAGAGACCAAGCTGCCAGCACTTTTGGCTGATAAGACAGCCTGGATCCTGCAGTGATGGTGTGATTGAAGACCTGCTGTCGGAGTTAGGGTGAGGCTTCAAAGTGCTTTCTAGCTGAGTAGAGAATGGTAGAAACCCAGTGAAATCCACCACAGGGAATCATAACTTTGTGCCCAGAAACCAAAGACCTTGCCAGGAGAGGCAAGAAGAAGAAGCCTCCAAGGTCCTTCTTTGGCAACTCAGCCCCTCATGGGTCCACATGTAAGCTGAGGTCACCAGATGATCTGTTGGCAAAGTCAGGAAAGCTCTTTATTTGCAGCACTGGCCCAAGTGCAAGTAACTATCTCAAATACATCTTCTGTTACCTGTACCCTAACTGCTGATTGCCACAAAGGGCACATTTGCACAGTTCTTCCCTATAGAAAAGGGCTGTTCAGGATGGTTTAAAACATCATTAAAATAGGAACCTCTTAATATTTCTGTTTTTTGGAATCAAATAGCTTCTCCCCCACCCCCATACAAATCCAGTCATAGGTTTCTTAGTTCTGAAGGAAAAAATAAATCCTGAGTGCTTTAGTCCCTGGGCTATGTTAATTTTCCTTGGGACCACCCAGGGAATCCCCTGGTTTCTAAGTAAGAGTGCTGGTGTTGGGTTTGCCTCCAGAATCAGGTTGAATCTGTGCTGGGCTCAGGTTGAACCTGACTTCTGCAGTGTCAGATGTGGCTGTACGCCTCTGATTAGGATCTGGATGGAATTCTAAGAAGTGAATCTCAGGAAGAAAAATAAGCTAACATGACTGTTGGAGGTTAAAAAAAAAAAAACAAACCTGCACAAATCTGTAATTTATATCCCAGAAGACAGTGTATTCTTCATTGAGATCATGAGGCCTCAAACCAGTGCAGAGTTCATTTAAAATAGTAGAACATAAACCTGTGAAGGGTTAAAATGAACCTGACTCACCTGGTGTACTACCTTCCTAGCCAGAATTTTTAAAAGTCAGTGAATTGAAGAGATTTGTGTTTTCTTCTTGTTTCTAATAATCTCTAGATTCTAGAGGATATCATCCAAACATTTGAAATATGGCAGGTACAATTTTCAATTGTATTAGATTGAAACAGTTGTTTGACGTTCTCAAGTCAACATGCCTCAGTGGCCAATAGCTGGCTTCGAGGTGTCCAGGTTTAAAAGTGTAACTCCCTGAGTTGTGTGTAGAAGTGGTCCCTTCAGCAGACTTTTATCTAAGTAGAGTCATTTTGAAAAAATGATTTGCATTTTTCTGGAGCCAGTACAGTGGTCTTTTGGCTGGAGGAACAATGTGATTGAACAACCACCACCTGTGCTCAGAGAGGAACCACACCTGGCCACCCAGGAGGGAAAGCAGCCCCCATGAACAATATGCAGACCAAGGGCACGGGTGTGGTTTAGAGAGGCAAAAGCCACAAAGGTGCATGGGGAAAAGTGACTGGACTGACTGGTTGAAGCAAGTCCTTGACATCTCAGTTCAGGATCTTTTGGTTGTATGCAGTTTGTCACGGACTGATTTCTTTTTTTTTTTTTTTTTTTTTTTTTTTTTTTTTTTTTGAGACGGAGTCTCGCTCTGTCGCCCGGGCTGGAGTGCAGTGGCCGGATCTCAGCTCACTGCAAGCTCCGCCTCCCGGGTTACGCCGTTCTCCTGCCTCAGCCTCCCAAGTAGCTGGGACTACAGGCGCCCGCCACCTCGCCCGGCTAGTTTTTTTGTATTTTTTAGTAGAGACGGGGTTTCACCATGTTAGCCAGGATGGTCTCGATCTCCTGACCTCGTGATCCGCCCGTCTCGGCCTCCCAAAGTGCTGGGATTACAGGCTTGAGCCACCGCGCCCGGCCGTCACGGACTGATTTCTAAGCCTCATATCTGAGTCCAAAATAATAGCCACAGGTTCACCACCTTTTTGTTTCCCCTGCTGTTTTTCTACTAATTCAGACTCATTTTTGAAAAGCAGCTGCTCAGAGCCCTTTTGGGGCCTGACTACTTGCCCTCTTACCCTTCCAGGCTCGGGGTCATGCAGCAGGCAAGTCCCTCTTGCCCATGCTCAAGGCTCCATGAACAATTCCTTTATCATGAGTTAGGCCTTGAAGGCAAGATGGAGGTGGATTAGGGGAAAGGAGAAAGCAGGCAGAGGAAGCCATATAAACAGAGGCCTAAGATGAAAATAGCTGTTAACTCAGTGAAGAACTCAGGTGGGGACTTGAATGTGGGCCAAGGCCTGGGTGCCGTGAGCAAGGCAGAGGCTGGAGGAACTGGAGAGCTTGACTCAGGAATGGGCACGGTGCAGGAGGGTTGCATGAGGGGGGAAATGCCTTTCCAGGCTCCAAACTGGCCCTGGAACCCAAGCCTTTTCACTCTTGGTCCCAGGACTGCTTCTCTTCATTAAGTTGTCTCTTGCTGCAAACCTAGCACCCATGATCCACCCCTTCCTACAACCTGGGGTCCAGATCTTTATTCTCTCTTGGGGGGCTTGAGCACTTTTACCATGATACCCTCCTCTTATAGGAGGCTGCTTATGTGTATTCCTTAGGTCTAACCTTGAGCCCTATCATAACAGTGTCCCCAGTCAAGCCACATGCCACCATCTCTTGGGGGTGGTTTCATGAAGGGGAAAAACATGGCAACAGGATTGATGCTAATAATAGAAATTTCTAGAATCTCTTTTTTTTTGTTTTTAGAAAAAGAACTGAGGCCTGCTGTTGGCGCTTTATATATATTTTTCAGGGCCTCAGCTTTGACTTCTATTTATTTTATTCTCTCCCCTCACGCTCAGAGGGCCTAGTGTTCAGAGGCCACTCATTTGAAGGTGTGTGATAAAAATGAAAGGAGACTAACAAATCCAAAGGTGATCAGGTCAGCTGCTCAAAGCATGCAGTTCTCACCTGTAGACCCAAGAAAGCAACCTGGAGTGTCCTTGCATCATGGATTGACCTCTCTGGAAAAGCCTTAAGAGCTCATTCGGCTCAGTCTCCCCAGTGAACAACAGCTTGGGCAGGGAGACTGTTTCACCTAAGGTCACACAGTGAGTCAGTAGCAGAACTGGGTATCAACTCTTGGACCTTAACTCCCAGTCCAATGCTCTTTCCACTGTACCATGTTCGTGACTGACCGCTGTCAGACTTGCCTTAAAGTAGAGTGGGAAGCTCAGCTGCAACCTAAGGCATTTTAGAGTGAACTGGGAAAAGGTGCCTTGGATGAGTCCTCATACTGTTCCCAGCACAGGCTCCTCCACAGCAGTCCTGAGGCTTGGCGGCCCTCCATGATGGCTGTTGTCAGGGGGCCTGGAGACTCGCTGTCCTGAGGGGTGGCTGACATCCTCAGTCTGAGCTTGGTAGGAAGTAAAAGCAAATGTCAGGAGCGGAGGGCTGTGAAGGGTCTCAGGATCCATTATTTTGATAGTGGTGTTTGGGGTGGAGTTTTTTGGGTTAATTTTAAGATTAAAGTATAATGTACATACATGATATATTTTTCATTTATGTATTTTTATTAGATATTGACAAATTATAATTGTATATATTTATGAGGTACAAAAGTGATGCTATGTGTTATACAATGTGAAACGATTGAATCAAGCTAATTGACATATCTATCACCTCAAATACTTACAATTTATTCCTCCTGTCTAACGGAAACACTGTATCCTTGACCAAGATCCACCCATTTTCCCCATTCCCCAACCTCTGGTTACTACCATTCTGCTGTCTCCTTCTATGTGTTCAATTTTTTTTTTGAGATTCCACACATAAGTGAGAACATGCAGAGTTTGTCTTTCTGTGCCTGGCTTATTTTACTTAGCATAATATCCTCCAAGTTCATCCATGTTATCACTCATGACATCATTTCCTCTCTTTTAAAAGGCTGAATGGTACGCCATTGTGTATGTACACCACATCTTTTTTATGCATTCATCATCAGTTGATGTACACTTACATTGATTCCATTGATGCTGCAATACACGAGAGTGCAGGTATCTTTTAGACATACTGATGTCAAATCCTTTGGATATACACCCAGTAGTTGGATTGTTGGATCATATGGTAATGCAATTTTTAGTTCTCGGAGGAACATGCGTAATGTTTTCCATAGTGGCTGTACTAATTTACATTCCTACCAACAGTGTACTAGGGTTCCTTTTTCTCCACAAGAGTATGTATCTTGAGTGTACAGCTCAATGAATTTTCACCCCAATGTAACCAGAACCCAAATCAAGATATAGAACAGCAGGGCCATTCTTTCTTTCTTTTTTGAGACAGAGTTTCGCTCTGGCTGCCCAGGCTGGAGTGCAGTGGTGCGATCTTGGCTCACTGCAACCTCTGCCTCCCGAGTTCAAACGGTTCTCCTGCCTTGGGCTCCCAAGTAGCTGGGATTACAGGCATGTGCCACCATACCTAGCTAATTTTTTATATTTTTAGTAGAGATGGGTTGTCACCAGGTTGGCCAGGCTGGTCTTGAACTCCTGGCCTCAAGTGATCCACCCACCTTGGCCTCCCAGAGTGCTGGGATTACAGGCTAGAGCCACCATGCCTGGCCCAGCGGGGCCATTTTTTAAGGGTCTGAATTGAACTATTCCATTCTGCAGAAGGAAAACTCCAGTCGCTTTTCTAGCCCAGCAAGAGACTGTCTTCTCACATCACATTTATCCTTCCCCACTTCCAAGTAGTAGAGAGCAGGCATTGAAAATACAGGACCAGGAGGGATAAGTGGGACTGAGATGGGGGTGGTGGGGGCACTGATCAGATGAGGGCAGATGAGGTGGTGGACAGGGAGGTGATGGCAGAAGGGGGAGAGGTGGCCAGTGAGGGCAGGAAGAGGAGCACCCAGAGACTGAATTCACCTGCTCTCATGGAGCTCAGGGCAAAAGACCCAGAAATCCGAGGAGGCTGGGAAATCCTGAGAACAGGAGGAACAAGGGACCAAGGTCTAGAAAGAAGGCCTGAAAATGTGCAAGGAGTATTCTTGATGGGAGGAGTTGTTGGTAAGTCTCTCTTGACCTGCAGGTACACACTTTTCAGGAAAATGATGGAGGCTGAAGGAATGATGAGTTTTTAAGCTGAGGCCATATTGAAGTCAGAGTTGCTGTCTATGAAGGAGCTTGAACTTGGAGACTGTACAGGTCCCTTCAACATCTTGGTCCCACAGTTCAGGGAAGGCCATACTTCTGATGAGGTTGGGAAAGAATGCAAGAAACTGCCCAATTCTAAAATATTTCTCAACGTCTTTTTCTTTTGAGGAGTGGTTTTAAAAACCTTCCTAAACCAAGAGGGTGCAGGGATGACGATTGTCTAGGGCCATGAGAGTAACCATCTCCTCTGTTTTTACTTTAGTGAGGTTGATGAATGACCAAGAAGACAGCAGTCCTTTGAGTTCCAACAAAGTGGGTGAAGGACACTTGGAATTTACGTTGGTTTTTGTGTGCTATTATCATCTTGCATGGAGGAAAGATAAATGACTCATTGGAAGAGTGTCCTTGGGAGGGTGGAGGATAAAAGCCAGTGTGCAGTGATTTTCTCTCTAAATTCCAAGGCTTTCAGAATATACTCTGCTTATTGACCACAGTCTTCACTGATCTTGCCAGAGTTGTCACCAAGCACCTCAGAAAACAGTCGCATGTGTGAGATGTCAGGTTGTGGCAATGCTGAGAGCCTGGGCCAGGCTGGAACTGAGCTTTTTAGGTGTTACTGTGGGCTGACATTTTTGAACCTCACCACAGAGCATATTTAATATCTATTTAAGTGTCCAATTTGCCTTAATCTTCCTGGCAGTGTGTCATTTGTCTGATGGTTCCCTGCATAATAGGGGTCATGTTGATACCAGGCTGGGGCCAGCACTAGCCAATGGTGCTTGAGTGAGGGGCTCTAGTGCCTTCCTTGCCCCCATCTCGCCCTCCTGCTACTGTGCCTTATACCTGTTTTTGCTTGTCTATTTGCAGGCTTGCAAAGATTCTGTGAGGATATAGAGATGATGATTGGATTCCAGCCCAACATCTTCTGGAAAGTCTGCTGGGCATTTGTAACCCCAACCATTTTAACTGTAAGGATTTTGCATGTTTTCTTGTGCAGATAGCACCTTGCATACGTATGTGGTTTTTTACGTTTGAACAGTGTGTGCCTGTGTGTGAGCCTGGGAGCTGGTGTGTTGGGTGGTTGTCTTGTCTTTCAAATGAGAAAACTGAAGTTCAGAGAGTTTAAAAGACTTGCCTAATGGTGCCTAGCAGGTCAGGTGCAGAGCTGGGACTCATGCACAGGTGTTTGGAGCACCCCTATGGCACATTTCCCATCATATCAGTCTGCTTTATCTACTAATAATGGATTACAATCACAGCCACGTTTTCCACGTGCTAACCACGTGGTAGGCTTTGTTCACAGTGCTTCCTATGTATAGCCTCATCTCTCCCTCACAGCAGCTCTTCAAGGGTGGCATTATAATTATCTCCACTTTACAGATCAGGAAACAGAAGCTCAGAGTTGATGTGACTTGCCTTGCATTGCACATCTAATAATTATCAACAGCTTGGATTTGAACTCAGGTGGTCTGACTCTGGAATTCATGCTTTTAATCATGGTTCAACACAGCTGCTCTACAACTAATATAGCATCAAACTTTTATGCTAATTTTTGTTGCTTTTGAGAACTACCTTGTCATCTTCAAGTGGGATGATGACATTTTGGGATCATCTGACATTCACCTTCTTAAAGATCAGAGCCTTTCACGTTTCAGAAAATCTGCAGTTCAGGGACTTACATTCTCATTTTGTCACCTTTGTTATTGTGCTATAAGCTGCCAGCTTCGCCCCACTTTGCACTGCAAACACAGCAATTGACAGAGATATTTTCTCCTCCTCCTCTCTAGCTTATATAGGTGTAATTTTGGAAACGCTGGAGGATGTTGGCTGTAATTCCCAATGAATCCAGTAGGTGACACTAGAAACCAGATTAAGACCTTTGTTTTACTCTTACACATGTTAACCGGTTTCGCTAAAGGAAGCAAGACAGGATGAAAGTATAATTGCAAAGGGAATGTACTTTTTTTCTTTCTTCTTTCCTTCCCTCCCTCTCTCACCTTCCTTCATAAAATGAGTTTTAATCAAAACATCTCAATTTCTTTCTGAAAAGCTAGAAATGTAGACAGAAAAATCATTTAGCATTGATCTCCCTCTGCGTTGACACGAACGTGATACTGAGGCTGACATCTGTACCCATATTTTAGAGTATGCAATTTGTCTGAAAAGTCCCACCAGATTCGGGGCATGACAGTTGAAAAGGATAGGCTTTCTGTCTCTTGAATTCAGGACTGGAATGTATATGAAGAACTCAAATTTACCTAACCGGTGGGAAGAGAACATCTGCGAACAGACTCGCAGGCCTCCGGTGTTCCCATCTCCACTGCACTTGCCCTCTTCCCTGGATCCTACCACTCATGATTTATGCTTGGCTAAAATCAAAGTTAGAACCTGTTCTAGATTCTCTCTTGCTTTTCTTCCCACCCCAAAGATACTGTGCTTCAGAGGATTTTATTATACCCTGGAACAACATTTCACAAAGTAACAATCAGCGCTGCTGTTTGTTATGGTCTATGTGAGGCAGGCACTTTATAAGCATTGTTTCTAAAGCTTAGGACCACTTTGCCTGCTGGGTGATTCCTCTCTCATTTTACATATGTGTACACTGAGGCTTGGAGAGGTCAAGGAACTTGCCCAAGGCCATTAGATTGGAGGTGACAAAGCCAAGAATTGAATCCAGGGCTGTCTAAGCTTTAAGCCAATACCTAAAATATATTAATTCTAAAAACCTAGTACTTTCATCTTTCATTAGAGTTTGTCCAGTTTGGATTAAAATAGTTCGAATCATTTTTGTGAGCAGAATGTCAGAGAAGAGGAATTTTAGGGACTTGCTGTTTTTTGAGAAAGTTCCTCAACTATGTTGTGCTTTACTTAGTTTCTAATATAAATCTTATGCCAGAAAGTTGTGGAGAGGTCCCAGAAAATATTCTGAACCAGATTCCCCTTCTGTGTTGGCTGGGAACTAGGGACAATGAGAAGGGGTCAATTCCATCATCATTGTCAACTGATGAATCTCCCTCCAGCACCTTCTTTGGCTGCCATCACAAAAAGGTCAGGATGTACCTGACTCAGTGGCTAAATTATGATCTCTCATGGCCAGTCCCAGCCAAGGACAGCATTTCATCAAAATTAACTTGGCAGAGGGAAATTCATGGCAAAGGACAAATTTGCACTGGTAAGTTTGATATGATATGTGTGCAACTGGAAATGAGTATCAGAGGACCAGGCCCAAAACTTATTTTTTGCCATCTGCCCTTCTATAAAATGGATATTTGTGGTGTGCTGGAATAGGCTAAGATTATGGGTTTAAATTACTTTGGAGCCCCTAAAATGAAATTGATCATTTTTATATATACCTTCACGGATTTATAGAGCTGTAAATATTCTCCATGCAATTATTGTATACAAAGTCAGATCATGTTACTGAGTTATGCGTGCACATAAGCAGATGTATTGCTATTTATATAGTAAATGAAATGGAGCAACTTACCATAATTACATTAGACCATACTTCCAATACTCTGGTTAATAAAGCTTATAACTCTAGGGACAAATGTTTAAAAAGGGGCCTAGAGTAGACATCTCTTTCCATAGAAGATTCTTTTCCAACAGTTGTCTTCGGGCTCATGTTGCTTTGAATCAATATACTGAATTATTGTTGTACTGAAATAATCACTTGCCCCAGCTGCTTGGGCTTTGTGGTAATAATACAGATGCCTTACATCCATCTAGCACTTCACACTTTTCTAAAACACTTTCATACATTATCTTTCCTGGCAAAATTCCTTCCAATCACTTTTGGGCAGTTATTTTGTGGTTTAAGTTAGGAAGAGAGGGGTGGGGAGAGGAGGAGAGGACTTATATGGGTACATTATTCTAGACTGATGTTGCTATAGGCAGGCTGAATACAGGGAGCCATACACCGTTCAGGGAAATTTTCCCCCAAAGGCTTGAGTAGCGAAGTTAGAACCTTGGCTCCACCTTTTAAAGATGCCTCTATTTTTAGCACTTGAATTCCCTTCTTTCTCTTTAGCTGCACTGGCCGAGTCTTCAGAGGGTTCTCATGGCTGTTGCTAGCCCAAGTGTGCAGTGATAGGAGTTAATGGGCAGAAAACACATCATGACCCCTCTTAAAATCGAGGGCGGGGGGACTCATGAGTAAATACCAAACTATCATTTCCAGAAAACCCCTGTGTTGTATACACAGAGTGAGACATATCTATTTTATAGCAGGGAAGTCTGAGACATAAAGGTTCCTCAGCTAATCAGTGGTTGGGCCAAGATAAGCCTGCTGGTCTCTGGGCTCACGGCTCACCACTTGGTGATGACGCCTGTTCTCCTTGAGTCATTTAAGGGGAGCTGTGCATCCCTTCTGTTTGTCCCACAGCTTATCATAGGACTAAGCTTCTGGCTCAGTCACTGCCTGGGGACCAATCTGGGTGTCACTCAGCCAGCATTAGAGGCAGCTCCTAGATGTGGGCCATTAAGCAAAGTAGATTCAATTTTTTAAAAGTAAAAAGATATAAACGTAATGGAATTCCCCTCCCCCTCCTTCCCTCCCTTTCCTTCCTCCCCCAACCCTTCCTGCCCCCTCCCCTCCCATCCCCTTCCCGTTTTCTTGAGACCCAGACTCGCCCAATTGCCCAGGCTGGGGTGCAGTGGCATAATCTTGGCTCACTGCAGCCTCTGGCTCCCATGTTCAAGCAATTCTTCTGCCTCAGCCTCCCGAGTAGCTGGGATTACAGGTGCCCGCCACCATGCCTGGCTAATTTTTATATTTTTAGTTGAGATGGGGTTTCACCATGTTGGCTAGGCTGGTCTCAAACTCCTGACCTCAGGTGATCCGCCACCTCAGCCTCCCTAAGTGTTGGGATTACAGGTGTGAGCCACTGCGCCTGGCCTGGGTTTCTTTCTTATAACAAAAGCTTGATTGTTACCCATTATAAAAAAATACAGGCTGGGTATGGTGGCTCACACCTGTAATCTCAGTACTTTAGGAGGCTGAGGTGGGCAGATCACCTGAGGTCAGGAGTTTGACATCAGCCTGGCCAACATGGTGAAATCCCGTCTCTACTAAAAATACAAAAATTAGCCAGGCGTGGTGGCGCATGCCTGTAATCCCAGCTATTTGGGAGGCTGAGGCAGAAGAATTGCTTGAACCTGGGAGGCAGAGGTTGCAGTAACTGAGATTGCACCATTGCACTCCAGCCTGGGTGACAGAGTGAGACTCTGTCTCAAAAAAAAAAGAAAAGAAAGAAAATACAGACAACCCCTTAAAAACACCCACTATCATCCCCGCCCGCCTCTGCCCACTTGTCACCTTGGTATATATCCTTTAAACTTGTCTTCTCTGCCTGTCTGTATGTATACACGTGCACACATATTGCTCCGCTCCCAAGGTTTGGCAAATGCAGGGTCAGTAGCTCAGTACATGTCATTTCCGTCTCTTTGAAATTTAGTTTCTTCATTTGAAAAATGGATTAATAATACCACTCTTTCGTGGGTATAAAATATTAGAGACGAAAGCATCAAACTCATAACAGGGGTTTAATAGTGTTGAGTGCATGAATAATTCATGCCACCACCCTAACACATGTGTCACTTCTCTTTCCAGTTTATCCTTTGCTTCAGCTTTTACCAGTGGGAGCCCATGACCTATGGCTCTTACCGCTATCCTAACTGGTCCATGGTGCTTGGATGGCTAATGCTCGCCTGTTCCGTCATCTGGATCCCGATTATGTTTGTGATAAAAATGCATCTGGCCCCTGGAAGATTTATTGAGGTAATTCTGTCTACTTCTTTCCCTCCCAATTCCTCCCAAGGGAAAGCCCCTGAAAGCTCTGCACATTAAAAAACAAAAGATTCGGTAAACTTATTCAAGAGGGAGACTTGGTGATGAAGCGATTACAATTGCCACCATTTCTATGAAACCCATTTTTATTATGTATGATTCCTCTAATGGAGGGGCTCAGCCAATCTGCAAGCAGAACTGTTATTATGCTAGTCCTCAGTGTGGTGACAGCTCTGGGGAATAAATGATCGAGGGTCTCCTCTTTCCTGGAGTTTCCTCCTCCTCTCCCCTCATCCACAGTTTAAATCTCAGTGTTTTGTTTTTAATCACACATCAGATTCCCCCTTCCCTGATGCTCCTCTCTGTCTAAGGCTTCTTCTTCCCAAACATCTATTAACATTAAACTTAAAATCACTACCCCCTCCTGTTGTGCCTCTGTTAGGGATGGTTGAGGGTCTCAGCTGATTAAAATGTCACTGTTCCCACAGAATGTAGTGAGAATTTCAGGACATGGCTGGTATGAGGTGAGACTTGTCTTTCTTTGTCAATTGATCCCTTGCTGGACCCATTTCCCATCTCTAATGTGAAGAATCCCCACTGTCACTCAGAGTGAATGGGACGGGGACTGCCTCTTGTGCCACCAGTGAAGTGTGGTCAGGCTTTTGTTATTTATGAGGAGTCACTTGCTCAGGTGTGCTAGGAATCATCCAGCCCTGCCTCGGTCTTGAGGATCCAGGAATCTGGCATTTTGGACTAGATCAGGGCTACTTAGGGTTTGCTCCAGCAACCAGCAGCATCCTTCTCACTTGAGAACTTGTTGGAAATGCACATGATCAGAATCCAGGCAGAAGACTCCTACTGAACCAGAGTCTTGGGGAAATGGGACCCTGGCATCTACAGTTTAACAAGCCCCCCCGGTAGCGAAGCATTGGACTAGACGCAGGTGATAGAAGGCAGAGAAGAACAGTTTGGGCTTTGCTGTTGGTCTGCTGGGTTGAAAAAGGAATGAAGAAGGAACAGACCTCTGGGGTATCCCATTGAGGCTCTGGAAGGGAGACAGAGGATGGGAATCAGGCATGTGGTACGTGCACAACACAAAAGTCCACTGGATGGGGGGGTAGCTTTTGTCTTCTTTGGACTAATGGTGGAGACAGAATTAGCAAAAGGATGTATAGGAATCTTTTTACTGCAGCCACATTCCAGTTTCCAACCTCAGGAAATTCTGTTATTCCCTTGAGGTAAATGAGGTAAGTGACTGACCTCGTGGTCCTCCAGAGATGGTTCAATCCTGCCCCACATAAGCCTCCCCACCAACTGACCCAGAAATCTCTTTCCCTCTGAAAAGAACCTGGTTTAGCCTCTGCTACTTTGGTCTTAGGCTAAAATTCTCTAAACTGATTGAGTTGGCTATATAAATTTATTATGGTGAATTTGGGACACAAAGGTTGCAAACTGATGATTAAGGAGAGATTAAACCAATAGCTCTAAGTACCAGCTTCACTTTAAAAGGTAATAAACATATAATTGTTCCCTCTTATGTAGTCAGAAATATGTTTTCTTTCCTTTTTCTAGAAAATATTCCAGTCAAGTTATGTTTTCCATAAAAATTTCAGCTGAAGGATTAGAGACATTCCTATTATTTTTAGCTTGCCTGCAAGAACCCACACTGCTGAACCAAGTCAGAAGCGTGTATTTTGTCAACAGATAATTAAAATCTTTGCTCACTCTTGGCGATGTATCTTTGGGGTTGGATTTTTTTTTTTCCTCTGGTCATTTATATCCTTCTGGGAAATACGCTAAACAAAATCCAATTATTTAGATGTAGCAACCCGCTGTTGAGACTACAGAACGAAAGTAATCAAGCACATGTCTTTTGCAGACTGTGTTTGGCAGTGAAGAGAGAAGCTTGCGGATTCCCTTCATTTGGAGGGAAAAAATGTATAATTAAAATCTAGGCCCTTTATCCTCTATTAATCTTGTGCAAGGCAAACACAGAGCAATTGCAATATTGCTTGCAGGGTGATGTAAATAATTTCAAGTGAACCAAACTAAGTGTCCTCTTGAATGTCTCTGGCCTAGTTAATTAATGAAGGCTGATCTTCCTAACTGCCTCTCTTGGTAGAGGGCCTCCTTGGCTCAAGCAAGGACTCTGGCCAAAGTGGTCATAAGCAGTTTGGGAATCAGTGGGTCATCTCTGGATGAGGAAGGTACATTACCTCTGTGA
Source organism: Rhinopithecus roxellana (assembly GCF_007565055.1). NCBI lineage: Eukaryota > Metazoa > Chordata > Mammalia > Primates > Cercopithecidae > Rhinopithecus > Rhinopithecus roxellana. Next base: position 115,385,494 of record NC_044563.1, on the reverse strand, counting down.
CCATGTCTGTCTTTGGCTTCTTTGCAGAGGCTGAAGTTGGTGTGCTCGCCACAGCCGGACTGGGGCCCATTCTTAGCTCAACACCGCGGGGAGCGTTACAAGAACATGATCGACCCCTTGGGAACCTCTTCCCTGGGACTCAAACTGCCAGTGAAGGATCTGGAACTGGGCACTCAGTGCTAATCCAGTGGTGTGGGACGATCCAGACTTGATCCTTTTTTTCGTCTCTGCCTCCTCCTAATGTTTTCCATAGCTCTCCTCCCATCTTTCTTCATCTTTCTTCCTACATCTTGGCTCATATCCATATCTGAGAGTGATTATGTAGAAAAGCAGGCGTAATGTTGCATGCTGTAGTAAAGAGCTACACGGACCACCTGAAGTGCTGTTTGCCTGTGCCCATGGTGACTGTTTCTGGTCAGGTTTGTCCTCTGACCACACGTTTTACCCTACAGGGGAGGATCAGTTAGATGAGCGCTGGTATGTATGCATGGTTTGGTCAATAGAGGTATCCACCGTGTGATGTCATGGGGGGTGCCAGCAAGGCATATATAGAATGACCGAATTACAAGACTTAATTTGGACTTGAACAGAACTGAGCAACGTAGTGATCTTGTTCAGACACACAAAGTTCAAGACAGGTTTTTTTTTTTTTTTTCCAGAGAGTCAGCAGTGGTCAGAAAATGTTTTGGATGTTAAGACAAGATCATTCAATTTGGACACCACTGGGGTGGTTAAGTTCGTATTTCTAGTCACCAATGGGGATCTGTTTCCTTCCTGTGGATCAGCCATCTCCAGTTACCACTAACTCAGACGCTACAGTCTGCACATTGTGACTTAGATTGAACTGTCAGTTTTCTTCCCTCAACTGTCTGGTTTTGTTTTAAATAACCACATTTGTGAGTTCTTTTGGCCATTTCCTCCACCTCTGCCCAAGAAGCCATCATATAAGTTGTGCCTCATTTTGTACATTCATAGTAGAGCTCCATGCTGGTTTCTACATGATATTTACCACCATGGTTCAATGTCATGATCCCGTGTTTCTTCTCTAAATGTCTCTCTGTAAGCTGTAGATACCTTGTCTTTTGACCTCTGGGAAAACAAGACTTACCCTGGTTCTGTCTATATATTATATATATAGGACACAAGCTCTTAAAAGACAGATAACTTCTTAATTTTTACTCTTAACTTTTTCATTCACAATAAAAGGCAATTGTGGTCATAGAGAAATCAAAGAAATGGAGAGTTTAATAGAAAGCAACCACAATATTCACTGCACTGGTAGTATATTTTAGGACATGGTATTTATAGAACTTTCTGATAAATACAGCTTAGGTAAGTAGCGAGTGAGCCAATTAAGACTATAGCTTTTAAGACTACATTTAGCCGATTCAATTTTAAGAGTTCCCTATGCACAGTATTCATTTTAACTGCACTCTAATGAGAGTGGATCATATGTCTGCAGAAATTGGCCAAGTGTAAACTTTATTATCTTCTTGTATCCTGAACATGCATATATGAAATTTTTAAAACGTGACATGTGTTCATGTAGTGTGTACTTGTAGTGGTGTTTTCTGTCCTTATAAATATCCTATGAATTCTGTAGAGATGGTGAGTTTAGTGTAGTGTAGTCTGGGGATTTTATTTTCCCTTACAGTAATAATATCTAAACCTAAAATTGTTTCCTTTAGGGGAGATCATTTCAATCATTTTCTTCATTTATCTTCATAGTACAGGGTCTCAGGCAAAGTTTTCAGTTCAAATCTTGTATATCGTGACGTTTTCATCCTGTTTAACAGAAATGAAACCCAACAACAGACTTTAATGTACATTTTTTTAAAAAAAGATTTCATTTGTTAAAAAAGTCTCAACTCATTTTACTGAGCTCTTTCTTTTCTAGGGCAAGTATCATTGCTATTTGCCAAAATCAATATGAACTTCCAGTTTTTAAGAGGAGCTTGTGAAATGTTTTAGAAAAGGAAACAAAGATGGGTTTTGAACTTTAGATTTTCATGTCTTTTGTCTGCAGTGTATATTTGTTCTCCCCTCTCCTCCTCCTCCTTTCCCCTCTTGTCTCCCAAAGCTCAAACTTGCTTGAGTCTATCACGGAGGCTAAACCCTGAGCTTCCCCTAAACTTAGCTTTAGGAAGCTGAGCTGTGGCCTCACCTGTCTGCCATGAACACAGGTTTCTCTAAGAAAGCCATATTGATGAGAAGCCCCCAGTTACTGTAGCAGATGTCGCACAATGGTACCAAAAATAAGCCTTTCCAATTGATACCTGGTAGAGTGAGAGGAGCCGGGAGGAATAACTTAGGCCTGGAAATTATCTGCAGGCTTTCCAATTTGAAGGTTGAGAAAAAGAGCTTAAATCAATTAGCATTCTCTCATGGGACTGGTATGTTTGTGTCAGGATGAATGGTTTTTGGCTCTCCTCTTGCCTCTTGGCTAAAACTCGAGTCTGATGCTGGACGCCAACCCAATTTCTGCTAATTGCTGCTTTTGTGATTAAAAGGTGTGTGTGTGGGGGGGTGGTTCCCACAGATGCTGCCAGGTTTGTTTTGTACAAACTGAAAATTAACTTAATTGTGAGAACGGAGACCTCATCACTAGCGGCATGTTTTGGATTTGGGGGCATTTACATTTGTGTTAATTATGATTTGTCCAGGTAAGACACAGTAGCTGCTCCCCGAGCAGCTGTTTCCACCCGACCCCACTTCACTATAGTTTCCAAGATTTATTTCCCTTTGTTTAAAGGGACACGCTTAGCTGAAAGGTTCCAAATTTACCTGGAAATGGTTACCTTGTATATTTAGCTTGTCTAATGGACTGTTTCCATGATATTAAAATGTACAGTCAATTGGAAGAAAAAAATGAATGGATAAAAATAAAATGAATAACGTTGTTAGAAACTGCCACCTGAAAACCTCCCTTCAAACTAGGGAAGAAACCAGGTAGCTGAGGAAAGACTTTCATTAGTTCACTGTGTAGAATAGTGGAGCATTTTCCACTTGTGAGATTATTTCATAACACCAACAAAGGCCAGAAACTCATTCAGAGAAAAAAAGCCATATGTGAAAAACATTAACCCTGCCATATCCTTAGAGGAGAAAAAATGTGTATTTCTTAACAATTGGTGTTGTGACTTCTTATGCAAATGTCTTGCATATTAGTAACTTATGATCTTTAGGACTATGTTTATCAGGTACAAATATGTCCAGTTCTGTTTTATTGTTTCTTTTTCCTTTATATTTATGTATTGCATGAGGTCTGTGGTCAATGCAAAATCATGATGACCTCAATGTCTTTGAAATTTCCAATGCGTTTTTAATAGGTAAGAAATGTAATGAACTTGTATTTCAGTAAGCAGCACTTTAAAAAGAGTTTAACACGATGACCTTTAAATGGATAGGACTTGGGTTGTTTTTATGGTAATGTTGCATTGGAGTTGAGTTTTCCTTTAATTAAGTTCTTGTTTCCTTATCTACATGTCTCTCAGTGCTGTCCACCTTTGCTGTCAGCATGGTTTTCCCATGCCTAAAAGTAAGATTTCCTTTTCTCTTTGTTCCCTTGGCCATAGGTCATTGTCCTCTTCCCAGAGGCTAGCACAATAACTGTTGCTCAACGTAAGGTGAGATGGCAAGATCATACTACTGTTGTTGCACCTGGATTTGAGTTGGGACATGCTTCTTTGAGGCAGGTGACTCGAGAGAGGACGTGCTGTGTGGCAGGGTGTTTTGCAGGACCAAAAGGTCAAGGCCAACAGAGGAGCATTTCCTTCTCTTTTGCAGTGGGTATCATGCAGAAAACTTCCAGGTTGGGAGCAAATGTGTGGGTGATTCAGCCTTGATACTCATTTCTCCACTAAGTGGCCCTAGGATTTGTGAAAGTGAAGCTTCCTATCTTTCCCAGATTTTGCTTTAATTGTCCAGAAAGGCCAAGTAGTTTCGAAATGTGGTCTTTGCTCAGGTCACCTCTGAGCAGCCTGCAGCCAAAGAGAAAGTGTTTTCAGATTGGGTATTTATCACCTCTGAAAAGCAAGCAGTGGTTTGACTTGCCTGCTGTGGATTAAATACATCTTCAGGTAACCATTTGCCTTATAGGTGTATTTTACTGTTAGGATGATTCTTAGTAAGTGACTAAAAACTGTTTTGTCTCTCATTTGTTTGTGTTTTTTTGCACTTTATTATGGACCTGTAAAGGAATAGGTTAATTCTTACACTGGGTACTTGGTTAACGTCCTAAACGCAGGCACCTTTTGTGGGTACTGTTGCCCACGAATAAATATATGTTCCCTAATCAGGTCCTTATATTTTTTCATTAACTATACATGAAGAAAATATATTATGTTACAAATGATGCATCATATATATATATATCTTATAGAGTACATATTATATACTGCACATTATTCATTTAAGAAGTCATTATTCTTGAGGCCCTACCTCAAATTTTGTATTTATGTATAAAAATGCAATTTATTGTATTATATATTTGCCTATTATAATAATATAAATTAGAATTTATCCTAATAATGTATGAGTTCACAAAACCCTAAATAAATGTCAGTGTTTAAAACATAATGATTATAGTATTGTGTCTCTTACAAAGCCATTACACATCATCTTTCTTTCTTAATAAATAGCCTTTAGGTATCCCCAAGATTGATCTATTTTGTTGTGCAAAACCTGGGACAGTCATGGAAAACTGCCCTCCTGGGAAAACGAGATACTGTGCTGCTGCAGAAACAAATATCAATTCAGTTATTATGTTTTTAACCATCAGAATACACTATTGTTTGCTGAATTATTAATCACCCTCATGGGGGGAGAGAGATTGGAGTAGGAGAAAGAGAAGGAAGAAAAAGAGAGAAAGAGAATCTGAGTAGATCTGAGATCTGAACAGAGAGACTGGACAAGTTAAAACACTGTGTATGTTTTCATGATCATTTTGGCAGTCTTCAACTATATTTCAATTTAGCAAACATTTTATGTAGTTCCTGCATTATGCTAGGTCCCAGGCAAAATGGAATAAAACGGTCTCAAATCTTAAGGAACTCAAATTACAGTAGAAGGAAAACCTATTTCTAAAAAACAAATAAATGCCATTTCTCTCCTTTTGAGTGGGTGGAGCCCTCATGTTCCTTACTCAGAGATGTGGCCCCAGGGTTCGGTGTCATGTTCTCTGCTGTCTGATCAGCTCAACCCAGAGGCTCTGTTCTCCTCAAATGAGCACAACATACTCATGCTCTGCCTCCATCTTCAGCTTCAGTGTCGGAAGGCTACAGAGATGATCTAGGCTATCCTCACTAGGAAAGAAATGCCCTCACAAGCTGATGCTGAAATCCACATGCCAAGTGCACAGGTGTCCAGCCTGCAGTCAAGCTCTAGACTGGGAAGAGTCTATGATAATAAGAGCTCCATATAATACATTCAGGGACTGGCCTTAAAACTGTACTTTGGCAGGTGCACATTTGCTGTTAACACTAAACTCAGTGTAATGTCTTATCTTCCCAGCAACGGTGCTCCTGAAAGGGCAAGAAGTGCACTCTGTGGGATCAGAGCTTGGTGCTGACTCATCATCTTCTATGTCCTTCCTGAGATTCCTTTGATCATTTTGTGTGTGTGTTTGTTTTTAACTTTTTATCTTGAAAAATTTCAGGTATATATAAAATTGAAGAGAACAGAATAATGAACTCCTACGTCCACATCACACACTCTCAGCGATTACCAACTCATGTCCAAGTTTATTTCATGATCCGTCTCCCCACCCTGAAACCCTGTTTCTGTAGAGTATTTCAAAGCAGATCCCAGGTACTATGGAATTTCAGTGAGAAATGCTCTGTTTTTATAACCCTTCTAAATATGTTTTTCCTTAATTGGGGATAAGGAGAAATAGGGGAAACTTAGAGTTAATTTTTTATTTTTAGAAGAAGAGTCACCAGTCTGGTACTCCAGTCTCACTGGTGACTCTTCTTCTCCCAGGATTTGTCATGTGACTTGCTGGATCATGGCGAAGCCTGGGAGTCCAGGGGAGATGCTGGGGTATGTGGGGTCTTGGACGTGGGCTCAGGGGTCTCAGGATAGCCCAGGTATTTTTATTCCATAACTTGATTCCTCTTGCCTCCTCCTTTAAATCAGGAAACAAAGGCAGAGGCATTCTGCAATTATGTGGTATATTCACTTGCATGATTTGCCTCCAGGCTTCCAGCCATCTCCATCATGTGGCACGCACTGCCGATGTTCAGGAAAGATGCACAGAGAGAGGTTTGGGTCTTACCTGCTAAGGTTGCATGAATTTAATCTTTTGGGCTTAGGGCTTTGAGATAAAACACATTTTTAAAAAATCACTCTGTCTCACCTACTCAAAAGTGGAGAGCACTGGTAGGTGCAGGCCCATGACAATCTCACTGTGAACCTCTTTTTTTTTCTTTTTGGCTTTCTTGTGAGTGCTTATTTCTATACAGGCCTTCTTGTGAGTGCTTATTTCTATACATAGTCTTGAGGTGAGGGCAAGAATGACAGAAAACTTGCACTAGGCCAGTACTGATATTTTATAAAGTTGGTACAATGTGAGGGAGTGTGGGGGAGAAACTGGTAACTGCCTTTGAATTTCTGTTCTTCCCTTTTTTAGTAACATCTCTGACTTTAGCCAGGCTTGTTGCCACCCAGCCAAAGCATGAAGTTTCCTGGTTCCCTTGCAGCAAAGTACAGTAGATTGACTTGGCTTCACTTTATGCCCCGCACCCTGCGAACCACACCCTTGCTAAGTCCTTATCGTGGGTGGATTGTACTTCTTGCCCTTGAGTTGGGGGCTTGGTAATGCATCTGTGCTTTGGCTAATAGCATGTGAACAGATGTGGTGGTGTGCCAGTTTTGAGTGTAGACCTTAAGAGTCCTCACTTATTTCTATCTGCTCTTTGGTGTCTCTTTGGGCCATGAAGAACAGATCTGGCTAGCCCATCAACCCAAGGAAGATGAAAGGCCCATGGGACAGTCACTCAACTGAAACACAGACCTGCAGTGAGAAATGGAATCAGCCCAGTCACTGTAACCTGAAGCAGAACTGCCTGTCTGAGACCAGCACAGATGAACTGAACCCTAGCCAACCTGCAGATATCTGTTTAGTGTTGTATGACATGGAAATTTTGTGGTTGTTACATAGCAACATCTAACAGATAAATATGGAGTGGCCCTGTGACTAGGTTCTGCCCAAATATATATGGAAAAAATACATGGGACTCCTAGACATGCTCTTCTTCTCTTCATTTTCTTCCATATTTTGCTGTCTGGAATGTGGCTGTAATGGATGGAGTACCAGCAGCTATCATGAACCATGAGGACAAGAACTACATTCTAGGAATGGTGGACTCTCCAACTCTAGAATTCTTTTACTGAAGAGAGTATTAAAGACCTAAGTTATTTAAGTTACTGTCACTTGGGAGTTTTCCTGTTATATGAAGCCAGATAGAATCTTTACTGATATAGGAAATAAAATAAACACTCTTGGCCTTTTATCCCACTCCCTATTCTCCCATCCCTTGTGGAGGAAGGTGTCAGCCATTGGTCCTCATTTCTCAACGGGGTCTCCTTAGCTTTCTCTTTTCATCCAGATCAGTGGGAGCAGATGGCTGTGGCAAGGTCCAGCCCGGAGGGAAGGCAGATGGCCGGTCTATTTTGGCTTTCACATAGGCTATGCTCTTCCAGCATTGTCTCTACATTAATAAAAGTGATGTTTTAGCCTCCTGCTAACTGTTATCTTATGTCTCAATTGGTTCAGAACTCAGGTAGGGAATTGGGCTCTTATGAAACTGACTTCACAGGTTTAAAGCCAAGAGAAACAGTAAAGTTCATATGGCCTCGGTTTGAGTCTCACTCAGCCACTTCCTTGGTCAATGGCTCACTTTCCACATTTGTAAGATAGGTATAATAATGCTACCTACCTAATTAAGTTGTTTTGAAGAATAAATGAGTTAATCCTTGGATAGTACTTAGAGCAGTAACCACTCATAGTTACACTTAAGAAATGTAGCCAATACCATTCTGGCCAGGGCTGGGGTGAGGCCTGTTTCTAGGGTCTCTTTGAAGATAGTGTGCCAAATGTTTAATGGTCTATTGGAATGGACATGTGATTGCTTAACATTTAATAAAGCCTAGATATGTGCATACCTTGGTTTCTGTCATCAGAAACTTGAAACTCATCCAAGATTATTGATGTTATGGATTAGAATGGTTTCATCCAAAGAATTATGAGATGCCTTTATCTATATATGTATTTTTCTGTCTATTTTCCTACAGATCTGTACCCAGCTTTGTTCTAAACATATTTGAAGCTATGAGACAAAAGGACACTAGTTAATTTAGCAAAATATGGATCCTTCTAATTTGGATGTCATTGAAGTGGATTGTGGTAATTAGAGAATGAAGTTTTCATAGAGAGTTTATATATCCATATGGAAACAGAGGTTCACACATAAATACATTCATTCAGCCTCTTTTTATAAGTGCACGTGCATTTCAGGAAATGAAAACATCCACACAAGTCAGGCTTGCACAGTTGCAGAGAGTACTGGGGCTGTTAGGTTTGTGAAGGAAACTTGGGTGCATGTGCACTTTCCTCAACTCTGGCAGCAGATTGGCACTTGTGTTAATTTCCTACTGCTGCCATGACAAAGCACTACAAACTGAAAAATGTAAGACAGCAGAAATTTAATCTCTCACAGTTCTGGAGATTAGGAATCTGAAATCGAGGGTTGGCAGGACAAGTCTTTAGGGGATAATCCTTCCTTGCCTCTTCCAGCCTCTGGAAGGCACCCCTTGGCTTGTAGCTTGTCTTCATTTTCTGCTGCTCTTTTTTGTTTCTTTTGAGATGGAGTCTCACTCTGTTGCCCAGGCTAGAGTGCAGTGGCATGATCTTGGCTCACTGCAACCTCCACCTCCTGGGTTCAAGCAATTCTCCTACCTTAGTCTCCCGAGTAGCTGGGACCACAGGTGCATGCCGCCATGCCCGGCTAATTTTTTGTATTTTAGTAGAGATGGGGTTTCCCCGTGTTGCCCAGGCTGGTCGCGAACTCCTGAGCTCAGGCAATCCGCCTGCCTCAGCCTCCCAAAGTGCTGGGATTACAGGCATGAGCCACAGCGCCTGGCCTTCTGTTGCTTATAACAGAATACCTGAAACTGTAATTTCTAAAGAAAAAAAAATCTATTTCTTACAGTGATGGAGATTGAAAGGTCCCAGGTCGAGGGTCTGCATCTGGTGAAAACCTTCTTGCTAGTGGGGACTCTGTAGAATATAGTGGCACAGGGTGTCATGGTGACGGGGGCTGAGCATGCTAACATGTTCACTCAGGTCTTTCTTCCTCTTCTTATAAAGCCACCAGTTCCCCTCCCATGATAATCCACTGATCCATTAACCCATTAATTTCTGCCCTCATGAGCTGATCACCTCTTAGAGGCTTTCAATATTGCCACATGGGGGTTAAACTTCAACATAATTTTTGGAGGGGACAAATAGTCAAACCATAGCACAGCTACTAAGACACTTGAATATCTGCATCCATAGTCATATGGCATTCTGTCTTCCCATGGTATTTTTCTCTTCTTATAAGGATATCAGTCATACTGCATTAGGGCCGATACTAACGACCTCATCTTAAGTTATTACATCTGCAAAAACCCAATTTCTAAATAAGCTCACATTCACATGTACCAGGGGTTAGAATTTCAACTGATTTTTTAGGGTAGAGGGAAGGTATAGAATCCAATCTGTAACAGTGCTACTTTCTCATTGTCTTTTGTTTTATAAGGAAACTTGTTATGTGTCCACAATGTGAAGATAGTTGAAAGGCTGTTTGGACAAAGAAGAGTGGCTTCGGGAGGGGAATTCGTAAGGCAGTAAATACAATAGAGGGTTTCTCATGCTTGGAACTGCTTTTAGCTTGCACGTTTAGTTTGGATACTAAAAAGGAGTCCTTCTTACTCTTCCTCTATGGGATCTGCTGCCCCACATAGTCAGCCGGGAGCAACTCTAGGGGAGAGAGAGAGAAGGCTTTCTGACTGTTGCCATGCTGACAGCCAATGAGAAGAGTTCATTCTCCATGCCTCTTCCTGGCAGAACATGCATTGATTCATTCATTCAACAACACTTAATGAGCTCCTAAAATGTGCTAGGCACTGTTCTAGGTGGGAAGATATATTGGTGAACAAGAAAGACAAAATTCCTATTCTTGTGGAGCTTGCGTTATATTGGGGAAGACAGAGAACAAATAAGTAAACATATAAATCATATTATTTTAGACAATAACAAGCACTCTAACAAATAAAGCAGGGTAAGGAGGCAGAGGATGCTGGGAGTAAAGTGAGAAGCTTCATTAGGCAAGGTCTCCTCAAAGAGCTGACATGTGAGACGAGATTTGAGTCAGTTGTAAGTGAACCTTCCAGGTAGAGGGGACAGCAAGTGCAAAGATCATAAGGATGGTATGAATTTGGAATGTTTAAGGAAGAAGAAAGCCCACCTGGAGTGAGTGAGGGGGAGAATATGGAGAGACAGACCTGGGAAGAGAAGCAGGTGTGATGTAAGATGTTTGGATTTTTCTAAAATATGACGGAAGACTCCAGGAGGAGTTTTGAGCAAGGGAGTGTGATCTGATACATGTTACAAAACACAGACTATGACTGCTGAAGGCAGAGGTGACTGAATTATACGGGGCAAGAATGGAGGCAGACAGAAGCATTGAGAGAGTCTATAGCTGTAGCCTGTGGGAGAGCTAATGATGGGTTGGAGGAAGGTGGGAGAAGGAGACCCGGTGAGAAGGGAAATTTGACTTGGGATTTTTAAGGTATACTGACAGGGCTTGATGGCTTGTGTGTGGGGGCATAGGGCAAGCAAGTCAAGGATGACCCTGAGTTATGTAGTTAGAGCACTTGGTGAAGGTTCATGCCATGTCCTTAGAAGTCAGCAGTGAGAAATTTAAGAGAAGGGAAAAGTCAAAAGTCCTCATTTGGCCATATTACAATTTTTTGTCATGATCATTAAAATATTTTTAAAAACAGCTTTATTATGATTCACATACCATACAATCCACCCACTTAAAGTACACAATTCAATGGTTTTTACTATATTGTGAATATCTGTGAGAGTTTTACATCCATCACCACAAATTTAGAGCCTTTTCATTACCTCAAAAATAGCCCCTACACTTTTTAGCCATTACCCTCTAATCCTACCTCCCTAACCCCAAGTCCTAGACAACCACTAATCAGATGTTTTGTCTCTATAGATTTGCCTATTCCTGACTTTTCATAAAAATGAAATTGTATAATATATGGTCCTTTGTGACAGGCTTTTTTCACTTAGTATGACGTTTTCAAGGTCTGTCAATGTTGTAGTATGTGTCAATGCTTCATGTCTTTTTATTGCTGAATAATATTCCATTATATAGGCATACCACATTTTATTTATCCACTTATTTGTCAATGGACATTTAGGTTGTTTCTACTTTTTGGCTATTTTGAATAATGCTCTAGACATTTATGTATAAGTTAGTACATGGACATATGTTTTCACTTACCTTGTGTGGATATTCGGGAGTTGCTATACAGCAACTCTATATTTAACTGTTTAAAGAACACTTTACATTCTAACTAGCAGTATATGAGAGTTCCCATTTCTCCACATCTTCATCAACATTTATTATCTATTTTATTCTAGCCATACTAGTGGGTGTGAAGTGATATCTCACTGTAGTTTTGACTTGCATTTCCCAGATGGCTAATGATGTTGAACATCTTCTCATGTGTTTATTGGCCACTTGTATTTATACTTTGGAGTAATATCTATTTAGATCCTTTGCCCATTTGCAAATTGGACCTTTTATTGTCTTGAATTATTTAGTTGTGATAGTTTTTTAGTAGATACAAGTTCCAAGCAGATATGTCTTGCAAAGATACTTTTTCATTCATCGGTTTTTACTTCATTGATGGTGTGCTTTGAAGTGCAAATGTTTCTAATTTTGCTGATGTGGCCATATTATATTCAAGATATCTAACAGGTAGTTAGATATGTAGGCCTGGGGTTCAAAACAGAGGCTGGGGATAGAGATGCATCCCTGTATAGATATTATTAAATCCATGAGGTGGGATGAGCTTAATAGGGAGGGAGTGTGGCTGGAAGGGAAGGGTTGAGGAGTGAGTCTTGGGGCTCTCTAATATTTAGAGGTCAGGAAGAAGAGGCAGAGGGATAATCAAAGACAACTACTGGCTCCTGAAGAACCCACGAAGGTAGGCCATCCTGAAGGGGAGGGTGGACTTGGGATCTGGCATCGGGTAAGATGTTTCAGTGTGGCTTCCACTGAGCACAGGTCTCACTGTAACATTCTGCCATCAAGTACATACATAGCCATGTGTCCCTTCATTGTCACTACAGAAACTTGCTAGGCCCATTCTATGACGGTCACCTTAGCTTAACGGGCCTACACACTCAAAAGCCCCACTCAAGGACTGCACTTATAGGAGGAGATTGCAGTACTTAGTTATCTAGAAAAGATTTATGACCTTGTTGAGATTAACTCTTGTTACTGTTAATGGATGTTATGTTGCAAAGCTATGACAGAACATACGTCTTGCTTTATTTTTTAATGGAACAAGCTAAAAGTCCCATCCCACAGGACCGGCTAATTACACAGAGACTTTAAAGATAGAGAGCTCTGAAGATCTTACCCAGACCACCTTTTCCCCTTGCTGGGGTCACTGTACTTTTAAGGATTCTAGGCTTTCTGAAATCAATAAAAGGGCCTTGGAAACAACAGTACAAAGCAACTCAAGGCTGTTCCTGCTGAGGTGTACTTAAAAGACTGCAGAGGAGAGACAGGAAATGGCTCTTACAATACAACATGGTGTATGGTGTCCTTGTCCACAAGGCCCAACAAGACTTGGGAAATCCTATTCTCTTCAAGATGTGCGATTTTAACGTTAGCTTTAAATGCAACACGCTCCAGGTGGAAGGAAAAACACGTGGACTCTGTTAGTGAAAATACAGAGTCAAGGCAGACAGATTTCCTTTGGGCCTTAGCTGAATCTAAGTTGGAGTCAGCTGATATCAGTTTACCTCTTAATCATTCAGCTCAACTTCTGGATTGCACAGCAGACTTCTTGAGCTGGAATTTACCTACTTGTTCACTTTCTTTTTCATCTGCCAAAGGACCACAACAAAAAGGGCCAAGTGGGACAATGGCTTGCACACAGAAATATCCAGAAAAATAAGGCAGAGACCAGAAGAGCACGCTAGTAAAGACTTGTCTTTTAATAAGCTGCACTAATTTGGTGAACTTCACTGGGGCTCCTGGGGTCAAAGTTGTGTAGGGGTTAAGGATATAGGTAGTGAAAGTGGTTGCAAGAAGTGAGAAGGGCACGTTCTTATCAGTGAAGAGGATTCTGAAACGTTGGAATTGGTTTCCAGGAAATGAGGGAGGGCTGTTCTGAGGTTTCCTTGGACTCCTCTGGAATCCGTTGTGAATATCAAAGGGGTACTGGTGGTGAGGGGTAGTAGTGGTTGGGGCGCGGTGGGACGGTTCAGAAAGAGTGGGAAGACTGAACAAGCTGGGTAACTTGAAATTATGTGGGGTTCATTTGGTGTAAATCAGAGGCTGTCATTTCAGATTTCATGACTCTACATGTCCAGTTGTAAATAACATTCCTAGGTGTTAGTGGGACAAATACGAAGTGGGACAGCAGTCTCAAATTTGGGAGATCTTCATAGGGAAGGTCGTCAGGTCCTGAAAGTGTCGCCAGGTCCTGAAAGGGTCGCATAGAGGGGAGACAGCCCATTCTCTTCTTGCCAAGTAGAAAACAAAGCCCAGCTTTTCTCTCCAGAGAATGTTGTGGTGGTGGGGGAGGGAAAAGAAGGTGGAGGTCCCGGAGAAATTGCAAATGGGGCCAAAATGTGACTATGAAAGAAGAGTGGGCTTTTGATAATACCATTAAGAAAATCACGCAAGAAAAAAAAAAGATGGTTAGGTATTACCCCTATGTGGCAGCATCTGCCCTGCAGAACGAGAAGGTTTGCAAAGAGACTTCCCAAACCCCAGCCACAGCTCGCTCTGCCTCGAGGACCCCTTTTCTGCACCCCCACCTCAGCGGCCTCTTCCTGCACCCACAAAGAGAGTACTCAGTCATAGGGGTTCACCAGGAGAGAGGAGACAGAAGGTACAGGCGGTGAGCGGGAAGTCAGCCATCACCCCCCTCAGGTCTCTCCCCACCCAGTTGATAGAGCGAATCCCGAGTAATTGTTTTCCGAGGGGGTCCGTGCGCGCTCGGTGGCGCCGCCTAGGTCTGGGTTCCCTGGAGGAAAAATACCCACCCGCTAGGACACAGCGGGTTTTCGACTCGGCGGGGATGAACTGTGGCAACTTCTGCAGCCCCCACCGCGGTGCGGAAGCAGAGACGGCAACGTTGGCGACGGCGGCTCAGTGGGGCTGGAGCGCGTGAAGGCGTGGGGGCGCCGTGCGCCTCCCGCTTTCTGGTTTCGGCCGCGGGTCCCGGGACTCCGACTTCGGTGCTCCTGGTGGTAGCGGCTGCGGCGCCTGCAGTCCAGATCCTCGCAGTTCCGGGGGCGAAGGAGGCGAACGGAATCATTCCCCAGTGGGGAGCGCAACAAGCCACAGTAGCCAAGACCTTCGCTCCTGCCCCGGCTCCCAAGCGAACGCAGCCGCAGCGGGGGCCGGGCCCCGAGCCCCACGCCGCCGCTGCCCGTGGTGGGGGGCGGGCTGGGGGCGGGGCGGCCGGGGCTGCCTTCTCGGGCGCATCCCCGAGCGCAGCGCCGGCGCTGCCGAGCCACCTCCCCCGCCGCCCGCTAGCAAGTTTGGCGGCTCCAAGCCAGGCGCGCCTCAGGATCCAGGCTCATTTGTTTCCACCTAGCTTCGGTGCGCCCTGCTAGGCGGGGACCCTCGGGAGCGATGCCGATGGATGTGATTTTAGTTGTGTGGTTCTGTGTGTGCACCGCCAGGACAGGTAAGCATGACTGTGGCGGTTAGAAGGATCTGGGAAATGGGGGTGCCCACAGCCCACGGTGGCGTGGGGAGACCTGGAGCCGAGCTCTGCGCTGGTCTGGGGGAACGGCGGTAGTGTGTATCGGTTCCTGGGATCTCTTTGCCCTGCTGGGAGTGACAGGATGAGAAGAGGGACTCACGGGCTTGAAGATGTCCCCGCTGAGTGCCTATTCTCAGGGGACCCGGCCTCTGGGGCGCAGGAGTGAGGGGCGCGGCCGAGCGGACGCACCCTCTTGCTACTAGTAACCAGCTTTCTGTGCCAGGGAGTCGAAACCCGCAGCAGGGCGGGCCCGCGTGCCGCGTATTCCCGAACTTGAAAGGTGCTGTGGAAACCGCTCTTGCCGACCCCCGCCAGGCTGGGAAGGGGTAGCTGCGGGAGTCGCACCCGCAGAGGGAGCGCTTCCGGCTGGCGGGTGCGGCCGGGGCCCGGGAGGGCGCGGTGCGGCGAGGGGAGAGAACTGCGGGAGAACCCTGGGATCCCGTGATCTTCCTCCTGTCCCTTTCTGACTACCCAGGAGAACTCCAGGAGTATTCTCCTTCGCCCCCCTTTGCTCCCAAGGGTCGGGCGAACAATTATCTGAGGGAAATAGACCTGTGGAGACAATCTGGGGAAATTTTCTCAAGCTCAAACCAGTTTCCTCTTGCCATAATCGCAGGGTTCGGGGTGGGGAGGGGGCGCAAGGATGATGCATGATTGTCTGAAGTCCCCACTTGGTTCTGCCTCCGGAGACGCAGTTGTGAGGACTCGCAGCGCATCTTCTTCTTTCTGCTTCCACTGGCTCCCTTGCCCAAAAGTCCCCTTGGGTTCGGAGACTGGCTTGCAGCCGCCTTCTTCAAAGGGCTAGTAGTAGATGCGAGGAGACTGGGGTGAGGTGAGGTGGGGTGAGATGTGGCAGGAAATTGGCAAAAATAGGGCCTGTCAACTGGGGGGAGTGTCGGAGGTTTAGCAATCCTACCCAGCCATCCCTCCGTACGCGCTGCCGACTTTGCACCCTAGAATCTGTGTGGTCATTCCCTCTCCCTTTATTCTCCCCGCTTTACCACCTTATTTCCTTCTCTATAGGCGTGGCCTTCTCTCTAGGCCAAAGAGCAAGTTCACCTGGAGAGGGCTGAGGGGGCGTCTGCCTTTGGTTGGCTCAAAAGTTCCTTCCGCTTGCGCCCAGGCGCCCCTCTTTGGCAATTAGCCCGCTAGAAGATCTAGCGTCTAGGAGCTTTCAGAGGGCCCTTCCCACTTCCCCAGGACTGAGCAGGCAGCGGCTTTCGTCTGGTTAAGAATGTTGAGTATAGATTTCTCCAGGGACAAAAGAAACCTCCCATTACGTTTCTTACCTCTATCCGAGCTTCCCAGGCTGCGGAGACGCCAAGACTCAGTCTAGCTTAGAATAGTTACTTCTTGAGTTCAGGCCCATCAGAATGAGTTAGTCTTTTGAAACCGGAAAACGCTGAAGGAGTGCGCACACTCCAGGAAGATCAGGACTCCAGGCAAGACTCGTGCAGAGCGTGGGCTACCTGCTCTGAGCGCGAGAGTCTGGTGCTGGTGGACATCTTGCAGAGGAACCGCAGACAGGGAGAAGCTAGATAGGGAGGGGGCAACCCGTTAGTTCACATCCCTAAGTGCATATCACTACGGAATTTGCCTTTGTTCTCATTATTCCTTTGAAAAGTCGCCAAAGTACCCTTATCACGGAATGGAAGGTGTTTCAGGGTTCATTGCTTGTGGAGGGGATCTTTAAGAGCAGGTATTTTCCCTCTTTCCACTTCCAATCCCCTTTAAATCTTGTAAAAATTTGGTTGTAGGGGAAAATTCATTCATGTATTTATTCATTCAACAGACGATGTCTTGCTGGGTGCCAGGATTTCTTATGCAAAGAGGAAATGACTTAGTCCTTGACTTCTAGGAACTTACAGCTTAGCTGGGAATCTAGATAGAAACTGGCAGGCATTTTAATTTTACAGATTGATAGGGGATGGTGAAGAGGTAGGAGTATAAGTTTGTATTAAGGAAATATGGAGGAGGGACAGTTTGAATTAATTTAGGGAGGAGTGGTGGTCAGGGATTTGAGAGTTGTGCCTTCAAGGCTTTGTAGGGAGTTTTCCAGGTGGACAAAGTGGTAAGGCATTCTTGGCAGAGGGAACAGATTGAGCAAAGGCAGGGAAGCATGGAAGCTTCTGACCCATTGGTTGCGACTGTTGCCTAGGGAGCTTGGATTTTCAATGCCCCTTGGCACTATTTGAACACTAGAGGTCACATATTTCTTCTACACACATTATCAGAAGAATCAGAGAGACGGGGGGAATTACCTCTCAATTTGTACACTTAAAATATCTTGTAGTTTGAGAGGGTATAAGCAGTAGCTTTCTGGGGGCAGCCGTCTGATTTTGTGCAGGAATCACCATTTCCACACCATCCATCTACCTCTTAGGTAACAAAGGCTGGCTTGTGATTAGTTTATCAGCATCCAAACAGCTGCATGGAAAGTTTCTTTGTCAAGTGGGACAATTGTTGTCTGGGCTGTTAACAGTCCTAGATGAAATAAACATGTGGTTCACTTAGTGAGCTGCTCAGATATCACCGCCTTTTAAAGGAACTGAGTAGATGATTATCAGGCACATTTTAATTAAAGCAAGACTGCAGTGCAGACGCAGTTGCATATGAAAAGATCTAATGATAGATGTCATGAGGAGCTGCTTAAATCTGCCTTGTTCAGAGAACTTGTTTTAGAGTGCAAAGTGGAGTCAAGACCGGAGGTGCCATTCTCCAGTTCTTGTTATTTCTGGTTGAGAAATAATTCAGAGATTTTCAGGTACATCACTAATAATGAAAATTTAGAAGGCTACAATAATAGCAGTAATAACACACTATCTCTATGAGTTTTCGCCAATGCTTTGGCAGTGTGAATAATTGAAAACTGATAATTATTCTCACATTGATTTCCAGTTTGTTTTGGTCACCAGGGTAGAGGATGAAGGGAGTACCTACACCTTCAAAGCCCCTACTGACTAAGTGAATGTCTTTTGCTGCCACCTACTGGAAAGGAGAGTTTTTTTTTTTTTTTTTTTTTTTTTTTTTTTTTCCTTTTGAGTTGGAGTTTCACTCTAGTTGCCCAGGCTGGAGTGCAACGATGTGATCTTGGCTCACCGCAACCTCTGCCTCCTGGGTTCAAGTGATTCTCCTGCCTCAGCCCCCCAAGTAGCTGGGATTACAGGCATGCACCACCACGTCTGGCTAATTTTGTATTTTTAGTAGAGACGGGGTTTCTTTATGTTGGTCAGGCTGGTCTCGAACTCCTGACCTCAGGTGATCTGCCTGCCTCAGGCTCCCAAAGTGCTGAGATTACAGGTGTGAGGCACTGCACCCGGCTGAGAGATTTTCTTTTGGAAGGAACTCTCAGGTGGATCATTAATTATGAATTGAATAATGGAACTGTGAACATGAGCCCCAGCCTCCAAGGATCAGGGAAAATATTGGCTAGCTTGGAACAGGCATAGAGCATATTCTTCAAGAAAATTGCTTTTGGGGTATTAAGGACCTTTGTAGGTGCCCAGGGGTCCAAACCTGATTAAGTGGTTGTGAAATTCTGTGGTTAAATGAGCTCCTGGAGCATCATTCTAGCATTATTTTAGTCTGCATGGTCCAGAGGAAAACAACTTCCACCATGGACAATGAGCAGGAATAAATTTAAAGTCAGCCAGATCCAGGAGGATTTGCTGGAAAGCCTATGTCTGGGACCCCAAAGGTGAACTGAGTGGGCTGTGGGCCCGAGCGTTCCCTGGGTGGGGGTGAGGAGCAGCCAATAGCAGCAGCAGCAGCAGCAGGAGGAGGAGGAGCAGGTATCTTTGCTAGGGTGGAGGTTCTGAATTCTAGAGTCAGGCCTCAAGTGCCTCTGTGACATTGACGTGCTGCCTTCCACGTTTTTAAAATATTTCTTCCCCAGGAGCTTTTTATCTTGCTTAATTGTAATTCAATTTCAGCCATTTGTAGAGCCGTTATGTCCAAAGTAGAAAACTTTAATAGAGTTTCCTAGGAAAGGGCAGGAGCTCCATGCTTGGACAAGAAGCAGAAACATTAAAAAATTTTTTTTTATGAGACCACACGCACACTACATAAGGTTCAAGAGAGCCCATGTAAATGCTGCCTTATTAATAGCTTTTCTCATTCCCTAGGCAGTATGCAAAGTGCTATCCTTTACACATCCTGCTATGGGCACGAGGCATTTTCATCCTGGTGGGGACTAATTAAAGGGAGAGAAGAAAACTGTATCCAGAAGCCTAATTGATTTCTCTTTTTTGACTCTGTTTTTATGAGGTGTTTTCTTTATTTTATTTTATTTTTAATTTTTTTATTATGAGGTGTTTTCATAATAAAAGCAATACATTTATCTTAAAGCCAGAGAAGCTCCTTCACTTTTGAGTTGTGGGCAGGGAGTTGGGGAGCGAATATAGATTTCATATATGGATTTTACAAGCAAACCCAGGGTGAGAGGCCCTTCTAGGTCAATTGGGTATGGAGAGGGGCTGGGAGGAAAGGGGCCATCTGCACCTTTTGTGTGATTCCAGTGGAGTTGAAGACCAGGGAGCTGGAGTGGTCTGGAGAATTGGTCTTATTAAAGACAGATGAAACAACCCCCAGCTGGGCACCACTTATGTGCCAGATTGAGCTGCTGAAGTGTGAATGTAGTTTCCCCTGAGACCTCATGAGTCTGGTGTAACAGGTACCAGTATCTTTTTACACATGGTAACCCAAAACATGAAATTTCCTATAGCAGAAGATATGAAGCCACCCGTGTTATCGCTGATATGGAGTACTAGAGTTCTGAAGTCTCTGCTTCAGCAATTCCTTCAGGGAGGCAGGTATTAACATTTCTATTTTATGGATGAGGAAACTAAGGCCTGATCAATGAATGCTTTTTTTAAGGGCACAGAGTTAGTAGAGGGACGAGACTGGACTGAAACTGGCTCTCAGTTTGGTGTTGGTTCCACAATACTTTCTGGATTGAGGGCACTGTGTTCTTATTTGGGGGTGGGGATTCAAGGACACCATTGGGGTGTTCTGCTAGTTCTACAGAGTTTGTTTGGGTGATTTGAAGCCTTGCCCAATTAATTGCAGGGCTCTTAGTCTGGAAGATTTGAGCATCTTAAGGATGCCACCGTAGAAGGATTTTTGTCCCTGTATCGGTCAATATTGCCATAATAATTTTGTATAACAAATAACCCAAAACTCAGTAGCTTGAAGCAAACCATTGATTTTGGTTCACATATCTGTAAATTGCGTTTGGTGTTGGCTTATCTAGGCTGCATTTGGCTGGTCTTGGTTTCAAACTCAGGTAGGCTGCTTGCTCCACACTTCTAGGTCTCCTTGGACCAGTGGGCCAGCAGGGACATGTTCTTATCATGATGAGGAAGTAGATGAGAACAAACCCCACTGCGCAAGCATATTCAAACCTCTGCCTGCATAATGTTACTGACATCCCAATGGCCAAAACAAGTTATGTGGCTGGCCTCAAAGTCAAGAGATGGTGAGGTTTACTCCCATTCTAGTGGAAGGAACTGCAAAGCCACACAGTAAAGGCTGTGGGTATGAGATGGGTAAAGATTTGAGGCCAATATTCAGTCAGCCACTGTCCTTTTAGAAAGTTTCCCTGGCTTGCATGTCATCCGTCATCTCATACTATCCCGAGATATGCTTATTGCTCAGAGGTCATTGCACCCAAAGTATTGATCATACACCAACTCATTAGATAATTAATCAGGTCTTAAGTTCAGAGCCTGCCTGCCATCTGTTCAGGCCTGTGAAAGGCACTTGGGCAACAGGGGTGGTTCCTTCTTCTTGCGTCTGGTGAAGGGCACATTCCCCAGACCACTTTCCAAATTCCTGGCTAGAGAAACACCAATTTGGAGGTCCTTCAAAATTTAATTTCTGCTCTTAAACATAAACCTGAAAACCCTCCAATTATATCTCAGAATTAGAATAACATCCAAGCTCCTTGTGGGTCACAGGCCTTATATGATCTGGCCCTTCTCTCTCTCCCGCTTTGGCCTCTTTTCTTCTGTTTTTTTTTTTTTTTTTTTTTTTTTTTTTTTTGAGGCAGAGTTTCACTCTGGCACCCAGGCTAGAGTGCAGCGGTGCTGCAGGATCTGCTTCCTGGGTGCAAGCGATCCTCCTAAGTAGTTGGGACCATAGGTGTACACTACCACACCTGGCTAATTTTTTGATCTTTTTGTAGAGCCATGGTCTCCCTATGTTGCCCAGGCTGGCCTCAAACTCCTGAGCTCACACAATCCTCCTGCCTCAGCCTCCCAAAGTGCTAGAGTTACAGGTGTGAGCCACTGTGCCTGGTTGGCCTCATTTTCTACTTCTCTACCCCTGGCTCATTCAGTTTCAGCCATGCTGGCCTTTTTTCTGTTCTTGGGACACTCCCAGTTTGTTCCTCATTTGCATGCACCCTTCTCTGCATGTGGAAAGCTTCCTCCCATCTTGCCTTTTCTAGTCATTTAAGTTTCAGCTCAAAAGAACCTTTTCCAACCCCGCTTTCTAAAGTAGGGCCCCCATCCAAGTTGTTTTCTATCCTGTTACTCTATTTTATTTTCTTCATGGCATTTATTGCCATCTCAGATTATCTTATTAATTGGTTTATTTTTTGCCCTCCCCTCACCTAACCCACAGGAAAGCGAGCTCCATGAGCACATCACCAGTGCCTAGCAATGTGTGTGCTATATAGTAAACACTCAGTAATACCTGTTGAAAAAATTATGAAATGAATGAATGTAGAGTGAATGGAAGGAAGACATCTTTGGGTCAACTGGAAGGGGAAAACTTAAATCTTCAGTTCAGGGGACAAGGGGAAGCCTGACAGAAACTGAGAAGGCAGCTAATAGACATTTTGCTTGCCTTGGCAATAACGGGTTTCAGCTCTAAAGAGGCCTTCCTGATCGACCATTTGTCGACAGAAGCCTAGCAGGTCCTGTTTCCTAACAGGGGAAGAATAAGGCAAGAGTAGACTTCCTTCTCCAAGCCTATAGGACCAGGGGTTAAGATGGGAGGACAGGTGAGGTTGTGATAGCTTATGATGTCCCAGTGAACATTCACGCAGTGGGTGCAAGCCTTCCAAATCTTGTCTCAGTGACTGCATTACCAGCAGATGAGAGTTGACAGCTGTTGCTGATTAAAACATTTCCAACAGCACAGTCAAAATTGCACGATTGAAATGATGAGTGTAGATGGACACAGCATTTATGAATGGCTTAAACACAGCCCCTTAGAGTGATCACTAGCCTTATTAATACATATAGTTGGAAATCACTTTGCAATTATGAATGAATCATTCCTCAGAGCACCCCCTGGGTGAGAGGCATCTTTAGGGATTTGTCTTAGACAAGGGAAGAGGAGGCCCAGGGCTGTGTTTCTCGGCACTAAGGTTCTCTAAAAAGAGTTATCAGGGTATCTGACTTTCCAACCAGGAATCCCCTTGGATGGAAATATATATCCATTATTCCAGGGACTCTCCTTCCTGGGCAGTCCCTCTGCCGCCCGTCTTCAACAGGAACAGGGTCCTTTTTCACTTTTTTCCTCCTTAGCACAGGTGATTGTGTCTGATTAGTTAGGGAACACTTTGTGGAGGTGTTTACTGGTGGTGGTGGTGTCATATTTTGCTACTGCATCTGTCTCTGAGGCAGGTGGATCAGGGCCACAATCTTGTATCCACAGTCACCACCTCTATAAAGCTTGGAAACCCAGTTTTTTCATAACCCACCTGACTGCAAAACCTGTCCTGAGTTGAACTCATTTCATGGCAAGACTTGATCTAAACTGATATCAACCTATTTATAATCTTTATTTATGCCAATTAGAGAAGTATGTCATACTTTTTGCTTCAGAAATACTGTATTTGATTATGGGGTGCTGAGTTAGATTTTGCTAAAAATGTTACATAAAATGTAGTATTAGGCCATATTACCTTTCTAACATATGGCATCTTCTGAATTCTGAATATTTAACCTCAGGAGTTTTGGATAAGAAATTATCAATCTATAATGTGGGGTAGGATTGGGGGAGGGAACAAAGAATCTATAGTATTAGCGGGGTAAGGGAGCAAAAATTTGCTTTTCTTTTCCCTCCACAGACAAAGACTCTCCAAGCACTCATCATTGGCTTCCTTGTATTCCCTGCCACTCCCTGACTCTGTAACCTCTGCTCTGTAATGCTGCTAACAGTCTGCATTTTAAGCCCAAACAACTCTTTGTTCCTTTACAGTGGTGGGCTTTGGGATGGACCCGGACCTTCAGATGGATATCATCACCGAGCTTGACCTTGTGAACACTACCCTTGGAGTGGCTCAGGTGTCTGGAATGCACAATGCCAGCAAAGCATTTTTATTTCAAGGTAAAGGCACCTCCTTTCCTGCATGATGGCAGAGGTTGGGGAGGAGGGTCTGTCTGGGGAGCGCTCATCTGGTGTGTGTTTGGAGATCGCCTTTGCTATTTCTCTTGTGTTGCTGTCCTGAGTGCTTAGATATGCAGGGGGTATTATTCTGAGGGCAGGAGGGAGGCATTAGAGATCATGGTGGTGAAATATTTGGTTTGGCAGTGAAATATTTCCTTGATTTTGGTGAGGATCTAAAGTGGAATGCATTTATACAATACTTGAAAGTCATTGACCAGCCATATTATTGTTACAGGATATTTCTCTAGCTGTAATCAATACCTTTGCCTGTACTTATACCTATACCTATATTTACATCTTTCATCTAGTGGATAGGCCATAAGGACAGAGGGAAACTTATGGCTGCATTCTCCTTGGGGTAGAACTTACTCAGTTCTGCCCACTATAAGCTGGACTACAATTCATTAAATCATTCAGCAAGCATTTATAGAGAAAACATGGTGTGGCTCTTAGAAGCATGGTGTTTCTCACAATTTTGGAGGCTGTGAAATCCAAGAATAAGGCATCAGCAGATTTGGTACCTAGTGGGGGCAGGCTCTGTCTGCTTCCAAGGTGATGCCTTGTTACTGTGTCCTGTGGAATGCTGTGTCCTCATATGATGGAAGGGATGGAAAGGCAGAAAAATAACTAGCTAGTTTCCTTTCTTTTTTCTTTCTTTTTTATTTTTTTTTTTGAGACGCAGTCTCGCTCTGTCGCCCGGGCTGCAGTGCAGTGGCCGGATCTCAGCTCACTGCAAGCTCTGCCTCCCAGGTTTACGCCATTCTCCTGTCTCAGACTCCCGAGTAGCTGGGACTACAGGCACCTGCCACCTCGCCCGGCTAGTTTTTTGTATTTTTTACTAGAGACGGGGTTTCACCGTGTTAGCCAGGATGGTCTCGATCTCCTGACCTTGTGATCCGCCCGTCTCGGCCTCCCAAAGTGCTGGGATTACAGGCTTGAGCCACCGCGCCCGGCCTCAGCTAGTTTCCTTTCTAAAGACAGTAATCCATTCACGAGGGCAAAGACCTCATAATTTAATCACTGCCTAAAGGCCCCACATCTTAATACTAATGCACTGGGGATTAAGTTTTAATATGAATTTTCGTGGGACACAAATATTCAAATCAGCAAAGTGGTATGTCAACAGATACTTAAAAAATGGATAGAAAGCCTGGTATAAGAAGGGGTGGGGTCTCAGAGCATTCTGAATAGAGGAAATAGTATGTGTAAAGGTAAGGCAAAAGCATGGTGGAAGGGTGGTGAACGTCTGGAGGGGTAGACAGGGACTAGGTTACATGGGACCCTGTTGGCAGAGCTGATATTCTGCTGATGTGTGTGGGTTTGGGTGTACTGATAATTTATGGCTGGTGTCCATTTTGATAGGTGGGACGCCATGTACTTTTGTTACCTGTTTTAAGTATTACCCTTGCCTGTAGGCCAGTTAATGGCTTTGTGCTTTACTCTCAGAGAAGTGGGGCCTTTGTAGAGGTTTAAACCGGGAAATGAACTGACCAGATACCATAGTAAGGCAGCCTGGATATTCCTCTATGAAAATGTCTGGTAGGGTTCTTTTAACTGAGCCTTTTATGATGATAATAAAAGGATTATTTTAGCATGGCCGAACTAACATAATAGAATGAGATTTACGTATTTACAGTGCAGATAACTTAAGATGTTAATGATATATAGCAAATCTACAGTTATTAGGTAATATATGACAAGACTATCGACATACTAATTTTCACTTGCTCCTTACTAAGGAACTGGTGAAGTATGTAAGCTGGGTATGGTTAAAAGAGTAGATTGAATTACTTTGTTTTTGCATTGTGCGAGATCTGCCCAGTCACTGTTGAGAGTCCATACCCTTCTTGATCTGGGCAAGGCTGCTGACACTTTGTAAACAAAGTTGCTATGGAAACCTGACTGGTCTGTAAGCTTGAAGAAGGCAGGAGTCCTGCAGATCTAGATACTCCTAGATCCTCAGGGCCAACTATTGTGCATGAAGCATAGTAGGTGATTAATAAACATTTTGAATGGAATTAAAATTTCTTTTGTACTATGTACCTTATAAAAAAGCTTACTGCTTGCTTTAGTCATTACTATCCATTCATTTCACAAGTGTAGGTCCCCTGGGCTGGAACTCTACTCTCTGATCTGTGTATTCTCTGTTTTGGCAACTGTCTCTGTGATGTCTGTCCAGCTACAACAACTGGGAGGGATTTTCAGCTTCTTCAAGGGGAAGAGTAACTTCTTTATGGAACTTTGACAGAGAAGGCCTTTCTCTTATATCCCCTGTGATTATATTGGGCTCACCTAGAAAATTCAGGATAATCTCTCCCATCTCAAGACCAGTAACTTAATCACATCTGCAAATCCCTTCTGTCATGTAAGGTAACATAATCATAGATTCTGTCAATTAACACCTGGACATTTTTGGGGAGCCATTATTTTGTTTACCACAAAGTCTGCCCTCTAGATCCAGAAGATTCATGTCTGTCCCACATGCAAAATATATTCACCCCATCTGAGTATCTCAAAAAGTCTTAATCTATCATAGCAACAATTCAAAGATTGAAATCTCCCCTAATCTCAGCTGAAAAATTCTACCTCTCATCAAGTAGTCTAAATCAGATATGGGAGAGACAGTGGGTATAATCCATTTTGGGGAAAAAATTTCTCTCTATTGTGGTCCTATGAAACTGAAAAACAGGTAATCTGCTTCCAAAATACAATGGCAGGACAGACATAAGATACCAGTTATAGATATTTCTGTTCCAAAGGAAGGAAATGGTAAGAAGAAAGGAGTCACTGGTCCCAGACACAACTCCATTGGGTTCAAGTCTTAGAAATAATCTTCTTTGGTTTTGGCTCTGTCTTCTGGCTTGTGGCTCATTCCTCTGAGACATTGTTCATTTTTCGTGAATAATAGCATTTGTTTGCAGCTGAGTAGTTTTATCAGCTTGTTTCCTGCCTGTAAAGTTTTGGGGGTTTGTCAGACATCTTTCATTGTGTCCTCTCTCAGTCTTCTTCAGTACAAATTGGCAGGGTTTCTGTTGGTATAATATTGTCAAGAAACTTGAAGGTCTCCTGTCCACTAGACAAGCAGCTTATCCACGGATCTGTCCTAGATAATGCTGTCTCTATTCCTGACTACTTCTGAGATGACTGAAGGGAATCCATGACTCACATACTGATCTCTACAAAGAAGCCTCTAGGTGATTGAATATTTTGACCTTTTGATCCTTCCAAGGCACTATCAAAAAGTTGTTTAGCCACAACTTGGCTCTAGAGCAGGCTTTCCTGATAGTGTATCTCCTTTTATTGTCTTTTGCAATCTGGATAGGCTGAGAACTCCCTGAATTATCAAGTCCTGACTCCTTTTTGCTTAACACCTCTTCTCTCAATCCCTCACTTTTCTCTCACATTTTGCCATAAACAGCAAGAAGAAATCAGACTGTACTTTCAACACTTTGCTTGGAAATCTCCTCACCTAAATATCCAAGTTTATTTTACTTTCCACATACCTACAGGACAAAATGCAGATAAGCTTTCTGGCATCAGGTAACAAGGATCCCGCATCTTTGGGTATTCATTCAGTAATATGTCCCTTATTTCCTTTTAAGCCTTCACTGGGACCACTTTTAACATCTATATTTATTTTTAACTCCCTGTTGAAGGCAATTGGCCTTTTCTACCATGCTTCTTAAAAATTTTCCAGGCTCTACCCTATTACCCAATGCCAAAGCCTCTTCCACATTTTTAGGTATTTGTTACAATAGCACCCCACTTCCAGTTACCTAAAGTTTGCATTGGTTTCTTACTGGTGCTGTAACAAATTACTACAAATGTCGTGACTTAAAATAAATTTATTATACTTCTAGAGGTTATAAATTCAAAAAGAGATTTATGGGTTTAAAACTAAGGTGTTAGTAGAGCTGTGTTCTTTCTGGAAGCTCTACTGAATATTCATTCAGTTCATTTCCTGTTACAGCTTCCAGAAATTGCCACATTCCTTGACTCATGGCTGCATCAGTCCAAGGTCGACTTCTGCTGTCACATTTCCTTCTCTCTGATTCTGTTGTCATATTGTCTTCTCTGATACTGACCTTCTGCCTTCCATTTTCCCTTATAAGAACTCTTGTGATTATGTTGGAACCACCCAGCTAATCTAAGTATTCTCAAGATTCATAATTTAATCACATCTGCAAAATCTCTTTTTGCTGTATAAGATGACATAGTTACAGGTTCTGGGGATTAAAATATGAATATCTTTTGGGGCTCATTATTCTATCATAGAATGGCTAAGCATTATTGGCCATAAATATGAACATAATGATGTTTCCTGAGTACTACAATTAAATCTTCCTTTTTCTAGTGCAGTACTGTTCAATCAAAATGTATTGTGAGCTCCATCTTTAATTTTAAAATCTATAAGAGCCACATTAAAAAAGTAAAAAGAAAGTGGTAAAATTAATTATATATTTTATTTAACCCAATATATAAAAAATATTATTTAGACATATGGTCAACACAAAAATATATTAATAAAATATTTTACTTTTTTTAAAAAAACAAAGTCTTCAAAATTAATTGGTATTTTACGCTTAAAACACATTCCGATTTGCATGTTAAATTTTTAATCTGTAGTAACTGATATGTATTTTGATTTCATAAAATTTATAGTTAAAAAAGTAGATTCATCAAATTATTCTGTACAGAATTATTAGATTAAAAAATTAAACAGGTTTATTGAAGTATAATTACACTATAATAAATTGTGTGTATTCAAAACATACAACTTGGTAATTTTAATATACAAATATACCTGTGCAACTATCATCACAATCAAGAAAAATGAACATACTTATCACCCAAAAAGTTTATCTTTTTTCTTATATAATTGCTCCCACCTACCTCTCCCAACCTCCACTTCTAGGCAACTATTGATCTGCTTTCTGTCACTATACACTAATTTGCATTTTCTAGAATTTTATATAAATAGAATCATACAATATGTGCTTTTTTGGTCTGGATTCTTTTACTCATTATGGGTATTTTGAGATTTATACATATTGCAGCATGTAAAGTGCTTTTCTTACAGGCAGTGTATAGTTGGGGGCTTAACTTTTTTTTAAACCAAGAAAAAAAATTTGTGTTTTTTCGTCAGGGTATTTAGACTATTTACATTTAATGTGATTATTGACATGATTGTATTTAAATTTATCTTCTTGTTATTTGTTTCCTACCTGTTCCATATATTCTTTGTTCCCTTTCCCCTCTTTATGTCTTCTTTCGGATTAATTGAATATTTTTTACAATTTTGTTTTATCTTTGTTGGCTTATTAGCTATAACTCTTTGTTTTGCTATTTAGTTTATAAACTCCAGACTACATTGTTATTTTTTATTTAATGAGTCAATTATCTTTTAAACAGATTTAGATAATAAAATCAATTATACGTTTAACTCATGTAGTTTCTTTTGTTCCCCAAGTTTTGTTTTAGGTTCAGGGGGTACCTGTCCAGATTTGTTATATGGGTATATTACATGTTGCTGAGGTTTGGGATACAAACGATCCCATCACCCAGGTGGTGAGCATAATTCCCTATAGGTAGTGTTTCAGCCCACAGACTCCCTCCCGCTCTCCCACCCGAAGTAGTCCCCAGTGTCTATTTTTCCCGTGTCTATACTCTTGCAGTTCGTTTTCTGTGTTCTTCATTCTCTTGTGTAGCTTTATATTTCCACCTGATACTATTTTCATCGTGCCTGAAGGACTTTGTTTAACATTTAACATTTCTTTCTTCACTAACATTTCTTATAGTGCAGGGCTGCTGGTGATAAATTCTTTTAGATTTTGTACGTCTGCAAAAGTCTTTATTTTGCTTTTATTTTTGAAATATATCTTTGCTAAGTATAACATTCTGGGTCAACAGGTTTTTGTCCCCATTCTTTAAAGATGCCTTTTCACTTATATTTTTTCTAAAAAGAAGTCTTTTGTTACCACATTTTTGTTCTCTGGATACAATTATTTTTCCCTGCTTTTAAGACTTTATCACTGATTTTGAGCAATTTTATTACAATGTCCCTGGTGTGTTTTTTTGTCATGTTTCTTGCATATGAGATCTATTGAACTTGGGCAAAATTTGACCATTATGTCTTCAAATATTTTTTCTGTTCCTTCTTTTTTTCTTCTATAGGGACTACAGTTACATGTATATATTTGACTGCTTGAAGTTGTTCCATAACTAATTGATGTTACATTTATTTAAAATATTTACTTAGGCCAGGTACTGTGGCTCACACCCATAATACCAACACTTTGGGAGGTTGAGGCAGGAGGATTGCTTGAGCTCAGGAATTCAAGACCAGTCAGGGCAACACAGTGTGACCCCATCTCTACAAAATATAAAACAAAAATTATTTTAAAAAGATGTAAAAATTAAAAAATTTTAAAACATTATTATTCCTTTTTCTCTCTGTGTATAATTTTTGATCATTTCCATTGTTATGCCTTCAAGGTTACTAAACTTCTATATTATCTGTCATTAATATCACTCAGCGTATTTTTTACCTCATATATTGTAGTTTTAACTCTGTAAGTTCAGTTTCTGTACAAAATCTTGCATGTCTCTACCTAACTCTTTGAATATATGAAATACAGTTGTAATAACTGTTTTAATGTTGTTGAAAATTCTAATAATTGTATCAGTGTGGGGCCAATTTTGATTGATTGATTTTTCTCTTCGTTACTTCTTCCTTGCATGACTCTTAATTTTTGATTTAACGGCCAGTCATTGTGAATTGTATCTTCTTTGGTACTGACTTTTTGTGTATTCTTAAAAATACTTTTGAGTTTTGTTATAGTTACTGGGAAACAATTCAATTCTTTTAGATCCTACTTTAAAGGTTTGTTAGATGGGGCCAGAGAAGTGCTAGTGCTAATAGCTAGGGTAGAACTAATTATTTACCATCACTGAGGCAAGATCCTTCAGCGTACTCTACCCAATGACTCATAAGTCATGGAATTTTCCAGTTTGACTGGTGGGAATAGGTACTATTTCTGGCCCTTGTGTACGCTGGATACTGCTGCCTTTTGGGTGGGTCTTTGCTGTCCTTGGGTAATTTTCTCACATGCATGCGCAAGTTAGTACTCAGCTGAGTACTGATTTTGGATAGATCCGTGTTTCTGTCTTTGTGATGTTGTCTTCTCTCGTGTAGACTGTCCTGTGAAATCTAGGTGCCTTGGTCTCCCCAGACTCTCAGCTTTCTCTCCTCAACTCAAGGAGATTGCCTGAGTTCTGCCTTCCTATGCTACAGCCTGGAAACTCCCTCAGAGCAGTGAGCTGTGGTAATTATAGGGCTCATCTCTTTTGTATCCCATCTCTGAAGGATCAGTGCCCTTCACTGACTGATGGCTAGTGTCTTGAAAACTGTAGTTTCATCAAATATTCACTATAAATCTAAATTAAAATTAATTAAAATTATGCAAAATTAAAAATTCGTTTGCTCAGCCACAGTAGCTATATTTCATGTGCTCAATTGCTTTATGTGGCTAGGAGTTACCATATTAGATGGTACAGATCTGGAGATGCTCAGAAATTTTACTGTTTCACCACAGCTCTGTTAATATAGGCAGGCTTCAAAAACCCTTTGTTTTAAGGTTAATGTATGATAGCAACTATCAAGCTACTTAAGCTCTCTATCTCAAAGTATTTCCATTTACTCATTGATATAGTGGAGGTAATAATAATACCTACTGTATATGGTTGTAGTGAGGGTGAAATCATACATATAAAGTGCTTGAACAGTACTTGATGGTGAGCTCTCATTAAACTTGAGTCTCTACATTTTAAAGTAATAGGGTATAGCTTTGGCTTTTTTCCCCTCATGTGTAGCATCTGCCTTATGTGTTACTGATGTCAGATTTTAACCCAGAGGTAGATTAAGATAGTGGAAAAAACAGAAGATTGGGGAAGGGCAGAAGATTAAAATCAGCATTTTTTTATTTTAATTTATTTCATCCTCACTACACTGATATAAAATAGGTACTATTATTACTCCCTTTTATCAATGAGTAAATGGAAGTATATTGAGGCAGTATTTAAGGGTGTCCGTGGATACAGTCTCTTAATGTTTTCAAGCCTCAGTTTCCTTGTCTGGAAATGGGACGAATCAAGAGACTGATGAGAATTCGATGACTACATATGGGAAAGCACTTTCAAAAGTACAAAGAGTAAAAAACCAGTTCATTATTCTTTCCTTCATTTATTTTTATTTCTCCTAATAGTTCACCATCTGATGTCCAGCTGTGAATTGTGTGTTAAGAGAATGAAAACCTTCATTTCAATGCTAGCCTATTAATAATATCGATACATTTAAATAGAAACCTCACTTAACTGGGAACATTTCTACAGTACCAATTCCAAAGCCTGGTAGAATTTATTTTGGAGCTAGCCAGCTTTTGAGTTATCTTTGTTACTGCTGTCTTTGTAGAGCGCAAAGAATTGAGTAAGTAAGATTTTTATTTTCTTCTTGCTTGAAATAAATTTTTTTTAGGGTGTTAAAAGAAAAACTTTAGACAAATTAAGTTTAACAGAATTTAACTGAGCAAAGAATGATTCGTGAATCAGGCAGCCCCCGGAACCAGAATAGGTTCAGAGAGACTCTCACTGCTGCGTGGCTGGAGAGGATTTATGGACAGAAAAAGGAAAGTGATGTACAAAAAGTGGAAGGAAGTGTGGTACAGAAACAGCTGAATTTGTTATAGCTTGGCATTTGCCTTGTTCGAACATTTGGCCACTGTGGCTGAAACTTGGTGATCAATATGAGTAGGTTACAGTCTGTTTACACACCCAGTTAGGTTACAGTTCACTATGTATGGAGAAACTTTCAGGTGGAATTTACAAGGAGGGAGCTTTAGGCTCAACTTAATTTAACAATTCTCCCCTTTCAGTGCCCTCTCCAAATTGAGAAGCTCACCAAAACTCTAGGCATTGAAGTGACTCTGTCATTATTGTAAATATATTTAGTTGGTCTCTAATATCACTGGGAAATAGCAGAACATGTGGTTATAGGGACTTCAGTTTTTTTTTTTTTGTTTGTTTTTTTACATAGAGGTTAGAGTAGAGGGGTACCTTTTATGTTGGAATCTCTTGTTTTCAGGAGAGAAAAAACACCTAGTCTGTTTTGGGATATCTCTCGCTTTTTTTTTTTTTTAATTTTTAGTTTGATTATGTTATATTTAATTTGAGTGACTTTATTTTGGTTTGATCTGATCTTGTCTGTTGGGGACTAGTATATGAATTTAGTCTAAAAGAAGGTCTGTCATAATTTTGTTTAATAATTCTTTTAGTAAGATTTTTTCTTTTTATTTAATTTTTATGAGTATATGATTACATATGGTATTGAAATATTTTGATACAGGCATACAATATGTAATAATGGTCAGGTATTAATGTAGATGAGTGTGACCAAAACGTAGGACGTTAGTGCTATTTTTAGTTCTTATTTTGAACTTTTGGTCTCAGTATGTCATTTGTAGGTTATGGTGTCTTTATGACTATGTATTTTTGTTTTTTGAGTTTTTGTAGTTTCAGTAGAAGACAATTTGACATTTTATGAATGGGTATGTATAAACATTTAAAATTTCTGAAAGAATGTAGTATGCCAGGGAGACTATTATGAATATTAGGAAGATAATGTTAAGAATATGGAGTATGTTTTTTAGTTAGGGTCTTTATAAACTAAACTAATTTTTTTTTTTGAGACAGTCTCCCTGTGTCGCCCAGGCTGTAGTGCAGTGGCGTAATCTTTGCTCACTGCAACCTCTGCCTCCTGGGTTCAAACGATTCTCCCACCTCAGCCTCCCGAGTAGCTGGGATTACAGGTGCCCACCACTACTCCCAGCTAGTTTTTGGTATTTTAAGTAAAGATGGGATTTCACCATGTTGGCCAGACTGGTCTTGAACTCCTGACCTCAACTGATCTGCCCACCTTGGCCTCCCAGAGTGCTGGGATTACAGGCATAAGCCACCATGCCTGGCCTACTCTAACTAAAATTAAATAGGTCAAAGAATGAGTTAGACAGACTATTTGTTTTAACTGCGTAGTCTGTTTTATTAATCTGGTATAATTGAATCCCTATAATGCTCAGTGTATTTTTTAATGTGTAACAAGGAGTGTCACTACTATATAGATTTTCTTCTGTTTAATTAGTGTGCAATTTAAAGTAAATTATTTATTTTATTTAGTATACTTTTAGTAAGAGAATTTAAAGAAGTCTGTTGTGTAACTATAGTTTTTGTAGTAGAATTTATTATAGAGGCTATAATGAGAAATAACGATTTTTTATTTTTTAAATTAAAAAGTTTGGTTTTGTCTTTGCTTTTAAAAATAATTTCAAGTTTTATTTTAGATTCAGAGGGTACATATGCAAATTTGTTACTTGGGCGTATTGTGTGATGCTGAGGTTTGGTGTATAATTGATCTGGTTACCCAGGTAGTAAGCATATTACCCAGTGGTTTTTCAACCCTTACTCATCAATCTCTTCCCCCTCTAGTAGTCCCCAGTGTCTGTAGTTGCCATTTTATGTTCATGTTTATCCAATATTTAGCTCCCACTTATAAGTAAGAACATGTAGTATTTGATTTTCTGTTTCTGCCTTAATTTGCTTAGGATAATAGCCTCCAGCTGCATCCATGTTGCTGCAAAGAACATGATTTCATTCTTTTTTTTATGGCTGTGTGATATTCCATGGTATATATATATATATACCACATTTCTTTATCCAGTTCACCATTGATGGGCACCTAGACTGATTCCATGTCTTTGCTATTGTGAATAGTGCTGCAACAAACGTATGAGTGCACGTGTTTTTTGGTAGAATGATTTATTTGCTTTTGGATATATATACACACACACACACATATATATTATATACCCAGTGATAGGATTGGTGAGTCAAATGGTAGTTCTGTTTCAGTTCTTTGAGAAATCTCCAAACTGGTTTCCAGAGTAGCTGCACTAAATTACACTCCCACCAACACTGTATAAGTGTTTCCTTTTCTCTGCAGCCTCACGACCATCTGTTGTATTTTGACTCTTTAGTAATAGCCATTCTGACAGGTGTGAGACGGTATCTCTTTGTGGTTTGGATTTGTGTCTCTCTAATGATGAGTGATGTGGAGCGTTTTTTCATATGCTTATTGGCAGCTTATATGTCTTCTTTCTTCTTTTGAAAAGTGTCTGTTCATGTCCTTTGCTCTCTTTTTAATATTATTATTTGTTTTTTGCTTGTTCAATTGTTTAAGTTCCTTATGGATTCTGGATCGTAGACCTTTGTTGGATGCATAGTTTGCAAATAATTTCTTTAATTGTGTATGTTGTTTGTTTACTCTGTTGATAGTTTTTTTTTTAATTTTTTATTTTGCTATGCAGAAGCTCTTTAATTAGGTCCCACTTGTTAATTTTTGTTTTTGTTGTGATTGCTTTTGATGTATTAGCCATAAGTTCTTTGTCAAGGCTAATGTCCAGAATGGTATTTTCTAGGTTTTCTTCTGGGATTTTTATAGTTTGAGGTCTTATATTTCAATTTTTAATCCATCTTGAGTTAATTTTTGTATATGGTGAAAAACAGGAGTCTATTTTCATTCTTCTGTATATGGTAGGTCAGTTATCCCAGCACCATTTATTGAATAGGGAGTCCTTTCCTGATCACTTATCCTTGTCTGCTTAGTAAAGATCAGATGGTTGTAGGTGTGTGGTTTCATTTCTGGATTTTCTATTCTGTTCTATTGGTCTATGTGCTTGTTTTTGTACTAATACCATGCTGTTTACTGTAGGTTGATGTAGCCTTATAGTATAGTTTGGTAATAGAAAATATAGAAGTGGGATGATGTGATGTTTCTGGCTTTACTCTTTCTGCTTAAGATTGTTTTGGTTATGTCAGCTCTTTTTTGTATCCATATACATTTTAGTGTAGGTTTTTAAAATTAATTCTGTGAAAAATGACATTGGTAGTTTTATAGGAATTGTGTTGAATCCATAGATTGCTTTGGATTGTATGGTCATTTTAATGATAGTGATTCTTCTAATGCGTGAACATGGAATGTTTTTTCATTTGTTTGTATCATCTATAATTTCTTTTAGCAGTGCTTTATAGTTCTCCTTGTAGAGAGCTTTCACCTCTGTTGTTAGGTGTATTTCTAGGTATTTTATTTTTTGTGTGTGTATTATAAATGGGACTGTGTTCTTGACTTGGCTCGGAGCTTGAACGTTATTGTTATATAAAAATGTTACTGATTTTTGTACGTTGATTTTCTATCCTGAAAGTTTACTGAAGTCGTTTATCAGTTCCAGAACCTTTTGGCATAGTCTTCAGGGTTTTCTAGCTATAGAATCATATCATCAGTGAAGAGGGATATTTTGACTTTTTCTTTTCCTATTTGGATGCCTTTAATGTCTTACTCTTGCCTAATTGGTCTGACTAGCACTTCTAGTACTGTGTTAAATAGGAGTGGTGAAAGCAGATATCTCTGCTTCTTCCACTTCTCAAAGGGAATGCTCCCAGTTTTTGCCTGTCCAATATGATGGTGGCTGTGGGTTTGCATAGATGGCTTTTATTATTTTGAGATACGTTCCTTGGATGTCTAGTTTCTTGAGGGTTTTTATCATAAAGAGATGTTGGATTTTATCAAAAGCTTTTTCTGTGCCTATTTAAATGATCATATGGTTTCTGTTTTAGTTTTCTTTATGTGGTGAATCACATTTATTGATTTGTGTGTGTTGATGGCATCCCTACTTGATCGTGATGAGTTAACTTTTTGATGTGCTACTGGATTCTGTTTTCTAGTATTTTGTTGAAGAATTTTCTGTCTGTGTTCATTAGGGTAGGGATATTGGCCTGTAGTTTTAGTTTTTCATTGTGTCTTTGTTTTTGGTAACAGGGTGACGCTGGCTTCATAGAAGTAGTTAGGAAGGAGTGCTCCCTCCTTGATTTTTTGGAATAGTTTCAGTGGAATTGGTACCAGCTTTTCTTTGTACATGTGGTAGAATTTGGCTGTGAATCCGTCTGTCCTGGGCTTTTTATTGGTGGATTTTAAAAATTACTTATTCAGTCTCGGTACTTGATATTGGTTTGTTCAGGGCTTCAATTCCTTCTTTGTTCAATCATGGGAAGTTACGTGTTTCCAGGAATGTATCCATTTCTAGATAGATTTTCTGGTTTGTGTGCATAAAGATGTGTATAGTAGTCTCTGAGGATCTTTTGTATTTCTGGGGGACTGGTTGAAATGTCACCTTTGTTGTTTCTGATTGTGCTTTTTTGGATATTCTTTTTTCTTTGTTAATCTAGCCAGTGCTCTATTGATCTTGTTTATCTTTTCAAATACTAACTTTTGGTTTCATTGATTCTTTGGGTGAGCTTTTGAGTTTTAATTTCTTTCAGTTCTGCTCTTACTTTAGTTATTTATTATCTTCTGCTGGCTTTGGGGTTAATTTTTTCTTGTTTTTCTAGGGGTAAAAAACACTAGCTTTGGGGTCATTTTTTTCTTGTTTCTCTGGGTATGTTGTTAGACCAGTGATGTGAGATCTTTCTAACTGTTTGAGGTAGGCCTTTAGTGCTATAAGCCTTCCTCTTAACACTGCTTTTGCTGCAGAGGGATATATTTAACATTATTGGCATATTTATTTTAAACTATGCCAAAAGGGACCTAATAAATGATGTCTATCTAGAACAAGGAAAGCCTTTGGTAATGTTTTCCATTTTTTAACCTGTTATAGGTTATAAGGAGTGGACTAATGTTTTGTTTGTGCCTGATTATGAAGTAATAAAAATACTATTCAATTTTTTTTGGTCCCCATCTCACCATTTATTTTTTATCATCTGACACTGTCATAATAACTTTAGAAAAATTACATTTAACAAAGTTTAATTAAGCAAAGAATAATTTGTGAATTGAACAGCCACACTTGCCCACTCCAACCAGAATAAGTCTAGTACTGTCACATGATTGGAGAGGATTTACAGACAGAAAAAAGAAAGTGGTATACATAAAACAAAAGTGAGGTATGGAAATAGTTGAATTGTTTACAGCTTGGCATTTGCTTTATTTAAACACTGTTTAAACAGTTGGCTGCCTTTGGTTGGCTAAAACTCAATGATTGGTGTAAGAGTATGTTACTGTCTGTTTACATATCCAGTTAGGTTTCAGCTCACTATGAATAGAAAAACTTCTAGGCCAAACTTACAAGGAGGCAACTTTAGACCAAATTTAGCAACAAATTAGGGATGGTGTGGGGAAAAGAACGAGTGTCTATGGGTAAGGCTGGCACAGATATTTAAGCTGAAAACCTTCCTAAATACCAGCATTAGATTTTCAAAAATCATTTTGGAAAACCTCTGCTTTGTTTTGAGTGGTACTCGGAGAAGATCTGAGAGTTTGAAACTATACTTCTCCTTGACTGACAGTGTCTTAGTGTTAAGTTGTTGGGAGGATGTGTCATTGGTGGTTCATTTGTTTTTGTTTTTGTTTTTTTTTTTTGAAGACGGAGTCTCGCTCTGTCGCCCGGGCTGGAGTGCAGTGGCTGGATCTTGGCTCACTGCAAGCTCTGCCTCCCGGGTTTACGCCATTCTCCTGCCTCAGCCTCCCAAGTAGCTGGGACTACAGGCGCCCGCCACCTCGCCCGGCTAGTTATTTTTTTTGGATTTTTTAGTAGAGACGGGGTTTCACCATGTTAGCCAGGATGGTCTCGATCTCCTGACCTCGTGATCCGCCCGTCTCGGCCTCCCAAGGTGCTAGGATTACAGGCTTGAGCCACCGCGCCCGGCGGTGGTTCATTTGTAAAAGTGAATTAGAGTGTACATGAGTGCAAATTCTTTAATATGTTGCCTATTTTTTTTTTCTGCCAGGAAAGTGCTACCTTTCAGGAGTTCTGCTTCAAAAGAGTTTCTAAAGGAAGAATAGATAGTATCTTTCAAGTAGCTTGTTTTATGTGACAAGATAGAACAAAGGCTAATGTAGCTGCTTCTAGGGGAAGATTCAGGAATTTAGCACCTATTTGCGTTCTAGGCTTTGAGCTACATGTTGTGGAAGACCTAGATGAATAAGGTAAAGATCTCAGCCTCAATTAGGTTACAGTTGAGAAGGGCAAATATGACCCCTGGCAGCCTAACTCAGAATAAAAGAGAACTGACTTGCCGTCAAGTGTGGATAAAGTCTTAAGAATGTTCAAGAAAGGAACTTCTTCTTACTGGGTAACCTGGGAAATGGTCTTTGGGGGAGGTGGCACCTTAACAGACCTTGGAAGATGTACAGGGTAAATATGTGGTTTCTTTTTCGTAGGAACACTGCCCGTGTGTAATCGTTTTCACAAAACTGTGCTTGAGGCTTGAGCTATAGCTGTTAATGCTCAGAAATATCTGAGTAAGATGGAATTACCCAAAGCGTTTGTTTAATGCCGATCTTCCAGATTTCCTGCCACCCACTGTTGCCCAAGTCTGAATTGTTTTTTCTGTTGATTGGATGAGCCTAGTCACTAATTACCTCTGGGAGCATTTACTAGTCAACCTCACTTTGAGTGGAGTGATTTAGTATAACTTTGCATTTAATCAATTAGCCAAGTGATTCAATTCGCATACCACTGTCTCCCAAATATAGGTGTTTTTGCTCTTGCCAAATAAAAGCTCAAGCTAGCTGTGAGAGTGGAGTGTTTTTTCAAATCCCTCTCTGGGGCAAATTAACACCTGCACTGGCTTATTCTGGAAAATCATTAAATGGCTTTGTGATTATCATAGAGCAAATAAACTCTGTGTTTATTCTCCAAATCTGTCCACATCTACCGTCTGCACTAAAATCTATCCTCTCAGTCATGCTCCTTCTGCCATCAAATAGTATGTTAAGGAAAGCAGAGTTGGAGAGAGACTGCAGAGAATGCAAAATTGTAAGAATTACTTTAGAAACTATTTAGCTATATGGGCCAATTTCATCTGAACAAATTACCCTTGGGCAAATTGCTTTATCTCTTGAAATTTGTTGCCTCTTCAGACATTGAATAATAATGATAATGTCCAAGGTAGAAGATATTTTT
Source organism: Rhinopithecus roxellana (assembly GCF_007565055.1). Classification (NCBI taxonomy): domain Eukaryota; kingdom Metazoa; phylum Chordata; class Mammalia; order Primates; family Cercopithecidae; genus Rhinopithecus; species Rhinopithecus roxellana. The sequence continues at coordinate 115,345,952 of NC_044563.1, read as the reverse complement.
AAGGATTAGTTTAGATAAATTCATCGTGTGAGAAAAAGATATTTATTTAATATTAAAATTTCTTTCAATAGTTTTTGGGGAACAGGTGGTTTTTGGTTACATGGATAAATTATTTAGTGGTGCTTTCTGAGATTTTGGTGCACCCATGACCTGGGCAGTGTACACTTTACCCAATGTGTAGTTTTTTTATCCCTCACCCCATTCCTACCTTTCCCGACAAGTCCCCAAAGTCCATTATATTGTTCTTTTCCTTTGCATTCTCATAGCATAGCTCCCACTTATAAGTTATACAGTATTTGGTTTTCCACTCCTGAGTTACAGTTACTTCATTTAGAATAACAGTCTCCAGGCTGGGCGTGGTGGCTCATGCCTGTAATCCCAGTACTTTGGGAGGCCAAGGTGGGCAGATCGCCTGAGGTCAGGAGTTTGAGACCAGCCTGGCTAACATGGTGAAACCCTGTCTTTACTAAAAATACAAAAGTTAGCCGGGCATGGTGGCGCGCACCTGTAGCCCTAGCTACTCGGGAGACTGAGGCAGGAGAATTGCTTGAACTCAGGAGGTGAAGGTTGCAGTGAGTGGAGATTGCACCACTGCACTCCAGCCTAGGCAACAGACCAAGACTCTGTCTCAAAAAAAAAAAAAAAAAAAAAAAAGGAAGAATAACGGTCTCCAACTCCATCCATGTTGCTGTGAATGCCATTATTTCTTTCCTCTTTATGGCTGAGTAGTATTCCATGGTATATATATACCACATTTTCTTTCTTTTTTTTTTTTTTTTTGAGACAGAGTCTCGCTCTGTCACTCAGGCTGGAGTGCAGCGGCGCAATCTCAGCTCATTGCAACCTCCACTTCCTGGGTTCAAGCGACGACTCTGCCTTAGCCTCCCCAGCGGCTGAGACCACAGGTGCACACCACCATGCCCAGCTAATTTTTGTATTTTAGTAGAGATGGGGTTTCACTGTATTGGCCAGGTGATCCAGCAACTCTGCCCTCCTGTCTGCAGCCTTGGCTCCAAAAGTGTGGGCTTACAGGTTGAGCCACTGTGCCCCGACCACCCATTTTGTATATCCCTTGGTCTTAATGGGCTTCGGTGGTCCATATTTTGCAGTTGCTAATTGTGCTGCTATAAACATGCATGTGTGAGTTTCTTTTTTGTATAATGACTTTTCCTCTGGGTAGATACCCAATAGTGGAATTGCTGGATCAAATGGTAGTTCTACTTTGGTTCTTTAAGGAATCTTCATACTGTTTTCATATGGTATACTGATTTACATCTCACCAGCGTGTGGTTCCTTTTTTTCATGCCAACATCATATTTTTAGTTTTTAATTGGTTTTTTTTTTTTTTTTTTTTTTTTTTTTTTTTTTTTTTTTTTTTTACATTCTCACCAGCGGTGTAAAAGCTGTTTACCCATTTTTTTCCCACATCCTGCCACATCTCATTGATCTGTTCTTCCCAAGTGCTGGATTACGTGAGCCAGTTATGGCCATTCTTGTAGGAGTAAGGTAGTATCTCATTGTGGTTTTAATTTGCATTTCCCTGATAATTGGTGATGTTGAACTTTTTTTTTTTTTAATAAAATGATACTTTTATTATCAGTCAACATAGTCCTTGACAAAGTGAGCTTCATTATAGAAATGTTTTTAGGAGAAAAAAACAGAACTTAAAAAACAAAATATATGTTACCTGGATAATATGTATTTCAATAGGCCGGGTGGAGTGGCTCATGCCTGTAATCCCAGCACTTTGGGAGGTCGAGGCAGGTGGATCATGAGGTTAGGAGTTTGAGACCAGCCTGGCCAATATAGTGAAACCCCGTCTTTACTAAAAATACAGAAATTAGCCGGGCATGGTGGCATGTGCTTGTAGTCCCAGCTACTCGGGAGGCTGAGGCAGGAGAATCGCTTGAATCTGGGAGGCAGAGGTTGCAGTGAGCCAAGGTAGTGCCACTGCATTCCAGTCTGGGCAACAGAGGGAGACTCCATCTCAGACAAGAAAAAGAAAAAAATATATATGTTTCAATAAAATATTTATTTATTTATTTTTTATACTTTAAGTTCTAGGGTACATGTGCACAAGGTGCAGGTTTGTTACATAGGTATACATGTGCCATGTTGGTGTGCTGCACCCATTAACTCATCATTTACATTAGGTATATCTCCTAATGCTATCCCTCCCCCCTGCCCCCACCCCACTATAGGCCCTGGTGTGTGATGTTCCCCACCCTGTGTCCAAGTGTTCTCATTGTTCAATTCCCACCTATGAGTGAGAACATGTGGTGTTTGGTTTTCTGTACTTGCGGTAGTTTGCTCAGAATGATGGTTTCCAGCTTCATCCCTCTCGCTACAAAGGACATGAACTCATCCTTTTTTATGGCTGCATAGCATTCCATGGTGTATATGTGCCACATTTTCTTAATCCAGTCTATCATTGATGGACATTTGGGTTGGTTCCAAGTCTTTGCTATTGTGAGTAACACCACAATAAACATACGTGTGCATGTGTCTTCATAGCAGCATGATTTGTAATCCTTTGGGTACATGCCCAGTAATAGGATGGCTGGGTCAAATGGTATTTTCTAGTTCTAGATCCTTGAGGAATTCCTACATTGTCTTCCACAATGGTTGAACTAGTTTACAGTCCCACCAACAGTGTAAAAGTGTTCCTATTTCTCCACATCCTCTCCAGCAACTGTTTTTCCTGACTTTTTAATAATTGCCATTCTAACTGGTGTGAGATAGTATCTCATTGTGGTTTTGATTTGCATTTCTCTGATGACCAGTGATGGTGAGCATTTTTTCATGTGTCTGTTGGTTGCATAAATGTCTTCTTTTGAGAAATGTCTGTTCATATCCTTCACCCACTTTTTGATGGGGTTGTTTGATTTTTTCTTGTAAATTTGTTTAAGTTCTTTGTAGATTCTGGATATTAGCCCTTTGTCAGATGGGGAGATTGTAAAATTGCTATCCCATTCTGTAGGTTACCTACACTAGGTTCACTCTGATGGTAGTTTCTTTTGCTGCACAAAAGCTCTTTAGTTTAATTAGATCCCATTTGTCAATTTTGGCTTTTGTTACCATTGCTTTTGGTGTTTTAGTCATGAAGTCTTTGCCCATGCCTATGTCCTGAATGGTATTGCCTAGGTTTTCTTCTAGGGTTTTTATGGTTTTAGGTCTAACATTTAAGTCTTTAATCCAACTTGAATTAATTTTTGTATAAGGTGTAAGGAAGGGATCCAGTTTCAGCTTTCTACATATGGCTAACCAGTTTTCCCAGAACCATTTATTAAATAGGGAATGCTTTCCCCATTTCTTGTTTTTGTCAGGTTTGTCAAAGATCAGATGGTTGTATTATTTCCAAGGGCTCTATTCTATTCTGTTGGTCTATATATCTGTTTTGTTACCAGTACCATGCTGTTTTGGTCACTGTAGCCTTGTAGTATAGTTTGAGGTCAGGTAGCTGATGCCTCCAGCTTTGTTCTTTTGGCTTAGGATTGTCTTGTCAATGTGGGCTCTTTTTTGGCTCCATACAAACTTTAAAGTAGTTTTTTCCAATTCTGTGAAGAAAGTCATTGGTAGCTTGATGGGGATGGCATTGAATCTGTAAATTATCTTGGGCAGTAGGAGCCATTTTCATGATACTGATTCTTCCTATCCATGAGCATGGAATGTTCTTGCCATTTGTTTGTGTCCTCTTTTATTTCATTGAGTAGTGGTTTGTAGTTCTCCTTGAAGAGGTACTTCATATCCCTTGTAAGTTGGATTCCTAGGTATTTTATTCTCTTTGAAGCAGTTGTGAATGGGAGTTCACTCATGATTTGGCTCTCTGTTTGTGTGTTTATTGTGTATAGGAATGTTTGTGATTTTTGCACATTGATTTTGTATCATGAGACTTTGCTGAAGTTGCTTATCATCTTAAGGAGATTTTGGGCTGAGATGATGGAGTTTTCTAAATATACAATCATGTCATCTGCAAACAGGGACAATTTGACTTCCTCTTTTCCTAACTGAATACCTTTATTTCTTTCTCCTGCCTGATTGCCCTGGCCAAAACTTCCAACACTATGTTGAGTAGGAGTGGTGAGAGAGGGCATCCCTGTCTTGTGTCAGTTTTCAAAGGGAATGCTTCCAGTTTTTACCCATTCAGTATGATATTGGCTGTGGGTCTGTCATAAATAGCTCTTATTATTTTGAGATACATCCCATGAATACCTAGTTTATTGAGAGTTTTTGATATGAAGGGCTGTTAAATTTTATCAAAGACCTTTTCCTCATCTATTGAGATAATCATGTGGTTTTTGTCTATGATTCTGTTTATATGATGGATTATGTTTATTGATTTGTGTATATTGAACCAGCCTTGCATCCCAGGGATGAACTTGATCGTGGTGGATTAGCTTTTTGATGTGCTGCTTGACTCAGTTTTATTGAGGATTTTTGCATCGATGTTCATCAGGGATGGTGGTCTAAAATTTTCTTTTTTTGTTGTGTGTATGTCAGGCTTTGGTATCAGGATGATACTGGCCTCATGTAATGAGTTAAGTAGGATTCCCTCTTTTTCTATTGATTGGAATAGTTTTGGAAGGAATGGTACAAGCTCCCCTTTGTACATCTGGTAAAATTTGGCTGTGAATCCATCTGGTCCTGGACTTTTTTGGGTTGGTAAGCTACTAATTATTGCCTCAATTTCAGAGCCTCATATTGGTCTATTCAGGGATTCAACTTCTCCCTGGTTTAGTCTTGGGAGGGTGTATGTGTCCAGGAATTTATCCATTTCTTCTAGATTTTCTAGTTTATTTGCATAGAGGTGTTTATAGTATTATCTGCTGGTAGTTTGTATTTCTGTGGGATCGGTGGTGATATCCCCTTTATCATCTTTTATTGCATCTATTTGATTCTTCTCTCTTTCCTTCTTTATTAGTCTTGCTAGTGGTCCATCAATTTTGTTGATCTTTTCAAAAAACCAGCTCCTGGATTCATCGATTTTTTTGAAGGTTTTTTGTGTGTCTATCTCCTTCAGTTCTGCTCTGATCTTAGTTATTTCTTGTATTCTGCTAGCTTTTGGATGTGTTTGCTCTTGCTTCTCTAGTTCTTTTAATTGTGATGTTAATGTGTCAATTTTAGATCTTTCCTGCTTTCTCTTGTGGGCATTTAGTGCTATAAATTTCCCTCTACACACTGCTTTAAATGTGTCTCAGAGATTCTGGTATGTTGTATCTTTGTTCTCATTGGTTTCAAAGAACATCTTTATTTCTGCCTTCATTTTGTTATGTACCCAGTAGTCATTCAGGAGCAGGTTGTTCAGTTTCCATGTGGTTTTGAGTGAGTTTCTTAATCCTGAGTTCTAGTTTGATTGCACTGTGGTCTGAGAGACATTTTGTTATAATTTCTGTTCTTTTACATTTGCTGAAGAGTGCTTTACTTCCAACTATGTGGTCAATTTTGGAATAAGTGTGATGTGGTGCTGAGAAGAATGTATATTCTGTTGATTTGGGGTGGAGAGTTTGGTAGATGTCTATTAGGTCTGCTTGGTGCAGAGCTTAGTTCAATTCCTGGATATCCTTGTTAACTTTCTGTCTCGTTGATCTGTCTAATGTTGACAGTGGGGTGTTAAAGTCTCCCATTATTATGTGTGGGAGTCTAAGTCTCTTTGTAAGTCTCTAAGGACTTGGTTTATGAATCTGGGTGTTCCTGTATTGGGTGCATAAATATTTAGGATAGTTGGCTCTTCTTGTTGAGTTGATCCCTTTACCTTTATGTAATGACCTTCTTTGTCTCTTTTGATCTTTGTTGGTTTAAAGTCTGTTTTATCAGAGACTAGGATTGCAACCCCTGCTTTTTTTGTCTTCCATTTGCTTGGTAGATCTTCCTCCATCCTTTTATTTTGAGCCTATGTGTGTCTCTGCACATGAAATGGGTCTCCTGAATACAGCAGACTGATGGGTCTTGACTCTTTATCCAATTTACCAGTCTGTGTCTTTTAATTGGAGCATTTAGCCTATTTGCATTTAAGGTTAATATTGTTATGTGTGAATTTGATCCTGTCATTATGATGTTAGCTGGTTATTTTGCTTGTTAATTGAGGCAGTTTCTTCCTAGCATCGATGGTCTTTACAATTTGGCATGTTTTTGGAGTGGCTGGTACCCGTTGTTCCTTTCCATATTTAGCGCTTCCTTCAGGAGCTCTTGTAATGCAGGCCTGGTGGTGACAAAATCTCTCAGCATTTGTTTGTCTGTAAAGGATTTTATTTCCCCTTCACTTATGAAGCTTAGTTTGGCTGGATATGAAATTCTGGGTTGAAAATTCTTTTCTTTAAAAGTGTTGTATATTGGCCCCCACTCTCTTCTGGCTTGTCGAGTTTCTGCCGAGAGATCCGCTGTTAGTCTGATGGGCTTCACTTTGTGGGTATTCCAACCTTTCTCTCTGGCTGCTTTTAATATTTTTTCCTTTCTTTCAACCTTGGTGAATCTGATGATTTGTGTTTTGGGATTGCTCTTATCGAGGAGTATCTTTGTGATGTTCTCTGTATGTCCTGAATCTGAATGTTGCCCTGCCTTGCTAGGTTGGGGAAGTTCTCCTGGATAATATCCTGCAGCGTGTTTTCCAGCTTGGTTCCATTCTCCCCATCACTTTCAGGTACACCAATCAGATGTAGATTTGGTCTTTTGAGATAGTTCCATATTTCTTGGAGGTTTTGTTCATTTCTTTTTACTCTTTTTTCTCTAAACCTCTCTTCTCACTTCATTTCATTTATTTGATCTTCAATCACTGATACCCTTTCTTCCACTTGATTGAATCGGCTACTGAAGCTTGTGCGTATGTCATGTAGTTCTTGTGCCATGGTTTTCAGCTCCATCAGGTCATTTAAGGTCTTCTCTATGCTGTTTATTCTAGTTAGCCATTCGTCTAATCTTTTTTCATGGTTTTTAGCTTCTTTGCGATGGGTTCGAACATCCTCCTTTAGCTCGGAGAAGTTTGTTATTACCAGTTGTCTGAAGCCTTCTTCTCTCAACTCGTCAAAGTCATTCTCCGTCCAGCTTTGTTCCATTGCTGGCGAGGAGCTGCATTCCTTTTGAGGAAAAGAGGTGCTCTGATTTTTAGAATTTTCAGCTTTTCTGCTCTGGTTTCTCCCCATATTTGTGGTTTTATCTACCTTTGGTCTTTGATGATGGTGATGTTCAGATGGGGTTTTGGTGTGGATGTCCTTTCTGTTTGTTAGTTTTCTTTCTAACAGTTAGGACCCTCAGCTGCAGGTCTGTTGGAGTTTGCTGGAGGTCCACTCTGGATGTTATTTGCCTGGATATCACCAGCGGAGGCTGCAGAACAGCAAATATTGCAGAACGGAAAATGTTGCTGCCTGATCCTTCCTCTGGAAGCTTCGTCTCAGAGGGGCACCCGGTTATATGAGGCGTCAGTCGGCCCCTACTGGGAGATGTCTCCCAGTTAGGCTACTCAGGGGTCAGGGACCCACTTGAGGAGGCAGTCTGTCCATTCTCAGATCTCAAACTCCGTGCTGGGTGAAGCACTACTCTCTTCAAAGCTGTCAGACAGGAACGTTTCAGTCTGCAGAAGTTTCTGCTGCCTGTTGTTCAGCTATGCCCTGCCCCTAGATGTGGAGTCTACAGAGGCAGGCAGGCCTCCTTGAGCTGTGGTGGGCTCCACCCAGTTTGCACTTCCTGGCTACTTTGTATATCTACTCAAGCCTCAGCAATGGAGGACGCCCTTTCCCCAGCTGCGCTGCCACCTTGCGGTTCGATCTCAGACTGCTGTGCTAGCAGTGAGTGAGGCTCCATGGGCATGGGACTCTCTGAGCCAGGCATGAGATATAATCTCCTGGTGTGCCATTTGCTAAAACCATTGGAAAAGTGCAGTATTAGGGTGGGAGTGTCCTGATTTGCCAGGTGCCGTCTGTCATAGCTTCCCTTGGCTAGGAAAGGGAATTCCCTCAGCCCTGTGCTTCCCGGGTGAGGTGATGCCCCGCCCTGCTTCGGCTCACACTCCATGGGTTGCACCCACTGGCCGACAAGCCCCATTGAGATGAACCCGGTACCGCAGTTGCAGAAATCACTCATCTTCTGCTTTGCTCATGCTGGGAGCTGTAGACTGGAGGTGTTCCTATTCAGCCATCTTGGAACCTCCAGAACATTTTTTTTTTTATATGTTTCTTGGCCATTTGTATATCTTCTTTTGAGAATTGTCTATTCATGTCCTTTGCTTACTTTTTGATGGTATTATTTGCTTTTTTTCTTGCTGATTTGCTTGAGTTCCTTGTAGGGTCTGGATATTAGTCCTTTGTCAGATGCATAATTTGTGAATATTTTCTCCCACTCTGTTTACTCCGCTGGTTATTTCTTTTGCTGTGCAGAAGTTTTTTAGTTTAATTAGTTCACATCTATATATTTTTTGTTGCTTTTGCTTTCAGGTTCTTGGTCATGAGTCTTTGTCTAAGCTAATGTCTAGAACAACAGTGGTCCCCAAACTTTTTGGCACCAGGGACCAGTTGCAAGGAAGACAATATTTCCATGGATGGTGGTTGGAGCAGGGGATGGTTTCAGGATGAAGCTGTTTCACCTCAGATCATCAGGCATTAGATTCTCATAAGGAGCACACAACCTAGATTCCTTGCATGCACAGTTCACTATACAGGTCATCCTCCTATGAGAATCTAATGCTGTTGCTGATCTGATAGTAGCCAGAACTCAGGTGGTAATGCTTGCTTCTCCACCACTCACCTGCTGCTGTGGCCCAGTTCCTGACATGGAGTTGGGGACACCTTGTCTAGAAGAGTTTTTCTGATGTTGTCTTCTAGAACTTTTATGGTTTCCAGTCTTAGATTTAAGTCTGATCCGTCTTGAGTTGATTTTTGTATAAGGAGAGAGATGAGGATCCAATTTCATTCTTCAACATGTGGCTTGCCAGTTATCCCAGCACTATTTGTTGAATAGGGTGTCCTTTCCATACTTTATATTTTCGTTTGCTTTGTTGAATGTTAGTTGTCTGTAAGTATGTGGCTTTAATTTCTGGGTTCTCTATTCTGTTCCATTGGTCTATGTGACTATTTTGATAACCAGTACCATGCTGTTTTGTTAACTGTAGCCTTGTAGTACAGTTTGAAGTTGGGTAATGTGATGCCTCCAAATTTGTTCTTTTTGTTTAGTCTTGCTTTGGCTACATGGAGTATTTCTTGGTTCCATAGGAATTTTAGGATTATTTTTTTCTAGTTCTGTGAAGAATTATGATGGTATTTTGATGGGAATTGCATTGAATCAGTAGATTGCTTTTGACACTATGGTCATTTTCACAGTATTGATTCTACCCATCCATAAGTGTGGTATGTGTTCCCACTTGTTTGTGTCATCAATAATTTCTTTCAATAGTGTTTTGTAGTTTTCCTCATATAGATCTTTCACTACACTGGTTAGGTATATTCTTAAGTATTTTATTTTATTTTATTTTTTGCTGCTGTTGTAAAAAGGATTTTGAATTCTTGATTTGATTCTTGGCTTGGTCATTGTTGGTGTATGTCAGTGCTACTGATTTGTGTACGTTGATTTTGTATCCTGAATCTTTACGAAATTCATTTATAAGATTTAGGAGATTTTTGGATGAGTATTTAGGGTTCCCTAGATATATGATCATATCATAAGTGAACAGCAACAGTTTGTCTTCCTCTTTACTGATTTAGATGCCCTTTATTTCTTTCTCTTGTCTGATTGCTCTGGCTAGGACTTCCAGTATTATGTTACATAGAAGTGATGAAAGTGAGCATCCTTGTCTTGTTCCAGATCTTAGGGGAAATGCTTTCGACTCTCCCCCCGTTCAGTATAATGTAGGCGGTGGGTTTGTCATAGAAGGCTTTTATTACCTTGAGTTATGACTCTTCTATGCCAATGTTGCTGAGGGTTTTTAATCATAAAGGGATGCTGGATTTTGCCAAATGCTTTTTCTATATGTATTCAGGATAATCATATGATATTTGTTTTTAGTTGTCTATGTGACGTATCATATTTGTTGACTTGCATATGTGAAACCATCCCTCCATCTCTGGTATGAAACCCAATTGAACTTGGTGTGATATCTTTTTGATATGCTGTTGGATTCAGTTAGCCAGTATTTTGTTGAGGATTTTTGCGTCTGTGTTCATCAGGGATATTGGTCTATAGTTTTCTTTTTTGTTATTTCCTTTCCTTGTTTTGGTATTAGGGTGATACTGGTTTCATAGAATGTTTTAGGGAGAATGCTAATTTAGGGAGAACTCTTTTGGAATAGTTTTAGTAAGATTTATATTAATTCCTTGAATGTTTGATAGCTGTGAATACATCTGGTTCTGGAGTGTTTTTTGTTGGCAGTTTTTAAAAATGATTATTACTGTTTCAATCTTGCTACTTGTTATTGGTCTCTACAGAGTTTCTATTTCTTCCTGATTTAATCTAGGAGGGTTGGATTTTATCCATCTCCTCTAGATTTTCTAGTTTGTGTGTGTAAAGGTGTTCATAGTAGCCTTGAATGATCTTTTGAATTTCTGTGGTATCAGTTGTAATATCTCCTATTTAATTTCTAATTGAGCTTATTTGGATCTTCTCTCTTCTTTCCTTGGTTAACCTTACTAATGGTTTATTTATTATGTTTGTCTTTTCAAAGACAGCTTTTTATTTTATTTGTTTTTTATGTTTTTTGTTTCAATTTCTTTTAGTTCTACTCTGATCTTTGTTACTTATTTTCTTTTTCTGAGTTTAGGTTTGATTTGTTCTTGTTTCTCTAGTTCCTTGGAGTGTGACCTTAGATAATCTATTTGTGTTTTTTCGGACTTTTCGATGTAGGCATTTAATTCTATGAACTTTCCTCCTAGCACCACTTTTGCCATATCCTAGAGGTTTTAATAAGTTGTGTCCCTATTATGAGGCTTTTTCCACCCTTTTACCTTAAGTTAATGTGAGTCCTTAGGTATTAGATGAGTCGCTCGAACAGTGGATACTTGGTTGGTAGATTTTTATTCATTCTGTCATTCTGTATTTTTTAAGTAGAGCATTTAAATTCAGTGTTAGTTTTGAGATGTGAGGTACTGTTCTATTCATCATGTTGTTCCCTAAGTTTTTTTTTTTTTTTTCTCATTGTGTTTTGGTTTTATAGGCCCTGTGAGATTCATGTTTCACAGAGAGTCTATTTTGGTGTATTTTTGAGGTTTCGTTTCAAGATTTAGAACTCCTTTTAGCATTTCTTGTAGTGCTGGCTTGGTACTGGCAAATTCTCTAAGCATTTTTTTTTTTTTTTGTCTGAAAAAGACTTTATCTCTTCTTCATTTATGAAGCTTAGTTTTGCTGGAAAATTCTTGCCTGATAATTTTTTTTTTTCAGTAGTCTAAAGGTGGGACCCCAACCCCTTCTGGCTTGTAAAGTTTCTGCTGAGAAATCTGCTGTTAATCTGATAGGTTTTCCTATATAGGTTACTTGATGCTTTTGTCTCACAGCTCTTAGGATTCTTTCCTTCATCTTAACTTTAGATGACCTGATGACTATGTACCTAGGTGAGATCTTTTTGCAGTGAATTTCCCAAGTGTTCTTTGAGCTTCTTGTCTAGATGTCTAGATCTTTAATTAGATGCCTAGATCTAGATGTCTAGATCTTTAGTTCTTTGAGCTTCCTATCTAGCTGTTTAGATCTTTAGTAAGGCCAGTGAGGTTTTCCTTAATTATTCCCTCAGATACGTTTTCCAAACTTTTACATTTTTCTTCTTCCTCAGGAACACCAGTTATTCTTAGATTTGGTCATATAACATATTCCCATGTATCTTAGAAGCTTTGTTAATTTCTTTAAAATTCTTTTTTCTTTGTCTTTGTCTTATTGGGTTAATTCAAAAGCCTTGTCTTTGAACTCTGAAATTCTTCTACTTGTTCTAGTCTATTGTTGAAACTTTCCCATGTATTTTGTATTACTTTAAGTGTGTCTTTCATTTCCAGAAATTATGATTGATTTTTTCTGTATGATATCTATTTCTCTGGATAATTTTTCATCTGTATCCTGCATTGTTTTTTAAAATTTCTTTAACTTGGTTTTCACCTTTCTCTGGCATCTCCTTGAGTAGCTTAATAATCAGCCTTCTGAACCTTGAGTAGCTTAATAATCAGCCTTCTGAATTTATCTGACAATTGAGATTTCTTCTTGGTTTGGATCCATTGCTGGGGAGCTAGTGTGATCTTTTGGGGGTGTTATAGAACCCGTTTTTTTCATGTTATCAGAATTACTTTTTTGGTTCTTTCTCATTTGGAACCAAATGAAGTAATCCAGTGGTGAGGTCTGCAGCTAAAGACCTGCTGTTCAGATTCTCTTGTCCCATGAGGTGATCCCTTGATATAGTGCTCTCCCACTTTCACTAAGGGTGGGACTTACTGAGAGCTAGACTACAGCAATTGTTATTGCTCTTCGGGTTCTAGCCAACCACCAGGGCTACCAGGCTCTAGGCTGGTGCTGGAGAATGTTTGCAATGAGTCCTGTGATGTGATCCGTCTTCAGGTCTCCCATCTGTGGCTACCAGCACCTGCTCTGGGGGAGGTGGCAGGGGAGTGGAATAGACTCTATGAGAGTCCTTGATTGTAGATATGTTTAGTGTGCTGACTTTCTCGAATGCTAGTGATGTTAACAGTGAAGCTGTCACATGGACAGACAGGACCTCTGGTTAGCTAGGATGTTGTAGGCAGTGGAGTTACCTGTTGTTTTCTCTTTCCTGGGAGCAGGATTATTCCATCACGAGTTGCTTTAATGGCTTGAGTTGGTTGGCCTCCAGCCAGGAGGTGGTACTTTCGAGAGAGCAGCAGCTGTGGTAGTAGGGGGATCTAAGCTTGCCCTAAGTTGGCCAGGGTAAGTATTCTGGTTTCTCAGGTGATGGGCAGGGTTACAAAGCTCCCAAGAGTTTCTGTCTTTTGTGTTCAGCTACCAGGGTTGGTAGAGAAATACCAGCAGGTGGGGGAAAGTTTAGGCAGGTCTGGGCTCAGACTCTCCTTGGGTGGGGCTTGCTGCAGCCACTGTGAGGGCTGGTGTGTGTTGGGGGGTTGGGGGCGGTGGTTCTCAGGCCAATGGGGTTATGTTTCAGAGGGTATTATGGCTGCCTTTTCTGTGTCATATAGTTCACCAGAGAAGTGGGGTATAGCTGGTAGTGAAAGGCCTTACCCAGCTCCCACACAGTTGGTGAGGCTGGTCTTGCTCCTGCAGTGCCCCCTGTTCAGATCTTGCCCAGGTCATAAGCTTCCCACTAAGAAAGAAAACATGGCTTTCAGGCCTCGCCCCCTCCCTGTCTACCCACACTGTGGTCAGCAGCTCCTGTGCTCATATCTGCAGCAGTTCCTGGCCACCCCCCAGATTTTGCTCAAGAAAATTTGTGCCCAGTTGAAATTATTACAGATTTCATTTGGAAGCTTTGTTCACCTTGTGACCCCTCCCCAATTCTACTCATTGCCTTCTCTGAGGATGCCTATGAGTATAGAAAGGGATGGTTTTCCTGGGCTCGAGCTGGAGATTGAGAGTGCCTAGAAGGCTCTTCCCGCTGCTGCTTCTACTTTTTTATTTTGTGCAGCTCCCTAAATTTGTGTCATCTCTAGGTAAGGTTAAATCTTTCTCCTGAGGTCTGGATATTCAGATTCCTCAGTTTGCATGTGTGTTTGGAGGCTGGTTTTTTCCCTCTCATACATTGGGAACTCAATTTTTTGTCTGTCTCCCAGAGTTTGCTTCAGTGTGCTACGTCTTTCAAAAGATCAATGAATTCTCTCTTTTTTTTTTTTTTTTTCTGGTATGTTTCTGTGGTGGTTCCTCAAGCGAAAGTTCATGATGTGAGTCTCCCCACACTGTTCTGTCAGTGGAAGTGGGAGCTTACCTCCCCTGTCTCCTATCTGCTATCTCCATTATGTGTTTTTCTTTTGTTTGTGTGTGTGTTTGTTTGAGATGGAGTTTTGCTCTTGTCACCCAGGTTGGAGTTTAATGGTGTCTTGTCAGTTCACTGCAACCTCTACCTCCCAGGCTCAAGCACTTCTCCTGCTTCAGCCTCCTGAGTAGCTGGAACTACAGGATCATGCCACCATGCCCAGCTTATTTTTTTTTAGTTTTAGTAGAGATGGAGTTTTACCATGTTGGCCAGGCTGGTCTCAAATTCCTGACTTCAGGTGACCTGCCTGCCTCAGCCTCCCTAAGTGCTGGGATTATAGGCGTGAACCATCATGCCTGGCCTTGATGTGTTTTTTTATTATTTTTTATTTTTTTTGAGGCAGGGTCTCACTCTCTCACCCAAGCTGGAGCACAGTGGCATGACCCCAGCTCACTGCAGCCTCGACCTCTCAGGCTCAGGTGATCCTTCCACCTCAGTCTCCTGAGTAGCTAGGACCCACAGGCGTGTGCCACCATAGCTGGCTAATGAGAAAAAGAAAATTAAATGTTAATTAATGTTATTATTAAGAGTATTTATTAGAAAATATACTTTTTTATTAAATAAATATCTAGTACTTTCCTGCCATGTAGCTATGCACTTTTTAAAGTATGAGGGATTTAACAGTGAACAAAGCAAAGACAAAAGGCAAATAAGTAAGTGTAGAGTATGTTCACTTTATGTAAGTTAAGAAAATTCGTGCATTTAAATCAGGAAAATATTTCTGTTTTGTTTTCTCTCAAGAAGTATATATTTGAAATTATATATTGTGCTTAATTCCTAGTGAGGAGGGATAACTGTCATTTGAACTGGCTTTTTTTATTTTTTATTTTTTTTTATTTTAAAAAGAATGATTTCGAATACCTAAAATTTGTAATTTAATCCTTCTGTCAGCCTTCCTATACAGGTACTATTTTTATATTTTTAATCCAGATGAGGAAATTGAGACCCAGGAGATTCCAGTAACTCTTTTGTGATCACGGATTAGCTGTTATGACAGACACAGGATTTGAACTCCGGAGACTATGCCTGCCGGAACCTGTGGCTTAGACTCACTCCACCTTATGCGTGTTTCCCCTACTTCATGAAAGTGGAAAGGAAGAAATAAGTGCAACCTGATAAAGACACAGCTTCTCTTAAGAGACACCAAAGGACATCTGCCAATATGTCTTTTGACAGGTATTTTAAATTAACCAGGACAGATGGTTGTCCTGTCAGTTGCTGAATTCCATTTAATGGAATTCTGATGATCCTTTCACTCGGAGGAGGCTGCTGAATACTTAGAGTTAAATATCTGGTAGTTTTTTTGGCTGCTTGAAGAGAATGTGCAAGAACATCTGAATTAACCATGGGGCCACAATTTAATAGGCAGCTATTTCAGTGTAGCCTTTGTGGATGTTTGACATGGGCTTTCTTGAGAAAGCACTGTGGGAGAATTAGATCTGTATTGACTACACTGTCTTTCATGAATGTTCTGATTCTAATTAGGATTTATCTTTACATATTGGGGCTAAATTATTTTCTGTGGGAACACATCTCTAAAATTAAAATTTAAGTCAGTGGAAAAAAATGATTCGACATGCAAATATTTCACTTAAATACAGCTTTCCATGAATGCAGCCAATGTATGAAATAAAGCACATGTAGTGATAAGCTAGGCTGGCTCCTTCTCATGCTTACAGTCTGTTAAAAAATAAGTCACATAAGCTTCCTGGCAGCATGAGCTAGCAGAGCAGGCATGGGGCCATGTGCCTGGGGACCCAAGCTCTAGCCTTCACTATTGACCCCTGGGCATATCACTTAACTTTTCCTGGCCTTAGCTCTCAGTCAAAGGGCTGTATGACTTGACAAGGAACTATTTTACAAAACAAAATAAAAATACACACAAGCACAAAGGATGCTATTGGCAACAACCCTGTAGCTGTCTCTCAGAATCAACACATCTTCACATTTTGCCATATTTGCCTTGAACTTTAACAAAAAATAATTGCAGAGTAAATGGAAGTTCCCCTCCTGGTTCCTTTCCTTTATCAACCTTGCCAGAGGTCACTACTAATGTGATTGATAGCATTCAATCCATGTCCATGTGCACGTATGTGTGCATGCTTACATATTGCCACGTTTATATGTGTCCATATACAAGATAGATAGTAGAGAGGGCTTATGTCTAGTGGCAAAATATGCAACCTTTGGGGACAGACTGCCTAAGTTCAAATCCTAGCTATGACTCTTACTAGCTGGGTAATCTTGGGCAAGTTCCTTAACTTCTTCACTTCATTTTTACCATTTGTAAATAGAATGTCTATTTCATAGTATTGTTCTGTGGATTAAACAAATTAGTTTAAATAATGTATTAGAACATCATTGGGTATGTAGCAAACATTCAGTGAGTGTTAACTGTTGCCTTGTGCGGTGTACAAAATTATCTAAATGGCATAATACAATATGGATTATTGTGAAACTTATCATTTCACTCTCCATTTTTCTTTTGAACACATTTAGATCTAGTTCATTAGTTTGAACTACTGCATAATACCACAACATATTCATCCATTTGCTATTGATGAAAACTTGGCTTGGTTCAGATTTTTGACAAACAATACTGCAATATACACCTTCATGCATACCTCCTTGTTCATGGCTTTTAAATTCTTATGGCACATACCTCACCATAGAGAGAATTCTTTAGGAAATCCTTAATTATCCAACAACTCATTAGTGCAGTCCTATGCCTGGTCATCCCAATGATGGAGATAATACTACATTGTGAGGCAGCAAATAATATTTTTGAACTACTCTGTTAGAAGTAATCTGAAGGAAGACTAATTTTGGTTTAATGCAATGGTCTTCTGTTTGTTCCACCTAAATCACTTCAGTCATGCCAGCCACATTTTGGTTCCTTGAATACTCCCAAGATTTTCCCTGACTCATGCTACCATTTGTGCTTGCTTTTGCCTGGAAGACCTTTTTGTCTTTACACAGTTCCTTTACACAAGGAACTTTACACAATAGTTTCTGTTCCTTGTAAATAGAGATTCTATTTACAAATGGGAAAAACTGAAGTGAAGAAGTTAAACACTTTGCCCAAGATTACAGAGCTAGTCAGAGTCTTAACTGGAGTTTGAACTTAGGCAGCTTGTTTATTTTTCTGTCTGACTCTTACTCATCATCTCTTTTTAACTTAAATGTTACTTTCTTAAGGACTGTCTTACCTTTGAGGGTTCCCCATTTTGTTATCAATCACTACTTCCTGTTTAGTCCTTCAGAGTTCTTTTCATAAATTGAAATTACGTATTTTTTTGGTCTCTTTTAATTTTCGTCCCCCAGTAAATAATAATAACTCCATAAACTCTACTTGTTTTGTTTTCCATCATCCATCAGTACTCAGCACGATGTGTGACACTCAGTGCAAGTGCATATGTTGGTGTAAGTGTAGCCCCTGTCACAATATTAGTTTGTAGTAAACTTATTGTGGAACAAAACCCCAAAGAGGTTTGTTTTTCACTTGTTCCTGCTAATCTCTGACTTCTCCCTTCTTGAGCTCATGCAGTTAGTTTTTTGGACTCACATTTATGTCCTTATGTTCATTACCATTAAATTTCATTACTATCTATAAAAGGAGAGCGTTGAATTAAGTCACCAAGGTCACTTTCTGCTTCTAAAAATGAAATTGGTTATTCCAGAACAGCACTATCCAATAGAACTTTCTGTGATGGTGGAAAAGATCTATAGCTACACTGTGCAATCCTACAGTCACAAGCCACACATGGCTATTGAGTAGTTAGAATGTGACTAATGCAACTGAGAAACTGGATTTTAAATTTAAATTTAAGTAGCCACATGTGGCCAGTGGCTGCTGTATTAGGCAGTGCCATTCTAGAAAAACAGTATCAGAATTTTAAAAGATGAAATGGCATGTATAGCATGTGGGGAGAAATCAACAAGCAGATAGGATGGCCTGTTTAGGGTCAGGGTTTGTTTATTCATTGTTCTTTTGTTTATTTAATAGATTAAAATATTTTTTTCTTTCACTGAGCATCAGCTATGTGCTAGGCACAGTACTGGGTACTGGGGTATAGCTTTGAAGAAGGCAGTCATGACCCTTGCTCTCAAGGGTCTTCCAGTTTTAGGTGTCAAACCTAAAGCATTTCTTTAAGGTAAGCTATTAGCTCCTGGCAAAATGTATTGCTAGTCTTCAAACTGGATTTCTGTGCATAGTGTTTTTTACATCTGTAATCTTGGTTAGTCTGGATTCTAGAACTTAAGACTCTAGAACTCAGCCCCAGTACGATGAGGAGAACGAGGAGCCAAATGTTTATGAGGCAGAAGGAATATCGGCTTGGATCTTTCAAAGAGGAGGGAATTTATGATTGTATCATTCAATATAGGCTGGATTGCACTGTAGTTAGTACCAAGGGCTGATTTTTTTACATGTTCATTATGGGACATCTGGGACTCCTGGAGCAAGCTGACAGGGCAGCCTTTATGTAGAACATTGCTGGTGTTCTGACAGAAGGAAAAGAGCATGATGGAGCAGGATCTGGCCTTGAAAGCATCTTCTAGAAGTGTATCCCTTTTGCTCAAAGCAAGTTCCATGGCCAAGCAAGGAAGTGGCCTCCCCTAGGAAAAGGCAACAAATATTTGTGAATGGTAATAAAGTTTATTGTAGTCTTTTCTTCTCATCACAAATATTTGGTTCAATCTCTTTTTGATTGAGAAAATACACTGTCTTCTGGCATTTCTCTTGGGAGGCCAAAAAATTTCCCACTAATCATGGCAATAGGATCATAGCCCAGGATCCTGTGATGTGTCTTTCTCTAGGTTTTTATTTGATTCTCTTGCTTCAGGTATCCATGAAGGAAAAAAGCAAATTAGCTGCTTCTCATATTAAATATTCATTGTTAGAACAAGGGCAGAATATTTAAATATGCTATTACGCGCACACACACACACACACACACACACACACACAGTTTTGGAAAAAGGAAGAATGGAGGATACACAATAGTTACTTCTAGAAAAATTTTAGAATTTAATGGAACAGATATTACAAGGATCTTTACCTTAGAAATTGAGCATGTTCTTTAGCTCCCTGGAAACAGATCTCTAGTTCATTGTTTTCTGTGGCTTATGGTTTCACTTTCTTGGGGTCCTTCCTTTTTCATTATAGTCTTGAAAAACTCTGTGAGTCCACTCTTTACCCATAGAGGTTGGAAGCATAAGGATTATTTTATTTCCTAAACAATCATAGACTCTTTTAGTCTAAGATAGTGTGACTCTTTGGCTATGAAACAAGAGTGAAACTTGGTCATTTTTATCATCTATTTAATTCCAATCAGCCATGGTATGTACCAGGAGCCGTACTCACAATTAATATTGAGTACCACAAACCTATCAGGATTTCATGGAAAAGCCAGACTGTTAGCCACTTTTCTTTATCTCATCCAATTGAAAAGATTCACTGGTACTACCTTAATTTGTTCAGATGCCTTAGCAATGGGTGGGACATCTATTTCCTTGACTTCATCCTTGCCTCAAGGCTGAGTTTTTTTTGTTTGTTTTCTTTTCAAGGCCGAGATTTAATTGGCCTGCCCAAAGCCTTTTTCAGGTTTATCTTTTATTGTTGGAGATGAGAAAAAGTTGTTGCTTTCAATACTACAAGTTCTGGAATTTCTGGACTCTATCTCCTTTCATTTTCATGTATAAGGTGGCCAGTTCTTTCCTGTTTGTTTATTTATTTATTTATTTATTTAAGATGGAGTCTTGCTCTGTCACCTAGGCTGGAGTGAGTGCAGTGGTGCGATCTCAGCTCACTGCAACCTCTGCCTGCAGGGTTCAAGCGATTCTTCTGCCTCAGCCTCCCGAGTAGCTGGGACTATAGGCATGCGCCACCATACACGGCTAATTTTTTTGTAATTTTAGTAGAGACAGGGTTTCACCATGCTGGCCAGGCTGATCTTGAACTCCTGACCTTGTGATCCACCTGCCTCGGCCTCCCAAAGTGCTGGGATTACAGGCATGAGCCACCGTGCCCAGCCTCTTTTCTGTTCTTATCTTGTATTAGTTTGCAAGGGCTGCTGAAGCAAACTACTGTTGACTAAGTGGCTTAGAAAACAGAAATTTTTTCTCTCCATTTTTGGATGCTAGAAGTCCAAAATCAAGGTGTTAGTGGAGTTGGTTCCTTCTGAGGGCTGTGAGGGAGGGGTCTGTTATGGGGCTCTCTCCTTGGCTTGTTGATGGCTATCTTCTATGTCTCTTCAAATCATTTTCCCTCTAAGTGGATCTCTATGTTCAAATTTCTTTTTCTTTTCTTTTTTTTTTTTTTTTTTTTGAGACGGAGTCTCGCTCTGTCGCCCAGGCTGGAGTGCAGTGGCCGGATCTCAGCTCACTGCAAGCTCCACCTCCCAGGTTTACGCCATTCTCCTGCCTCAGCCTCCCAAGTAGCTGGGACTACAGGCGCCCGCCACCTCGCCCGGCTAGATTTTTGTATTTTTTAGTAGAGACAAGGTTTCACGATGTTAGCCAGGATGGTCTTGATCTCCTGACCTCGTGATCCGCCTGTCTCGGCCTCCCAAGTGCTGGGATTACAGGCTTGAGCCACTGCGTCTGGCCTCAAATTTCTTTTTATAAGGACACCAGTCATACTGGATTAGGGCTCACCCTACCAACTTCATTTTAGCTTCATTACCTCTGTAAGGCCCTACCTCTGAACAAAGTAACATTCTGAGGTATTGGAGGTTAGGACTTCAACATATGAATTTAAGGGGGGACACAGTTCAGTGCATAACACATCTTTTTCTTCTAGTCTTTGATGCAGCCAACAGTAACCAAGACACACTACTAACTTTCTGTTTTCCAAGCTCATCAGGTACATTTTTCTCTTCCAGTTTATTTTGGATGACAGCTTTAGCAAATGTTTCATCCTTGTGAAGTATGAATCAAAATCAGCCTAGCTTCCAACAATACAGTCTCCTTTCTGCCCACTGCATGGCTCCAGAAACCAATGCTATATATATATATAAATATAAATATAAAAAATATATAAATATATATGAAATATATATAAATATATATAATATATAAAATGTATAATATATATAAAATATATAAATATATAATATATAAAAATATGTATATTTGTTTATTTGTTGTTGTGTTGTTATGGTAGCACCGCACTTCCTGTACCGATTTTGTATCAATAGGAAGACTGGATGTTGTTGCAACAACCTTCAAATCTCAGTGGCCTACAATATCAAGAGTTTATTTCTTGCTTGTAATACATGTTCATCATGAATTGCCTACCTTTCTCCTTCACATTTTTCTCCCCCTGGGATACTTGCAACTGCTATTAGGAGGCTTTCTGTTGCTGTGACAAATTGTGGGAAAATAAGAAAGGTGAAGCATCCACTGGCATTTAAAGCTACTGCTCAGAAATGATATGTGTCAATTCTGCTCAAATTTCATTGGCCAAAGTAAGTCTTCTTGCCAAGGCTTCAGTTAAAGGAGGTGGAAAGTACAATTCTCCTCTAGGGAGGTGCAGCAAATATTTGTGAGTGCTGTTAGTCACAGTTTAGCATAATATAATATTTTAATATTTTTAGAAAAGTTCAGGGAGATGGTAGACAGAGTTTAACGACTTGACACTAGGTGAGTGGGAAGACCAGGGCAAAGGGTAAAGAGAAGGACTTTGACTTTGGTACAGAGATCTTAACTGTAGTTAACACCAGAAGAATCTATCTTTTATCAGATGCTAACAGGTTAACATGTCAGGGCTTGAAGAGTTCTTGGCAGTGGGGGAGGGGAAATAGTTGGTGCAGGCTTTGTATTCCAGGACTTCAAGTTGCAGCTCTGCCACTTAGTAGCTGTGTAAATTTTGTTATGTTACTTGACCTTTCTGAGTCTCCATTTTTTTTTTTTTTTTTTTAAGGAAAAGTCTTGCTCCATCACACAGGCTGGAGTGCAGTGGTGTGGATGTCAACTCCCTGCACCTCCATCTCCCAAGTTCAACCGATCCTCCCGCCTCAGCCTCCTGAGTAGCTGGGATTACAGGTGTGTGCCACGACACCCAGCTAAATTTTGTATTTTTAGTAGAGACGTGATTTTGCCATGTTGGCCAGGCTGGTCTTGAACTCCTGAGCTCAAGTGATCTGCTTACCTCAGCCTTCCAAAGTGCTGGGGTTACAGGCATGAGTCACCATGCCTGGCCCTGAGTCTCCATTCCTCACCTCTCAAAGGGAACAGCAGTATCATCCACCTCATAGTACTATTTTGAGTAATATCTCTTTATGTAGTAGTTGTATGACATTGGGCAAGTTGCTTATGTATACTTCAGTTTCCTCATCTGTCACATTGAGATAATACTAGTACATATTTTGTAGGGTTTAGTGATTTAAAACATTTAAGCCAATGCTTGTGGTAAATCCTCAGTAAATGGTAATTATTCTCATTGTAGTTAGCTGAGGTGATACATATAAAGCTTTTAGCACAGTGCCAGGCTCACAGTGAAAACACAATAAATATGAGGCAATCATTTTCTGCACTAACCCTTATTAAGAAGTGCAAGCCTAAGAAGCCAGAGTCAGAGAAATGAAGCAGAGAAGGAGGGAGAACAAATACAAGAGGGTTCATTACCAAGCAAGCCATAGTTGCTTGGCAAGTTGATTACTCAGTCTCTGTATCAGTCTGTTCTCACACTGCTATAAAGATACTACCTGAGACTGGGTAATTTATAAAGAAAGGAGGTTTAATTGACTCAGAGTTTTGCATGGCTGGAGTGGCCTCAGGAAACTTACAATTATGGTGGAAGGTGAAGGGGAAGCAAGGCACATCTTACATGACAGCAGGAGAGAGAGAGAATGAGGAAATGCCACACTTTAAAACTATCAGTTCTCAAAAGAACTCACTCATTATCATGAGAACAGCATGGGGGAAACTGCCCCCATGATCCAATCACCTCCCCTGACATGTGGGGTTTACAATTCAAGTTGAGATTTGGGTGAGAATACAGAACCAAACCATATCATTCCGCCCCGGCCCCTCCCAAATCTCATGTCCCTTTCACATTTCAAAATCAATCATGCCTTCCCAACTGTTCTGTGAAGTCTTAACTCAGCCAAGCATTAACTCAAAAGTCTAAGTCCAAAGTATCTGAGATATGGCAAGTCCCTTCTGCCTATGAGCCTGTAAAATAAAAAAACAAATTAGTTTCTTCCGAGATACAATGGGGGTGCAGGCATTGGGTAAATGTTCCCATTCCAAATGGGAGAAATTGGCCAAAAAAACACAGGGGCCACAGGCCCCATCCAAGTCCAGAATCTTAAAGGGCACTCAGTAAATCTTAAAGCTCCAAAGTAATCTCCTTTGACTCCATGTCTCACATTCATGGCATGCTGATGCAAGAGGTGGTTTCACAAGGCCCTGGGCAGCTGCACCTCTGAAGCTCTGGAGGGTACAGCCCCCAGAGCTGCTTTCATAGGTTGGTGTTGAGTGCCTGCGGCTTTCCCAAGCACACAGTAGTAAGCTGTTGCTTGATCTATTATTCTGTGGTCTAGAGAATGGTGGCCCTCTTCTCATAGCTCCATTAGGCAGTGCCCCAGTGGGGAGTCTGTGTGGGGCTCCAACCCCACATTTACCTTCCACCCTGGCCTAGCAGAGGTTTTCCATGAGGGCTCTGCCCCTGCAGTAGAATTCTACCTGGACATCTAGGTGTTTCCATACATCCTCTGAAATCTAGGTGGAGGTTCTCAAACCTCAACTTTTGGCTTCTGCACACCCACATGCCCAACACCACATGTAAACTGCCAAGGCTTGGGGCTTGCACCCTCTGAGGCCACAGCCCAAGCTGTACCTTGGTCCCTTTTAGCCACTGCTGGAGCTGGAGCAGCTGGAAGGCAGGGTGCTGTGTCCTGAGGCTCTACAGAGCAGCTGGGCCCTGGGCCTGGTCTATGAAGCCATTTTTCCCTCCTAGGCCTTGGGCCTGTGATGGGAGGGGTTACCTTGAAGATCTCTGAAATGCCATGGAGACCTTTTCCCCATTGTCTTGGCACTTAACTTTCAGTTCCTTGTTACTTATGCAAATTTCTGCAGCCAGCTTGAACTTCTCCCCAGAAAATGGGTTTTTCTTTTCTACCACATGGTCAGGTTGCAAATTTTCCAAACTTATATGGTCTGCTTCCATTTTAAATGTAAGTTCCAATTTCAGACCATCTCTTTGTGAACATATATAATTGAATGCTTTCAGAATAAGCCAGGTCACCTCTCAAATGCTTTGCTGGTTAGAAATTTCTTCCACCGGGTACCCTAAATCTTTTCTCTCAAGCTGAATGTCCCATAGATTCCTAGGGCAGGGGAAAATGCCATCAGTCTCTTTGCTAAAGCATAACATGAGTGACTTTTATTCCAGTTCACAGCAAGTTCTTCATCTCCATCTGAGACCACCTCAGCCTGGACTTCATTGTCCATATCATTTTCAGCATTTTGGTCAAAACCATTCAACAAGTCTTCGGGACATTCCAAACTTTCCCACATCTTCTTTTTTTCTTCTGAGCCCTCTAAACTGTTCCAACCTTTTCCCATTATCCAGTTCCAAAGTCACTTCCACATTTTCAGTTTATTTTTATAGCAGTACCCCACTCTGCAAGTACCAATTATCTGTATTAGTCCATTCTCACACTGTTACAAAGATACTACCTGACACTGGGTGATTTATAAAGGTTTAATTGATTCACAGTTCTGAATGGCTGGGGAAGACTCAGGAAACTTACAATCATAGCAGAAGGCAAAGGGGAAGCAAGGCACGTCTTACTTGGGGGCAGGAGAGAGAAAGAATGAGGAAGTGCCACACTTTAAAACCATCAGCTCTCATAAGAACTCACTCACTCTCATGAGAACAGCATGGGGGAAACTGCCCGCATGATCCAATCACCTCCCTCAACATGTGGGGATTATAATTTGAAATGAGATTTGGGTGAGGTCACAGAGCCAAATGGTGTTTTTAAAGGCACCATATATAGTCACTGCATCTCCAAACAGTTCATGCAGTAAGGGAGGAAGGAAGGAAAAATTCATCTGTTGACTCCCAACTACTATTGTTCCAAATTCCCTACATGAAACATCGACTTCCCCAGACTTCCAGGCTGCATGCGCCTGGATGCCATATGAGTTCTGAGATATTTCCTGTGTCAGTGGCATCAGGGAAGCCCCAGAGATGGCATGAAGGTAGGTGAGGAACCGCCAGAGCAGGTATGTGAGCAACAGGAATATCTGAGTACAGTCTCCAAGGCAGGCTGTAAGTCTGTGGTAATGTGGTGGCAGCAGCAATCTGCTGGATCACCGTGGGAGTTGTGTAAGTTAATGAGAGGTTTCTCTTTGGCTTGAAAGCAAAGAAAATGCATGAATCTGGGGTTTTATATAAACATATTCACCTTTTAAGCCCCATTTTCTCACTTTATGTGTGAGGAAATGGGTGCTAGTTTGGAAAAAGACTTATTTAGAGTTATACAGCTTGTTAATTGTGGAATAAAAATTAGAATCCAGATTGTACGAAGTGTTAGTTTTGACGTTTTCTGATCTCTAGGTTGCTAGTTTTTATTTATTTTTCCAACTTTTATTTTAGATTCCAGGGGGTACATGTGCAGCTTTGTTAACTGGGTATATTGTGTGATGCTGATGTTTGGAGTATGAATGATCCCATCACCCAAGTAGTGAGCATAGTACCCAAAAGTTAGTTTTTCAACTCTTTCTTCCTCCTTCCCCACTCTAGTAGTCCTCAGTGTCTATTGTTGCCATCTTTATGTCCATGTTTCCCAATGTTTCGCTCCCAGTTGTGAGCGTGCAGTATTTTGTTTTCTGTTCCTTTGTTAATATGCGTAGGATAATGGCCTCCAGCTGCATCCATGTTGCTGCAAAGGACATTATTTCAGTCTTTTTTATGACTGCGTAATATTCCATGGTGCCTATATACCACACTATCTAATTCACCATTGATGGACACCTAGCTTTAGTTCATGTCTTTGCCATTGGGAATAGCACTGTGATGAACATGTGAGCACATGTGTCTTTTGGCAGAACTATTTTTTTTGGGATATATACCCAGCAATGGGATTGCTGCATCAAATGGTAGTTTTTTTATTAAAAATATTTTATTGAGGCATAACCATCATAAAGAAATGTGTACAAATTATAAGTTTACAACTTGCTGAGTTTTTGCAAAGTGAATACACTTGTATAGTCAGTCTCTGGACTAAGAAATAGAATATACCAGCACCCTAGTCACTAGCACCTGAAAAAAGATAACCACAATCTGACTTCTATCATCATTGATTAGTTTTGCATAGTATTGAACTTTACATAAGTTGAACCCCACAGTAGAAAAATCTTTGTTCCTGCTTTAAAAAAAAATATATATTATTTTTATACAATCACCCATTTTTTTTTTCTTTTCTTTTTAATTATACTTTAAGTTCTAGGGTACATGTGCACAACGTGCAGGTTTTTTTACATAGGTATACATGTGCCATGTTGGTTTGCTGCACCCATTAACTCATCATTTACATTAGGTATTTCTCCTAACGCTATCCCTCCCCCATATCCCCACCTCACGACAGGGCCCCATGTGTGATGTTCCCTGCCCTATGTGCAAGTGATCGCATTGTTCAATTCCCACCTATGAGTGAGAACACGCGGTGTTTGGTTTTCTGTCCTTGTGAGAGTTTGTTCAGAATGATGGCTTCCAGCTTCATCCATGTCCCTGCAAGGGACATGAACTCATCTTTTTTTATGGCTGCATAGTATTCCATGGTGTATGTGTGCCACATTTTCTTTTTTTTTTTTTTTTTTTATTATACTTTAAGTTCTAGGGTACATGTGCATAACGTGCAGGTTTGTTACATATGTATACTTATGCCATGTTGGTGTGCTGCACCCATCAACTCGTCAGCACCCATCAATTCATCATTTATATCATGTATAACTCCCCAATGCAATCCCTCCCCCCTCCCCCCTCCCCCCTCCCCATGATAGGCCCCAGTGCGTGATGCTCCCCTTCCCGAGTCCAAGTGATCTCATTGTTCAGTTCCCACCTATGAGTGAGAACATGCGGTGTTTGGTTTTCTCTTCTTGTGATAGTTTGCTAAGAATGATGGTTTCCAGCTGCATCCATGTCCCTACAAAGGACGCAAACTCATCCTTTTTTATGGCTGCATAGTATTCCATGGTGTATATGTGCCACATTTTCTTAATTCAGTCTATCATTGGTGGACATTTGGGTTGATTCCAAGTTTTTGCTATTGTGAATAGTGCCACAATAAACATACGTGTGCATGTGTCTTTATAGTAGCATGATTTGTAATCCTTTGGGTATATACCCAGTAATGGGATCGCTGGGTCAAATGGTACTTCTAGTTCTAGATCCTTGAGAAATCGCCAGACTGTCTTCCACAATGGTTGAACTAATTTCCACTCCCACCAACAGTGTAAAAGCATTCCTATTTTTCCACATCCTCTCCAGCATCTGTTGTTTCCTGACTTTTTAATAATCACCTTTCTAACTGGTGTGAGATGGTATCTCATTGTAGTTTTGATTTGCATTTCTCTGATGACCAGTGATGATGAGCATTTTTTCATGTGTCTGTTGGCTGCATAAATGTCTTCTTTTGAGAAGTGTCTGTTCATATCCGTTGCACACTTTTTGATGGGGTTGTTTGATTTTTTCCTGTAAATTTAAGTTCTTTGTAGATTCTGGATATTAGCCCTTTGTCAGATGGGTAGATTGCAAAGATTTTCTCCCATTCTGTAGATTGCCTGCTCACTCTGATGGTAGTTTCTTTGGCTGTGCAGAAGCTCTTTAGTTTAATTAGATCCCATTTGTCAATTTTGGCTTTTGTTGCCGTTGCTTTTGGTGTTTTAGTCATGAAGTCCTTGCTCATGCCTATGTCCTGAATGGTATTGCCTAGGTTTTCTTCTAGGGTTTTTGTGGTTTTAGGTCTAACATTTAAGTCTTTAATCCACCTTGAATTAATTTTTGTATAAGGTGTAAGGAAGGGATCCAGTTTCAGCTTTCTACATATGGCTAACCAGTTTTCCCAGCACCTCAAATGGTAGTTTTGTTTTGAGTTATTTGAGAAATCTCCTAACTGCTTTCCACAGTGGTTGCACTAATTTACATTCCCACCAATGGTGTATAAGTGTTCTGTTTTTCTCCACAGCCTCACTAGTATTTGTTGTTTTTTGGCTGTTTAATAATAGTTATTCTACCTGATATGAGATGTTATTTTATTGTGGTTTTGATTTGCATTTCTTTAATGGTTAGTCATGCTGAGCATTTTTTTCATGTTTGTTGGCTGCTTGTAGGTATCTTTTCTTTTTTTTTTTTGAGACGGAGTCTCGCTCTGCCGCCCGGGCTGGAGTGCAGTGGCGGGATCTCAGCTCACTGCAAGCTCCGTCTCCCGGGTTCACGCCATTCTCCTGCCTCAGCCTCCCGAGTAGCTGGGACTACAGGCGCCCGCCACCACGCCCGGCTAGTTTTTTGTATTTTTTTTTTTTTTTTTTTAGTAGAGACGGGGTTTCACCGTGTTAGCCAGGATGGTCTCGATCTCCTGACCTCGTGATCCGCCCATCTCGGCCTCCCAAAGTGCTGGGATTACAGGCTTGAGCCACCGCGCCCGGCCAATATGTGTCTTTTCAAGGAGTGTTTGTTCACATCTTTTGTGCATTTTTTAATGGGGTTATTTGTTTTTTGCCTATTCAATTGTTTAGGTTCCTATGGATTCTGGATCTTAGACCTTTGTTGGATGCATAGGTTGTGAATGTTGTCTCCTGTTCTATACATTGTTGTTTACTCTTTTGATAGTTTCTTTTGCTGTGCAGAAACTCTTCAGTTTAATTAGGTTCTACTTGTCAATTTTTATTTTTGTTGTAATTGCATTTTAGGACTTAGACATAAATTCTTTTTCAAGGTCAATGTCGAGAATGGTGTTTCCTAGGTTTTCTTCTACGATTCTTATAGTTTGAGGTCTTACATTTAAATCTTTAGTCAATATTGAGTTAATTTTTGTAAATGGTGAAAGGTAGGTGTCTGATTTCATTCTGCATGTGGCTAGTCAGCTATCTCAGCATCATTTATTGAATAGGAAATCCTTTCTTTATTGCTCTTTTTTCAACTTTGTTAATGATTAGATAGCTGTAGATTTGTGGCTTTATTTCTGGGTTCTCTATTCTGTTCTCTTGGTCTATGTGTCTGTTTTTGTACCAGTATCATACTGTTTTGGTTACTGTAGTCTTATAGTTTGAAGTGAGGCAATGTGATGTTTCTGGCTTTGTTCTTTTTGCTTAGGATTACTTTGACTATTGGGCTCTATTTTTGGTTCCATGTGAATTTTATCACAGTTTTTACTAATTCTGTGAAAAATGACATTGGTTATTTGATAGGAATAGTGTTGAATCTGTAGATTGCTCTGGGCAGTATGGCCATGTTAATGACATTGATTCTTCCAATACAAAAGTATGGAATGCTTTTCCAAATCTTTGTGTCATCTATCATTTCCTTTAACTGTTTTGTAGTTCTCTTTGTGGAAATCTTTCACCTCCTTGGCTAGCTGTATTCCTAGGTATTTTATTTTTTTATGGCTATTATAAGTGGGATTTCATTCTTGAATTGACTCTCAGCTTGAACATTATTGGTATATAAAATGCTACTGATTTTTTAAACATTGGTTTTGTGTCATGAAACCTTGCTGAAATAGTTTATCAGCTCTCATATCCTTTTGGCAGTGTCCTTAGATATAGAATCATATTGTCAGTGAAGAGATAGTTTAGCTTCTTTTTTGAGCTATTTAGGTGTCTCTTATTTTACTCTCTTGTCTGATTGCTCTGGCTAGTACTTCCAGTACTGTGTTGAATAGGAGTGGTGAGAGTGAGCATCATTATCTTGTGATAGTTTTCAAGGGGAATGCTTCTAGTTTTTGCCCATTCAGTATGATGTTGGCTATGGGTTTGTCATAGACGGCGCTTATTATTTTGAGGTATGTCCCTTTAATGCCTAGTTTCTTGAGGGCTTTTATCATAAAGGGATGTTGGATTTTATGGAAAGCTTTTTCTGTATTGAGGTGATCATATGGTTTTAAAAATTCTGTTTATGTGGTGAATTACATTTATTGATTTGAATATGTTGATAGATTGCTAGTTTAATTCTGTCTCATCTTCATCCATCCATCCTTTCATCTATCCATCCATTCATCCACTCACCTATCTCCATGTTTAAAGACCTCCCTTATATCTAGTGCTGGGCAGGTATTTCCCACACAGTAATGGAACACTAGGAGAGAATAACTGTGAGTCACTTCTTTTGCCTGACTTTATGCTCTCTTCTGCTGTGGTGGTTGGGAAGGCAGGCTGTCTGTGGAGCTGAGCCAATGGGGAGGAAATTGGATGCACTCAGGATGTCTGATAGATGGAATGACTGAGTTTGTCTGGGCCAAGGGAAAGGGAAAGCAGCTGTTCCCGTCTCTGGCTTCAGCTCCAGTGGGTTGGCTGTAGCTTTGAAATGTAGAGAGAAGATGGATTTCCAAGGAGGACACTTGACTTCACTTAATAATATAGGACCTTAGACACAGCTTCCCCATTGAAACAAA
This sequence comes from Rhinopithecus roxellana, assembly GCF_007565055.1. NCBI lineage: Eukaryota > Metazoa > Chordata > Mammalia > Primates > Cercopithecidae > Rhinopithecus > Rhinopithecus roxellana. The sequence goes on along the minus strand of NC_044563.1, from coordinate 115,315,415 downwards.
TCGTCAAAGAGGACTGATGGCTCATAACTGCAAGGCACCGTGTAGGAACTGTGAATTACAGGCAGATCCAAGTTTGATTCCTGTCCTTTAAGAAATGAAAGTATGGTTGGAAGATAAGCAAATATGTAAAAGATTATTAATATTATACCATTAAATTAGCAGCTAACAGTAATGTGCTTGTCTAAGAGAGACCTGTTGTATGTTAGAGATCTTAACTTAATAGTCCATGGAGAAGCATCAGTGAGCCTGTGAACTGCCTGAAATTGCATGTAAATTTTGCGTGTGTGTGCATTTTACTGGGGAAAGGGTCCATTTTTGCACCATATTCCCAAAGATGTGTGCAGTCTGTCACAAATTTAAGTAGTCCATTGTATTTCATTCTCATAACAGTCTTCTTTTTCACATGAGAAAGCCAATACCCAGAGAGGTGAAATGGCAGAATCGGTACTTGTACCTAGACCTCGTTGACACCACGCTTTGAGCTTGGTTCATCTTGCTATGGCGTACTCCTACCATAGTGGAGGAAACAGAGGCAAGCAGTGGTTGGTCCATTCCCCCAGCTTTGATTTGTACCTATGAATGGTGTGTGACTGTGACTGCTGCTTTGAACAGAAGTCTGTGCTTCAGGGTGAAAGTCAGCAAGGCTTAGGGTCATTTAACCTTGAGAACAACAGACTGAGGGTGACATGCTTCCTAGTAGATACCTGAATGTGTAAGATGAAGATGATGGCAGGCAGTTTTCCCTGACTTCACAGAGGCTGGATGAAGAGTATAGTTTATATCCAAGGAAGAACTTCCTGACTTCAAAGTGGCTACTGAGGGAGGGATTACATTTTCAAAGCAGCCAGATTTGGATATGTCTTGAATAGTTTTGTCTAAGATTAGGGAAAGGATACATAGATCTCTGAAGATTTTCTTTGGTCGTTGCTCTTTTCTGTGATTCTAAATGCACTTCATTTTCCTGATGTCCAGAAGCCAGTGGAGAGTTAATCGGTATGTGTGAGTTAGGATTCTATGATAATTTCAGCTGCAGTCCCAGAAGGGGCATTTGACACCTATACCACTTAACTTTGCTGTTCACCTTGAGAAACACAGTTCTGCAGACACCTGAGGAGGTCTGCAGTTATATGAGGCACCTAGGGCTTCAGATACTCTGTGAATGTCTTGACACCTTGACAAGCTGCAAGGCTTTAATGGGCTTAAAGCACTTTGGAAATTACCTGCTGAGGTTCTGTTGCACAAATTAAGACCACATGGGAAATTATTATGTTGGGTTTACTTGGCTGATGCCTGTGGCTGAATGAAAGGGGAGAGAGTAGGAACCTTTGCTTGTAGCAATAAAGAACTGGAGCTAGGTTAGGTAGGTTAGGTTAGAGGGGGTATCACTCTGAGTGTGTACATAAAAGGTATGGGATTGTGTGTGTGAGTGCATGCCTATGGCTCTGTGTGTGTGAATGTGGAGATACCTGATACCCATGTGTCTACATGGGCGTGAGTGTGGGGATGTGCCCAAGTATGAGGCTGTTGGGATTATGTGTGGATAGTAATTAAGACCTGGGTTTGAATCCCAGGCTTACCATTTACAAGCCAGGTAGGTTAGGTGACTTACCTCTCTGCACATCAGTTTTCTTATCTGTCAAGTAAGAATAGTAATAACCACCTCACAGGTTTGCTATAAGGATGAAAATAAAAACCATGTATAAAAAATGCTAAGCATATGTCCGGGATTAGCAAGTGTTGAGTAAATGGCAGCTGTTGTCATTTGTAGTGGGAGCAGGTGTGCACAGATGCATGTGGTAAGGGTATGCATATGTGTGTATACCCACGTTGGCTTTGTCCTCGGCTGTCTTAGAAGACTGAGTAAAGGGCTTCCCTTCGTGCAAAATCGCTGGTGTGCTCTCTAAACCAACTTTTCTAGAGAAGCATTTCACAGTGAGACTCTCCTAATGGAGTCCTCTGGGACCCATCCTTTCTAGGACTTGCCTGGCTTTCTGCTGGATTTGTTCAGGGTTTTCACGCTGCCTTTTGGAGTCTTTCTTTTCTCACTAGTCATCATTTTCCGAGTCTTTTCCCTCGGTGGAGGGAGGAGGTATCCTGGAGGAATGGGTGATCTGATTTACACTGAGCCCACTTGCTACCACCTGAGACCTAGATAGAACTTTGCCTTTTTTCCTGCCCATTTCCTCTTTGTTCTTATGCTTCGTGGATCTGAGTAAATGGTAGAGAATATTTGAGTTCCTCCTGTGTTAAACTCCGTCTTTAATCCTCACTTCAGCTTTTCATGGCCTCAGTTGCCTCTTTTACTGCATGGATTTTTGTCCTTTTGTTCTGCACTAATAGTTTGGGGTCTTACTGTTGTTTTCCTGATAAGGTAACTACCAGCAGAGTCTAGCCGGGAAGGAAATACAGATATATGTGTAAAGATAATGAGCATTAATGGTGTTCCTGAATGACTCCCAGGTAGTGAGTGCTATTGGCGGTCTGAGGATTCGGAGATCATTTGGGGCTGGCAGGATCCTGGAGGATTTGCAGCAAGAGGGGAAAAGTGAATATGGCTGAGAAAGACTGAGAAGTAGGGGAAGGCATATGAGGCAGCAGGGGATGTGCTGTCACAGGACAGTGTAGATGCCAGTTTGACATGAGTAATGAGTTCATGTGACAAGACAGAAAATCCTGGAAAGTTAGGTTAGAGCGTAGCTGTACAAATTTTTAAGTATCAGGCTTTGGAGCTTATTGTTGGGGGAAGGCATGGGCTTTTGTATCATTTAGACTTGAGTTCATTCATTAATTCTTTCGTAAGTCATTTATTGAAATGCCAGGTACCATTCCAGGTTTTGGTGATACAGTGGGGAACACAAAGGCCAGTCTCTACACTTAAGAACTTACATTCTACTGGATTCAAACCCTCACTTTGTTATTTTCCAGCTGGGTAAATGTAAAGAGCTTATTTAACCTTTCTAAGTCTCAGTTTCTTCAATTGTAAAATAGGGATAGTCAGACCTAAATGAAATAATGTAAATCAAAGGGCCTGATACATGGCTGCTATCCAAGTGTGTTAACTCCCCTCTTCCTCTTCTTCCCTGCCATCTCTCTCCCTCCCTGCCATCTCTCTTTCTCTACCTTCCTTCCATAGGTTTTGAGAATCATTGGCTCTCTCCTATATCTGTTGCTCTGACAGAAAAGCACTGTACCTTCTAACATTCAGTTACAATTTAGTGGACTCCTTAGGTACTTGGCCTAATGTATTTGCTTCCTAGAAGTGACATCAAATTGATATAGATCAAGGCAGTTCATCAGTAGAAGAAATTAATCTATAAGTGCTTGGAATGTTCTCCAGGGCAACTGCAAATTCAGAGCACAGTCTGAGCTCAAGCTGGACCATGCCTAAAGAGAACCTAGATTAGGAGCTTAGGCTGGGAGAAGCAGGAACAGATGAGGATAGGAAGCAGAATCAGAAGAGGAGAGGATGGGGACAAGAAGAAATATAAAAGGCCTCAGGTCTAGTGGGAAACTCTAATGGGTGAGGGTGCTTCCTATGTAGAAGTTTATTTTTTCCTTATGTATTTGTTGAGTACCTACCACTGTGCAGTTGTTGAGGCTACAGCAATGACCAAGAGAACAAATTCCCTTATGAAGATTGTATAAAATCAGAAGAGAGAGAAAACAAACACATGAGCAAATAAATTCCAAGATAATTTTGAATGGAGACAAAGGCCATTCGTTCATTTATTCAATCAACAAAATTTTGAGTGTCTACTCTTTACTAGTTATTGTTCTAGGTGGTGGGACTATAACAAGAAAAGGGGCAGTCTTTACCCTTATGGACTTTGCATTCTAGTGTAGACACAGTCAATTAACCAGTAGACAAATAAATATATAATAAGACTCTGTTAGTGACAAGTGCTATGAAGTAAAATAAAGAAAAGCAACAGAGTACAGGTCATAGGGATATTTTTAGATGAAATGCTTAGAAAAGTCCTCAAGAAGGAGTTAATATTAGGGCAGAGACCTACCTGAGGTGATGGAAGAAGCCATTTCCTACCCCAGGGGAAGGACATCCTGGGTAGTTGGAACAGCAAGTATGAAGGCTTCAAGCTTGGTGAGTTTGAGGAAAATGTAGAAGATCATGGTGACTAAAGTAGGGAAGGTGAGAAGGGGGAGTAGCAGGAGTTAATGTCAGAGAGGTAAGCAGGAGACAAATCATATTGGGCCTTGGAGGGTATGGAGAGAAGTTTAGATTTTGTTTTTCATGGGTGGGAAGCAGTTGGAGGATTTTGAGCAGGGCAGTGATCTGTGGTTAGTATTTTTGAAATATGACTGGCTGCTTTTGTGTAGAGGGGGAGGAATGTAACTAGAGAGACCAGATAGGGGGAGAGGTGCAGGAATCCAGGTGAGATGATGGCTCTGATGAGGATTATCATGAAGGATATAGTGAGAAGCATTCAGATTTGGGATATATATATATATTATAGGTAGAAACAGCAGGATTTGTGATGGATTGGATATGGAGTATGAGGGATCCTGTGGAATCAAGGCTGTGTTTATGGTATTACCACTGGAAAGACTAGGGGGGGGTGCTGGTGTCATTCAGTCATCTAAGGTCATGTTAGATTTGAGAAATCCATTAGATATCCACAGAGAGATGTCAGGAAGGCATTAGGTCAAACAAGTCCAGGGTTGAGAGGAGAGATTGGACTGGAGATGTATTTCTGGAATTCATCAGCACAAGTGTGATATTTGAGGCCAAGGTGGTGATGAGATTATTTAGGGCAGCATCTCTCAAAGTATGATTCTTGGAGCAACAACAGCAGCAGTGGCCCTTGGGGATTTGTTAGGAATCCAATTTCTCAGGCTTCTCCCTAGAATTACTGAATTAGAAACTTTGGGGGTGGGGTCTAGATAAGTTTTAATAATTCCTCCTACCAATTCTGGTGCTAACTCAAATTAAGTGTTGGGGAGTGACATAGAGAGGAGGCCTAGACTGATCCCAGGATCTCTAGCAATTAGTATTAGGAAGAGAAGAAGGGGCCAGCAAAGGTTACTACGAACCAACTTGGAACTTCAAAGGAAAACTCAAAGTGTTTTGCAATGGATGCTAAGAGTTTAAGGTGGTGAGCAGTCGGGTCAAATGCTGCTGAGGATTGAGGGAGATAAGGACTAAAAATTGTCCAATGGCTTTGGAAAGATGAGGATTTTATTAGTGCATTCTCATGCTACTATAAAGAACTACCCAAGACTGGGTAGTTTATAAAGGAAAGAGGTTTAATTGACTCACAGTTTTGCATGGCTGGGAAGCCTCAGGAAACTTACAATCATGACAGAAGGAGAAGCAAACATGTCCTTCTTCACATGATGGGAGGAAGGAGAGGTGCCAAGCAGAGAGGGAAAAGCCCCTTATAAAACCATCAGATCTTCTGAGGACTTACTCACTATCATGAGAAAAGCAGCATGGGGTAACTGCCCCCATGATTAAATCACCTCCAACCAGGTCCCTCCTACAATATATGGAGATTATGGGAACTACAATTCAAGATGAGATTTGGGTGGGGACACAGCCAAACCATATCAAGGATCTTTTTGTAGCCTTGACTGGAACAGTTTCAATGGAGTGACCAGCATGAAAGCTTGTTTGAAGTAAGGTTAAAAGAGAAAGGATGGTAAAGAAACAGAAACAAGTATAGCCAACTGTTTGTGGGGCTAGATAAAAAGGCATAGTGACAAGGAGCAGCAGCTGAATGCTGACTTTGGGTCTAGGGAGTTTTTGTTTTGGAAGGGGAATTTTTTTCTTAAGGTCAGAGATGTTATAACATATTTGAAAGTGGGCAAGGGTCCTGTGGTAGAGTCTGTAAAGTATGATGCAGGAGAGGGGTTGCTAATTGCAGGAAGGAAATCCTTGAATAGTAGAGAGGGGCTGGGATGCCGTATGTGAGTGGGGGGACTCATCTTAGGAGCAGGGTGAGCTGATCCTTGGCATCAGGAAGAAAGGGAGAGGATAATGACTATGGATTTATGAGGTTAGTATACTTGAAGATGCAAAGATGAGCTAGTTCTCCCTCTATTCTCAGTGAAATAAGAAGTGAGGTCATCCACTGAGGGCAAAGGGGGGTGGTGAAGGTTTGAGTGAGAGAAGAATGTGTGAAAAGAAGAAAATAAATGAGGCCATGTGGTTTGCTAGAGCATGCCTCCTCACATGCTCTCCAAACACTCATGGTGGGCAGGTGAGATGGCAGGGCAGGAGGCAGTTAGAGCTTCTCCCACATGGGCTACTCCTCTTGCCCCAGCAGCCCCAGGAAGCCCCTGGCCAAGGAGAGCAACCTGTCAGTGCACAAATGGGGCAAGCAGAGATGCCCACGCTGCCCTCAGTTGGGTAAAAAGTTAGGCACTTAGCCCAGTGTTTTCTCTCTTCTCTTCTCTCTCCTCTGTCCTCCTGTTCCTCTCTCTTCTCTCCTCTCTCATCTCCCCTCTCCCCTCTCCTCCCTCCTCTCTCCTCCCTCCTCCTCTCTCCTCTCCTCCCTCCTCCCCTCCTTCCTCCCTCCTCCCTTCTCTCCTCCCCTCTCCTCCCCTCCCCTCCCCTCCCCTCCCCTCCCCTCCCCTCCCCTCCCCTCCCCTCTCCTCTCCTCTCCTCTCCTCTGCTCTCCTCTTCGAAAGAGTCTTGCTCTGTTACCCAGGCTGGAGTGCAGTGGTGCGATCTTGGCTCACTGCAACCTCTTCCTCCTGGGTTCAAGCAATTTTCCTGCCTCAGCCTCCCAAGTAGTTGGGATTACAGGCATGTGCCACCATGCCTGGCTAATTTTTGTATTTTTAGTAGAGATGGGGTTTCACCATGTTGGCCAGGCTGGTCTCAAACTCCTGACCTTGTGATCTGCCTGCCTCGGCCTCCCAAAGTGCTGGGATTACAGGCATGAGCCACCATGCCCGGTCCCCTTTCCCCTTTTCTATACCTTTACTCTCCAATTCTGTATAGCCTTCTTCCCTACGTTATTTATTTATTTTTTTTACTTTCCTGCTCTTACTTTTATTATTTCTCCTCATTTTAGACCTCACATAGGCTCTGGAGTCTGATAGCCTGGTGTGAATCCTGGCCCCCAGTTTGTTATTTTGGCTCTAATGTTGTTCTCCTTTAAAAAGAAGCAGAGCTCCCTGGGCAGAACTGATTACAAAATTTGGGACAGGGGTACATCAAGATGGCTCTGGGATATCTGTTTGCAGATATATCTGAGTTAGAGCAAAAAAGGACCAAGAGGTAAACTGAAGGGGCTCCCATTGATCAACGTGGAGCAATTTAATTATAAAAAGGCAACAGTTATTATAATTGATAAAAATAACTTGGCTACAAAAAAATTCATGAATACATGATAATGCTCAAAAAGAATGTGACCCTGAATCAGTTCTTGAATGTTTTGTGCCTCAGTTTACATGTGTAAAACAGGTAGATAATAGTAGTGTGTACCTCATAGTACTGTGGTAAGGATTAAGGAATACAGTGCCTGCAGAGAGATTAGCAAGCGATTGAAACATCATGCTTAAGTGTCAGCCATATTAGCATTATTATTGTTATACATCTTCTGCTACTAACATTATTATTAGTAATATTGTTCTATAATGGTAATATTATTGGTTATAGTTTCTTCTATTAACATTATTATTATTTCCACAGAATATTCTACAAGATTCTATGATAAATATTCCAGGTATAAAAATTTAAAGTGGGGAAAAACTCAAGTGTTTACTGAGAGCTAGTATTACCTAGGCACTTCGCAATGCTCAGAGTTGGAACAATCAGGAATTATAGTTTATGTTTATACGTGGATTTGTTTAATGTTGTTCTTCCATACTAGATATAAGTGCCCTGAGTCTAGGTTCCTTTAAGTTGTGGTGTTCACTGTTATATCCCAGTTATTGGAATAGTATTCATTAAGTAAATGAAGTAGTGAAAAGCACCCGGAATTATCTATGATGCGGTGTGAGAAAATGTAGTATAGAAGATTGTAAGACCACAGCAAATATTTCTGCTGAGAGTTAGAGGGTGTGTGTGTGCACACCTGTGCATGTGTGTTTTCCAGACAAGCGTCCCAGAAGAGGATGCTCCAAGCCCTGGTGGGTGGGGGAATTTTCATCAGGTTGAGAGGCAGGCAGGAGGCATTCTGAGCAGAGATGCAGTGCTTTACAGAGAGCCTGGCACACAGGAGTGCTAGTGCTGAGGGACTGAGAGGATGAATGGAACAGGCACTGAGGTGCTGTCAGGTCACTGGGTTTGCTGGCTTGCTGGGGCACAGGGAGCGCAGATGATGGGGAATCACTGATGGTTTTATGCAGGAGCGCTTCAGCTTAGATGCAGAGTCCTGGAAGAGACTGGTTTAAGCTACTGTAGATCAAAATCTGGGTCACTGTGCTGTTTGTGTTCATGTTAGAAAATGTGATGTTTTCAAAAAGACTTTTTCTTTCTTTTCTTCATTCTTTTCCGATGAAATTAAATAATAGCCCAGGCTGTGGACTTGGACCTGGATTCAAGTCCCAGCTTGGGCAGGACTGGCTTCATGACCTTGGATCATGTCCCCACATGTAAAGTGTGGGGGGAAATACCTATTTCCCAGTGAATCACCAATGAGGTAATGCCTGGGGAAGAACTTTTCCTGCTAGAGGACGAGAAACCAGATTTGAAAGATGGGACCTGTTTCTTTATTCCTCAGAGGTGGCAGTGTGCTTGGTCTTTAACCCCAGGAAGTAGAGTCAGACTTCGCTTAATGTATTTCTTAAAGGTGTATTTCCTATTGGAGGAGCTGAGGTATTAGAGGTATTAGAGGTATTAGTCACTGAGGTATTAGAACTGGGAGCAGAGATGTAAGTAGGGCTCTTTTAGCACCTTAGAGTTGTCCTATATAATTGCTGCAAGCTACATGTGGCTGTTTAAATTGATTAAAATAAAAGTTAAAAATTCAGGCCCTCATTTGCAATAGCTACATTTCAAGTGCTCAGTAATCATGCTGTATTGGCTACTGTGTTGGACAGCACAGCTGTCCTTGTAGAAAGCTCTGTTGGACCCACCGCCTGACAAAGAGCAGGGAACACGGCAACGTTGATCAGCAGAGCTCTGCTAAAATCATGGTGGTTTGGCAGCACCTTTTGGGGCCCGTTAACATTGTCCAGTGAGGCCTACAGAGGACAGAGCCCTTGAGTGAAAGTGAAATGATGCACCATCAATGTTACTATGTTCTTTTTGCTGTATTTGCAGATGGGCAGGATGCGAACCACGTTGTCAGGTTGCAGCTTCGGAGCCAAATGCTCAACATAAATGAATACTGTTTCTTGCTTTCCTGCTGTGCTTTGTTGCTCTTTAAATGTTCCCAGCAGACAATAATCCAGCCGCTGTCTGCCTTTATTTACATTTTCTGTCACGATGGAGAGAGTGGGAGCTGTGGCATGTTAAAAGCACTTCACCATTTCTGTCATTGCCTTGACAGTGTCTTCTGAGAAACCCCAGAAAGTGAAAGGGATGGATGTCCTTGCTCAAGTGACGTGCAATGGGATTTGGGTGGGATTCAGCTGGATAAATTGCCAGTCATGTTAATGGACGTGTTCCCGCCCTGCCATTCCCTGGGCACAGAGAGAAAGTGACCTCTTCTCACTTTCTGCAGGGTTCCCAAGAGGGTGTGCTTAATATACTGTGGGGGGTAGCATGAGAAAGGAAGTAGTGAAATGGCCCAGAAAACTCAAGTGGCCAGGAAGCACAGTTTTTAAAGGATTCGCTCGGAGACATGGGGCAAAACAAACAGACAATAACCAAGATACTTCACCCTCAAGCACCATCATTTTACCAGGAGGAAGATTCAGAGAGGGAACTATTTATTCACTCAACAAATATTTATCGAGTCACTACTATTCTAGTGCTTAAGTGATAGTAGTAACAAATAATCAATCTCTGTTCTGGTGGAATTTACATTTCAGTGAGGGAAGAATAGCCAACACTTACTGAGTGCAGACCACATGCTGGGCACTTTTCCAGCCCACTCAATCCTCATAACAACCCCCTGAGATGTACACTATTACTGTCCTCATTTTTCAAAGGTCACTTGCTTGGAAGTGGCAGAACTGGTTCTGGCTACCTGGCTTCCTACTCTATGCTCTTGATCGTACCCTGCACTTTACTGCCACTCCTCAAACTAGCAAAGGAGAAGGTCTTCCTGGATGAAGACAGACTGAGCAGTCCCTGCCATCTCTGGGAGCAGGAACCCCATGTTTAGGACAGGGGACTTTGTAATTGGCCTTGCATTTTCCCGGTGCCAGGCTCTTGTTCCTCTCCTTTGGGGCATTTTCCAAACCTGAAGAATCCTGAAGCTTTCTCAGCCTTGTAATACCATTGAGGGCACGGCAACTTCCGTGGTTGCCCCTGGCCCTGGAGTCCCTTAGATCTAGGAATCCTTCCCTCCTTGATCCTCGATGGAGAATTCCCTTAACAGATTCTGGCTGATGTTGGTGTCCCAAGTTGCAGCATTTGATTTCTTTAGCCTTAAATAACTTTTCTTAATGTTGTCATGATGATGACAGGAATATTAGTGATGTCAGAAATAATCTTTTTCTAGTACCTCCTTGGTTGGAAAAAAGAAATTCAAATCTACTTTTTCTAACATTTTATTTTCATTTGCATTTTATTTTATCTTAATTTTATTTTTTGTAGAGACAGGATCTTGCTGTGTTGCCTAGGCTGGATTCAAACTCCTGGGCCCAAGTGATCCTCCTGCCTCAGCCTCCTGAGTAGCTGGTACTACAGTTGTGCACCACCACGCCCAACTCTAGTGTTTTATTTTCTGTTCCTTTTGATGTTCCCTTCCTGCTTTGTGCAGATTTAACTTTTTAAAAAGGGTTTCAGTCTGCTTCTTCAGTTCATTCTCTGAACTGACACGTTTTCTGGTTCTGAGTTTTCTCCTCTCCTTTACTTCTTTCTTTCCCCTCCTCTTCCTGTTTTAACTTCAAGAACAAACCTAGTTTTTAAGCTGATTCTAATCCTCCTTGGGTTTCTGATGTTCTCGTTCTAAAGTTCAAATAGTAGCTTTCTGTGCACATGTTAATTCCTGGAGCCTTCTTGCTCCTCATGGTGTTTTTCCTTCTGCCTTGATGCACGTCTGATTCTTAATCCATGTTCCAAATACAGACCTTTTAGCTTTTCCCCCTGGACCCCGGGCTTATGCTATTGCCATTTGTCTTTTCTCCTATCTCAACTTAAGAAAGTGTCATATTGTGTCACTGGCAGAAGGGCTTCTGTTCATCTCTAACTGCTCACAGATGATGCCATTTTTCCATTGTGATTAAACTGACTTCCAGGTCTCTGAAGTCTACAAGCATAATCAGGACTTATTTAATATCCCTGATTAGGATAAAAAGGGCAGAGACATTTTAGAATCTTCCCTGTCAAGCCACCAAGAACATCACGGTGTTTCTTTCCATCTCTGTGAATAATCCTAAGAACTTTTCAGAGATTAGAACTTCCTTCTTTAAAGAGGGATTGCTAGTGGTAATGGGTACTTCAGAGAAAATGTAGATGAGTCACCCAAACCCAGCAAGGTGAATTCTATGATGGAACATTCCACGTCTTTACAAACTTCTCTCGATTTTCAGAATTCTGGTACTGTGTTTTCACAGAGATTAGATGGGGTGTTTGTCAGGGGAACTGATGAATATATAACTATGTGCTCAAACAGCCACCCCTTCCTGCAAAGTCCCAAGGGAAATATATGATGGAGTCATGCTTAAACTTTAATGTGTATATGAACCCTCTGTGGATCTTGATAACACATGGATTCTAGTTCAGGAGATTTGGCTGTGTCCTCACTGAAATCTCATCTTGAATTGTAGCTGTGTCCTCTGCATTTCTACAAGTTCCCAGAAGACACTGATGCTGCAGGTCTGTGGACCATACTTTGAGCAACAAAGGGCTAGAGGATGAGAAACAAAGGAGCATTGTTGTTATCAGCTGGGGCTTTTCTCCATGCTCTGGTGCATCCCTCTATTGAGGTAGACTTTGTAGTAAGAAGGACTTCTTTTTCCAAGAGGAGACTGTTGTTTACACCTAGGCATCAGCCAGGCTCTTGCTTGGCTCTGTTGGGAATGAAGTGCTGTGGCAGATACATCTCCCAAGCTGGAGAAGGTGCTGGGCTATGTCTTACTTGAATGGTTATAGGTAAGGAGGAGAGTTCAAAGAGGTAGTATGGGGAAACCAAGAGGAAAATGACTGAAATCTTTCCAAGCAAGAGCAAAAACTATAATGCCTTTCCTCCAGACTCAGGGATTTTGGCTCCCATGGCTCTACTCATTACCTCCCCTTATGGCACATTGAAAACTCCATCTGTAGTAGTCTGTTCTCATGCTGCTAATAAATACGTATCTGAGACTGGGTAGTTTATAAAGCAAAGAGGTTTAATGGACTCACAGTTAGACGTGACTGGGAGGCCTGACAATCATGGTGGAAGGTGAATGAGAAGAAAGGTCATGTCTTATATGACAGCAGGCAAGAGAGCGTGTGTAGGGGAACTCCTCTTTGTAAGATTATCAGATCTCATGAGACTTAATTCACTGTCATAAGAACAGCATGGGAAAGACCCACCCCCATTATTCAATGACCTCCTACTGGGTGCCTCCCATGACATGTGGGAATCATGGGAGCTACAATTCAAGATGAGACTTGAATGAGGACACAGCCAAAACTTATCACCATCCTCTGCCCCTTGATATCCCTAACCCATAGCAGTGCTTTTTGGAGGTGGAAGAGCTGTGGCAGGTGGGGGATGGAAGAGCTCTTACTTTGTGTTCTATTCTTTTCACCTAGAATGTCTCTGTGTGCACATTTTCAATAGATATATACATCAGGTAATCTATAGTGAGCTAATGTAGCTTCAAATCAGTCTATTTTCAAAGACTAGAAAGCTCAAAGGGCTTGTAGAAACTATTAAATCCAGTGACTCTGGCCGGGCATGGGAGCTCACACCTGTAATCCCAGCACTTTGGGAGGCCGAGGCAGGTGGATCGCTTAAGGTCAGGAGTTTGAGATCAGCCTGGCCAACATGGTGAAACACCGTCTCCACTAAAAATATAAAAATTAGCCAGGTGTGATGGCGCACACCTGTAATCCTAGCTACTTGGGAGACTGAGGTGGGAGAATCCTTGAACCCCAGGGGTGGTGGCTGCAGTGAGCCAAGATCCTGCCACTGTACTCTAGCCTGTATGACAGAGTGAGACTCTGGCTTAAAAAAAAATCCAGTGACTGAAACTTTTCTGACTAAAACCTATTTGTGCAGGAAACAAGACTCATGGCTTATCTGCCAAACCCAACCCTACTTTCTAGACATGAGTTGTTGTAATAGTGAGATTACTGTTTACTTTTCCTGGTCTTTTCTTCATTTTCTTTTGTAATTAGTTGTGTATCTTCTTTAGCCATCACCCAAACCTAGGAATGAATCAAATTTGAGCCTTGAATCTTCTCTAGGTTTCCTGCTTCCATCCTTGCCTGCTTTCCTCTTACCCCACAGACCCCTATTTCCCTGTAACCTTTGCTGGCTTGTCCTCAGCTTCTATATCTTCAAATATTGTGCTGAGCTCTGTCTCATCTTCTCCACCTCTTCAGGTGCTCTCTGGTCACATGGCTCCAAATGTCATCTGTAAACTGATGACACTCAGATTTATATTTCTAACTCACACCACTTCCCTGAAAGGCAGAGTTAAAGATCTAACTGCCAAGCTAGCATCTCAAACGTGGTATGCCAAAACTGTCTACTCTCCTCAACACTCTGGACATCTTCTTGCCCCAATCCCAAGCCTTTTCTATCTCACTAAAGAGCTCCATCATCTACTCACTTACTCAGGCTCAAGATTTGGGGGCCATTCTTGAACACTGTTATCTTTATGTTCCTCATCTAGTCTATTGATTAGTACCATATCCTCTACCTCCCAAAATATATCTTCAATTAGATCACATCCCACCATGTCCATAGCCACAATCTTACTCCAAGTGACTATCGTTTCTTGCTTAGAAAATCACAATAGCTTCCTAACTTGTATCTTGTCCTCCACTTATGCTCTGCTGTAGTCCATCCTATAGGCAACACTCTTATGCTGAAAACTCTCCAGTAACTTACCACTGTGATTAAAATGAAGCCCAAACTAAAGACTTTTCTTGTAAAGTTTTATCTTATCTGACTCCTTTCTATCTCATCCATGTTATTATACTATTTCTCCTCCTTGCTTGCCATAATCAGACCAATCTTCTCACTGTTTGAACATGCTATATCACTCACCTATTGCTGTACAACAAACTACTCCAAAACTCAGGAGCATACATTGATAAGCATTTATTCTCTCTTTGATAGGACTGCAGGTTGATGGAATCAGCTAATCTAGGCTGAACTTGACTGGGAGTTGAGCTTCAAGTTGAAAATACAGTTGAGCTTGGCTCTTTACAGTAGTTTAAGCTCAAATCTGCTCCATAGGTGGTCCTTCTGGAGCCCAGAATGATGGGGCATCATATACTCAGGACAGACTCTTTTCTTTGCAAGGTGGTAGCCCAAGAGGGCAAGCCTATTGCACACGCATGTTTTAAGCCTTTGCATATATCACATCTATTTATACTTCATTGGCCAAAGCAAATTCATATGGTCAAACTCAACATCGGGGGCCATGGTAATATGTTCTGTCCACAGTGGAAGTAGGGAGGGAATATATTTGCTGAATGACAGTCCAGACAATGATACTCCAAGCTTTTTCCTGCCTCAGAAGTTCTTATCCTTACAGTTCTCTCTTCCTGGAATATAGTTGCCCAGTTCTTCACAAGTCTGCCACTCATTATTTAGTTTATGACTTACGTGTTACCTCCTCAGAGACATCTTTGAGGACCTTTGTCTTGGCAAAGAAGTCTTCTGTCTACCACATTACTCTATTTTATATTTTCCATCACACTTTTTTGAAAGCAGGTATCATTTCATTTACTTGTTTTGTTCGTGTGTTTATTGTTTGTAATCTTCTGCTAGAATGTACAATTTTGAACGACGGGACATTATCTTGTTCACAGAAGTGTTCCAGTGCCTCGAATAGAACTTGTCACATCATAGGTGATCAGTAAATATTTGTTGTTTGGCCAAAAATCTAATTTTTATATGCCTTAAAGCCCAACTATTGAAAATTATAGGTCTCACGCATTGATCCAAGTATGTATCACCACACATGGTAGAATTAACCAAATGACCCATTACAATCTAAATAGATAATTATGGAGCTTATTAACATCAATTTATAAGCAGTCATAACAGCAATTGAAAGCCATGATCAACTGAAGAAAGCAGTCACATTAGTGTGTTCTTCCTCAAAACTGCGGGCTTTACAACCATCTGCACACGTTCATACACAGTAGGAGCTTTGAATGTTGCTATGTAGTTGAGTCCTGAATAAACTAAAAGCACATTAATTTTAGTTGACTGTTAACAAATTACAGTAACCTGCTTAGTAGGTTATTAGTAAGTAATCTTTGGCTGTATACAAAATAGCACCTTGAAATGGGATGCCATTTACTCATGCAATTAATAGAAGGAGCTTTGTTTTTCCATCTAGTTTAGACCCATCAAGACAACCCTTACGGTCTACCACTGGGTGTGGGCCACATTTGAAGGGTGTTTGATCTGGTGCAATGCCATAATCTTCTAGATGAGGACATTGAGGCTCAAAGCAGGGAAATGACTTGTCCAAGAACACATAGGAAGTAATGGCTGAACTGTGAAATATTTTATTCTTGTCCTCTTACTCTAAGCTTAGTGTTCCTTCTGTTTCTCTGTGCTGGACCTCCATGTAAAGTGAAAATATCTTCACAAGGAAAAAGAATTTCTTACCTGTCTAAAGTCTGTTAACTCTCATTATTTAATAAAGAGATCGTGAGGTGAGCAAGGAGAGAAATTATCCTATTTAAAAGGGAGGAAACTGAGACACTGAGGAGCCAATCAGTGGCAGAGCCCCACTAGAATCCATGTCTTTTGGGTGAGGGAAGACTTCTGTTGTCACCTGGACCGATTGCAGGTAGGGAGTATCTTTTGACAGTGTCAGTTGGCAGAGGGAGAAGCACAGGGTCTGTTTGACCTTTGACCTTACTTCTTACTATAGTGCATAGGATGAAGTTCTTTGGAATCATTACACAAAAGTCTCCAAGCTACAAGAACTCTAAGGTGACATGGACGAGTGGAAAGATGTGATTTGGAATCAGACAGATTTGGGTTCAAATCCTTCTGCCTACTTACTAGGTCAGTAACCTTAGGCAAGTAACTTAGCCACTCTAACCTCAGACTTCTAATCTGCAAGATGGAGATATTAGTATTGTCCTCCCTTCACATATGTAGAAAAGCATCAAAGTATGTGGCATGTAGAGGCACTTCGTAGATAGTGGTTATTATTATTTAAAGTGGAATTGATTGTGGCAGATTTCACACACACACACACACACACATACACACACGTGTGGAATTGAACATTGCCCTTTTCTCATCCTATTGTTTTTGCCAAGTGTGATTTTCAGATAAAGGACATTGAAGGTGAAATCTTATTTACAAGATATAGTCTACATCATTTTTAGACTGTTTTCTCGGTACACTAACCAGTTTTTACATTGTATATTTCTCTGTAGTGGTGTTGGTAAGTGGAAATCCAGGATGTGTACAATACACAATTTCCTAGGTGGTTTGTTCCTGGTTCTACACCATTACATCCTGAAGGCTGGAAAGAACCTTGAAAAGACTTTTGTGCCATCCCCATGGCTGAAGTTAACACCTTGTGCACAGTATTCTAGGCTGATAAAACCCTTTCATTTTCTTTGCCCTCAAAAGGAGAAGTCTCCGGTGGTGACTCCAGTTAGCTGATTATTGGTCTGCTCCCCTTTGGCTCACAGATGTGTCTTGTTCACAATTACATGCCTGACTTCCTTTTTATAGAACACCTGGCACATATAATAATTTTTGAGTATTGCCTCAGAGTGATGGGTTGTGCTGACCAGGAAGGCAATTGAATGTATTTAAATAGTGAGAAAATGTTAAGTGGTCTGTGTGGGCAGTGTATCTGTGTGTAAAGATATGTAAGTGTATGATTTTGCATGTTTGGGGATATTTTGTATGATACATTTAATTAGTGGAAACAGAATATGCTGAATCTTTTGAAATATGCATCTAAACATGATTTCTTCAGCAAGAGGAACATGTCTTGTTCAGCAAGATACTAGGTCATCTAGGTGTGATGAAAAAGAAGAGCTATTCAGTTTGGCATCCTTTCATTCAAAAGAGAGAAGGAACTGAGATGGAATTCAGATGTCTTAGTCCATTTTCTGTTGATTATAACAGAATGTCTGAAACTGGGTAAATTATAAAGAAAAATAACTTATTTCTTCAGTTATGGAGGCTGGGAGGCTGAGAAGTCCAAGGTTGATGGCTGCATCTAGTGAGGGCCTTCTTGCTGGTGGAGACGCTTTGCAGAGTCCTGAGGTGGTGGCACAGGGGCATCACACAGTGAGGGGGCTGAGTGTGCTGGCTGAGGTCTCTCTTCCTCTTCTTATTAGGCCACCAGTCCTACTCTCAGAATAATTTATTAATATGTTAACCCATGAATACATTAATCCCATAAATGGATTACATATGTATCATAAATGACATATGTTTACTGAGGGGCTATTAATCCATAAATGGATTAATGTATTCATGAAAGCAGAACCCTTATCACCGAGTCACTTTCTAAAGGCCCCACCTCTCAATATGTCCATCTTGGAAATTAAATCTCAGCATGCGTTTTGGAGGTTACACATGTTCACGTCATAGTAGAAGGCATTTATTGCAGAGGGCAGCACTTGAGGTCATGGGATTGTATGGGGATACAAGTGATCTGAGTATCAGAGGAAAAATCTGAGCTTGTGAGTTTTAGGCTTTCTTGAGCATGGCAGCTGTGTATGGTTTCCCTTGCTTGAGCTATAGTTGGGAACTGCATGTCCTCAAGCCATGTGTCCTCATTTGTTCTGTGTGTTGGCATCACTGCATGAAGGAAAAGCTAGCTGGGAAGGTGGGGAAATTTGTATTCTTAGTGGCTTTCTGATGGGTTGGATTGCAAAGCTCCAATTACTTTCCTTACCCTTGCCATAGCTAAAGAGGGTTGAGATTCTACTAAGAGTTAGTAGAAGCTTTCATCTAACATGTCAGTTCAGATGCAAAACCTTCATTCTATAGCCAAAATGTTTGTCCTCCTGCTCCATCTACAGTGGAATTAGGAAACCCAATATTTCCTCAATGACTTAGTGTTGCCCCTAGGATAGAATCATGATTCTTAGGTGGTCTGTGTGGTATGGTTTCTGTCTACATGTCCAACAGTGTCTTACCACTCACCTCCCTGCTCCCTGTACTCCAGCCACATTGAGGTTCTTTTGATTCCTTGAATACCTTGTATTTCCTCATGCCTCTTGGGTACATTTTAGATACTTTGTCTGCAAGTAACTGCCAACACTCAATTAGTTTAAATAATAAAGTTTACTTTTTATCTCATATATATATGTGTGCATATATATATATTTATATAAAATTTCTTTCAGTAGCTTTTGGGAATACAAAGTAATTTTTGGTTACATGGATTAATTGTACAGTGGTAAAGTCAGAGGTTTTAGTGTACCCATTATTGGAGTACTGTACATTGTACCCAGTATGTAGTTTTTTTATTCGTTATTCCCTTTCCCACCCTCCTGCCTTCTCAGTCTCCAAAATTTATTATACCACTCTGTATGCCTTTGCATACCCACAGCTTCGCTCTTACTTTTAAGTAAGAACTCATGGTATTTGATTTTCCATTCCTGAGTTACTTCACATAGAACAGTGGCCTCCAGCTTCATTCAAGTTGCTGTAAAAGACATTATTTTGTTCTTTTTATGGCTAAATAGTATTCCATGGCATATGTGTATGTACATAATTTTCTTTATCCACTCATCAGTTGATGGGCACTTAGGTTGGTTCCATGTCTTTGCAACTGCGTATTGGAGCATATTCTATCATCCATCCATCCATCCATCCAGCCATCCAGCCAGCCAGCCACCCATCCACCCATCCACCCATCCACCCATCCATCCATCCATCCATCCATCCATCCACTCATCCACTCATCCATCCATCATCCATCCATCCATCCATCCATCCATCCATCCATCCATCCATCCATTCATCCATCCATCCATATTTTGACATATGTTTACTGAGGGGCTGTTATACCCCGGGAATTGTTCTAGGCAATAGGGTTAGAATGAAGAACAAAACAGATAAAACCTCTACTCTCATGGGATTTATAATCCAGTGATAGAGACAGACATTAAATAATTATAAGTAATGCAGCTATTCTAGGGCTGTTTGATCTTGGTTGACTGGTAATTCTTTGTACAGTTAGCTTTTAGGGCAGGGATAGAAGAAAGCAGGGGATGTCACACACTATAGTGAACAGCTGGGACTATGGCTGGCGAGAAATTACTAGCATTTTTTGTAAAAGAGCAAAAAAGTTCAATGTTTTCATATTTTTTCTCTTTTAAAAATAAGGTATAGGTTGTGCACGGTGTCTCATGCCTGTAATCCCAGCACTTTGGGAGGTCAAAGTGGGTGGATGCTTGAACCCAGGAGTTCAAGATAAGCCTGGGTAACACAGTGAGACCTTATCTCTACAAAACATTTTAAAAAAATTATCTGGGCATGGTGGCATGTGTTTGTGGTCCAAGGTACTTGGGAGGCTGAGGTAGGAGGAATGCTTGAGCCTAGGAGGTTGAGGCTGTAGTAAGCTGTGTTCATGCCACCATACTTCACCTTGGGTGACAGAGCAAGACCCTTTCTCAAAAATAAATAAATAACTAAATAAAATAACATAAAACTAAGGTGTAATTAACATACAATAAATGAGTAGATATTAACTGTTTTTGGTGAGTTTTTATAATTTTATACACCCATAAAACCATCACCCTCTAAATAAAAGTATTTTTATTATTGCTTCCTGATACCTTATCCACCCCCAGCTATTTAGCTTTGCTTGTCCTTGAACTTTAGGTGAATAGACTACTACTGTTCAATGTACTTTTTGTATTTGGTTTCATTTTTCTTAACATAAAATTTTTAGATTTAGCCATGTTGCATGTATCAGTGGCTTATTTTTATTGTCAGCTAGTTTTCCATTGTATGCAAATATTATTTATTTTGGGTAAATATCTAGAAGTGGAATTGCTGGGACGGAGAGTAGGTGTAATTTTTTAAGAAACCACCAACGAGTTCTCCAAAGTGGCTGTTTATTTTACAATCCTATCATTAATGTATGAGAGTTGCAATTGCTATACTTTCTCCAACATTCAGTATTGTCAGTCCCTTTGATTTTGGCCATTCAAACGTATATTTAGTATTATCTCATTGTGGTTTAAATTTGTGTTTCCCTGATGACTAATGATGTTTAGCATCTTTTCACGTGTGTTTTGTTTTTATTCCTATGTCTCTGTGCAGGGTCTGTTAAAATCTTTTCTTCATTATTATTATTTAAAAAATTGACTTGTAGGAGCTCTTTATTCTGGCTACAAGTTCTTTTTCAGATAGATGCATTGCAGATACTTTTCTTACAGTCTCTGGCTTATCTATTCATATTCTTGCTGGTGTTTCTCATGAACAGAAATGTTAAATTTTGATGAAGCCCAGTATATATATTTTTTCTTTTGTGGCTTTTTGTGTCTTTTCTAAGAAATCATTTCCTACTTTAAAGCCATGAAGAAATTTTATCTTGTAGAAATTTATAACTTTTATGTTTAGTATGTAATGTACCTTGGAATTATTATTATTATTTTATCATTTTGAGAAAGGGCTCTCATTCTGTCACTCAGGCTGGTTGCAGTGGCATGATCATGGCTCACTGTACCCTTGAATTCCTGGGCTCAGGTGATCCTCCCGTCTCAACTTCCCCAGTAGAAGGGAATACAGGTGCACACCACCACACTTGGCTAATTTTTTGTATTTTTTGTAGAGATGGGGTTTCACAATGTTACTCAGGCTGGTCTTTAACTCCTGATCTCAAGGAATCCACCTGCTTCAGCCTCCCAAAGTGTTACAGGCGTGAAACACCATGCCCAGCCTGCAATTTTTGTGTGTGATATAAAATAATGGTTGGGGTTCAGTTTTTAAAACACAGCTCCCCAGATGTTCTGGCACTATATGTTGAAAGGACTTTTCCTATTTCATTGACTTTGTCAAAAATTATTTGACTATATATATATGAATCTATTTCTGTTCCACTGATCTATCCACAGGTTTATCCTTATGCTAATACCACACTTTGCTGATTACTGCAGTTCTATGGTAAATCTTGAAATCAGGCAGTATAAGAATTCCAACTTTGTTTTTTTTCATGATTGCTTTTCTGTTCTAGGTTCTTTTCATTTTAATTTACATTTCAGAATAAGTTGTCAATTTCTTTAAAAAATTCTGGTATTTTGATTTGGATGGCATTAAATCTATTTATCAATTTTGGATAATGCACATCTTAAAAATATATTTTTAATATTAATAAAATATTGAGTTTTCCATGACTGAATCCATCAACATTGTCTATCACTCCATTGATTTAGGTTTCTTTAATATTTCTCAGCATTGTTTTGTAGTTTTTAGTATAGAGGTGTTGCACGTTTTCTGTTGGATTTATTTTTTCTTTTTCTTTTGGAGTTGGAATCTCACTCTGTTGCCCAGGCTGGAGTGTGATGGCATGACCATGGCTTACTGCAGCCTTGAACTCCTGGGCTCAAGTGATTGTCCCACTCCAGCCTTCTTAGTAGCTGGGACAGACATATGCCACCATGCCTGGCTAAATTAAAAAAAAAAAAAAAACAACCAAAAAACTTTTTTTAAGAGATAAGGTCTTGCTATGTTGCTCAGGCTGGTTTTGAGCTCCTGACCTCAAGCAATCCTCCTTTCTCAGCCTCCTGAGTCATTGGGATTACAGGTGTTAATCACCATGGCCAGCTTTTTGTTGGATTTATTTTTTAATATTAGATTTTTAATGCTAATTTAAATGGTATTACACTTAACTTTCATTTTTGTTGTTTATTACTATTTTATAGAATTGCAATTAACTTTTATGTATTGGCCATTCATCTTGAGATTTTACTAAATCCACTGATATTGGTAGTTTTTTTTTTTTTAAATGTGGCAGATTCTATAAGGTTTTCTTCATTTACAATGTTGTCATCTGTAAACAATGGCAGTCTTACTTTTTCTCATCTTTTATCTTTTATTTCTTTTCTTGCCTTATTGCACTGATTAGTACTTATAATACAATGGTGAATAGAAATGATGCTGAACATTTTTGTTCCAATTTTAGTTGAAAGCATTCAATATTTCATCATTAAGTCTGATGTTACCTGTAGATTTTTTTGTCGATGCCCTGTATCAGAATGAGTTGTCATGTATTCCTAGTTTGCTGAGAGATTTAAAAAATAAAATCCTTGGCTGGATGCAGTTGCTCACACCTATAATCCCAGCAGTTTGGGAGGCTGAGGCAGGTGGATCACCTGAGGTTGGGAGTTTGAGACCAGCCTGACCAACATGGAGAAACCCTGTCTCTACTAAAAATACAAAATTAGCTGGGCGTGGTGGTGCATGACTGTAATCCCAACTACTCGGGAGGCTGAGGCAGGAGAGTTGCTTGAACCCAGGAGGCGGAGGTTGCGGTGAGCCAAGATCGTACCATCGCACTCCAGCCTGGGCATCAAGAGTGAAACTGTCTCTAAATAAATAAATAAAATCCTTAAGAATGGTGCACTTTGTCAAGTGTCTTTTCTGCATCTGTTGAGAAAATCTGGCACCAACTCTAGTTGAAGTCAGCTTTGGGAGTAGTCATTTCAACAGTAGGAGCTATAAGAGGGCAAACATTTATAAACATCTTTTGTAAAGATGGCAAAGCAAAACCGACTTTTCTTTGAGAATTTTCTCCGTTAAAGTTATAACGGGTGAGACCACAACATTACTTTTCACTCAAATTGTTGTCCTTGAAGCAGAAAATTTCGTATATGGCCCATGTACCAGAAATTACCATAATTTTAAGATCTTATCATTAACTGTGTCTGGGTGAAGTAGAAGAAAAAGGAAAAAATGGGCACCATGCTTGAAATAGAAGCTATAACATTAACAGATGACACATACACACACACACACTTTTTCTCATTTGATTCAATTTTTCCTTCCAGAAGAATGATCTTAATACAGTACAGTGTAAAGCAAACAGGAGAAAGAAAAAATTAAGCCCTAATTTGGTTATAACAGGAAGAGAGCCTCATTGTGCTTCAAACAACTTCTAATCCTGACCCAGATTAATCTCATCCAAAGAAATAGAACAAATTTAGTTTTGGTCATCCAACTTCTATTCTATAATCTTCGAAAAATCAAGGAGAGTGAGGGATGTGCTGTTGACTCCTATGCTATCTGTCCTTATTATTTTTCATGGAGAAATTTTGTATCCCAGAAAGCATAGGATAGCAGAGCCTAGAGATCTTAATATCTCTTCTTGGTAAAATTCTGAATCGAAGAAATTAAACAGATGAGAACATTAGAAATGATTGACTCTGCTGGAGCTAGTTCAAGAGTACACTCATATATCCTTTTTTTTTTCATGGCTTCTTGAACCCTGGAAGGTAGAATCAGTTCAGTTTGGTCTTTGTGCCCCTACATTAATCATGTTTGACTCTAGCTCTAGCTATACATTTTCTTGTAATTTGTGTTTTTAGATGCCAGTCTCCTTCATTAGGTCACCACCTCTTTAAAAACCAGGGCCAAGTCTATTATCTGTTGTATCCTGAGTTTAGCGCAGTGCCTGGAACTGCGAAGGTGCCTGATAAATATTTGAGTGATAAATGAGATGACAGAACTTACATTTTTAAATGAATCTTATGTACCAGCCAAACCTTTTTACTTGCAAAAGATCAATAGCCAATTCAAAATGGCTTAAGTAAAAGGGAGAAATTTTATTAGCTCTTGTAACCAAAGTTAGTATTGGATGTAACCTGCATCCTCCTGGAATAAGGGGCTCCAATGATGTCATCATGGCTTAATCTCACTTTCTCTCCATCTTTTTGCTCCACTGTGTTTTGGGCTGGTTATATTTAGGCAGGCTGTCCCCATAGGAACAAAGTGGTCCCTAGGATCCCAGGCTTATATCATATTTTCTCAGGAATCCCAGTTGGAAGATTTGACTCAAGTTTTTTCTTTTCTTTTCTTTTCTTTTTTTTATCACTAGGCAAAACAAAACTTCTGGAACTGTGTCTCATTGGTTTTTCATGGGGGCATTTACACATCCTTAAGCCAAATATGTGGTCAGGAGGATGGACAGTGTTGATTGACTAGACCTGGGCCCTATGCCTACCCATGGAGTTGCAGGGTGGAGTGAACACCTGCATCATATGGGCTGGAAGTGGGTAAGTGGTGGATCTCCAAAGGAAAATCACTGTGTAGCTACCAAAAAAGAGGGAGTACATGACAAGCAGGAAAAATAAATTTAAGTACCTCCAAATTCTGGACCAGGTTATCTATTGCTATCTCACAGACAAGTTGACTTTGATTTCAGTAGGGCCTTTAACAGTCTCTCAGAAATAAGACGGTTAAATGTGAGCATGTTGATAATATAGTTAGGCAGATTTATAGTTTACTGAGCAAACATATCCTAAGAGTGTTTATTCATGAACTGATGTTGACCTGAAGGATGAGCCCTAGGGTCATGCTGTGTGGTTTTGAATATAATAATTTCTGGGCTGACATTTCTCATCAGCAACTTGCACAAACACATCACAGGTGTATTTGTCAAATGTTTAGGTCAACTGCTCCTAGAATTTTGTGTTTCACAGTCTCGGAAAGTTGTAGAAAAAATTATTTGGGAAATGATGCAGGGTCTCCAACTTTTTGTTTTTGCCAAGGAAGGATGTACATATATTAACTGTCATCTATTCATTTCACTAACATTTTACTAAGATATGGCATTTTAATATTTAAAAAAAGGAAGGATATGATGTCATAAGAAAAGACAGTGAGTTCCAAGAAAGGAAAATTGGTTGCCTTATACTGACATTAAAATAAAATAATGTAATGGATATAACACAAACAATCGTAACATAAAAATTCAATTTTCACAATTACAATGAATCTAATTTCTGTAATTTTCTCTCTGAAGATTTGTCATTTTGGAGATTTATATTTGACAGTACATCATAGACTGGAGCCTTAATGTTAGCCTGTGGATTTGTCTTTAAGACTTAGTGGAAAGTTCAGGTTCATATAGCTCTGCTGACAAAAATAGAAGAACCACACTCTTAATGCTGTTTTATTCAATTCAGATATTTTGCATTATACAGAAAGTGTTTGAGAAACAACTCCCCCAACCCCAAGCCACATACACGTACATCTCTGGCCTGATTCATCTCAGCAATTTCTGCTCTCTCCTTTTCCCTACGGGGGAGGGAAGAAGCTGTGGTACCTGACAGTGAGATGTGTAGGAAGTATGATCGGGGGTGCTGTTACTTAGAGGGCTGCTCTCATCTGAGTGCTCAGATAAAAACCCAGCTCATCTTGATTGAAGCAGGCAGAAAACTAGCTGAGAGAATGCTGCCAATCAACCAGCATCCTGGAACCAGTTTGTAGTCCCCTATTGTGGATCTGCTGCTGGAAGTGATGAAGAGCTGAGAGAAATTGCTCCTTCACTGAATGTTAGAACCAAGCCTCTCATTTCATTATCTCTATGGACTGTAACCAGAAATCAAAACTGAAAGGATAGAATTTCATAGGGGTTAATATAAAGTTCTTCCAAGGTGTCTAGCACTTCAGCTGTACAACAAGCCTGACTTGAGAGCATTTCATGTAAAAAAGACCTGTGTGTTTGTGTTTGTGTTTTTTTTTTTTATTTTTTATTTTTTATTTTGAGACAGAGTCTGGCTCTGTCACTCAGGCTGGAGTTCAGTGGCGCGATCTTGACTCACTGCAATCTCTGCCTCCTGGGTTCAAGCGATTCTTCTGCCTCAGCCTCCCGAGTAGCTGAGATTACAGGTATGAGCCACCACGCCTGGCTAATTTTTCTATTTTTAGTAGAGATGGGGTTTCATCATGTTGCCCAGGCTGGTCTCCAACTCCTGACCTCAGATAATCCACCCATCTTGGCATCCCAAAGTGCTAGGATTATAGGTGTGAGCCACCATGCCCAGCCAGACCTGCGGTTTTTAATTGAGTCAAGTTCAATATGATCCAGAAGAGCCTATGTCATCTATCTTAGGTCACCTTAATAGGGACATAATGTCCAGATCATGGGAGATCATAGTTGCACTAGAACAGAGTTATGGGTATTTTAGGTTAGACAATTCTTTTTTGATGGGGTCTTCTTATGCTTTGTGCATTAGCAGCATCCTGGGCCTCCACCCACTCACTGCCAGTAGTTTCCCTCAGATGTGTGAACCAAAATATCTCCAGATACTGCCAAATATCCCTGAGAAGCGGGAAATGCCTCTAGTTAAGAACCATTGCACTAGACTCCATAGTGGAGCTCATATTCAGTTCTGGGCAATGCATTTTACGAGGAAAATTCACAAACTGGTAAAGCCCAGAGGAATTGCATGGACCAGGGTGAGATATATGAATACCATATCACTGGTATATTGGAGGAACTAAGATTGTTCAGACTGGAAGAGAACACACTCTGGTGGTGGTGTTAGAGCTAGATGTTGGGGAAGGATATCCCAGCTTTGCATCCATCCTTCCTTCTCTTTCTTCTTTCTCTCCCAACTTCTTTTCTCTATAACTCTTTCCTTTGTTTCTTTCTTCCCCTTTCTCTTTTCTCTGGCTTCATTTTTCTTTACACTTAGTTTTTTAAAAAAAATATTTTAAAATTGTGATTTTATATATATATATATGTACAATGTCACAAAAAGTGACATTAATTACATTCACAATGTTGTGCATCACCACTATTTCCAAAATTTTTTATCACCCCAAACAGGATTCACTCAGTTTCATCTTCCCGCCCCATCACTGGGTATAGAGAGACTTCTCCTGGCTGCCTTACTATAATCCCCACCTTGGGTAAATCCCACCATCCACGCTCAGTAGGAATGGTGAGACTCAGCTGCTTATAGCCTTTCAAATTTCTATTAGGCAGCTTTAGCTGGACTCTTACTATCTTCCTTTGGTGCTTATATATCCCAAATGCTTTCTGACTCTATATATACCAGAGCAGCTGTTTCAAACCTTTCTATTTTCTTACTTGGCTCACTCCATAATCTTCTTATTCTACTACCCATAACCTTGCCTTTATCTCACTAAAAATTTAGGTTATGTGAAATGAGTTTCCTTAACTCTTTTTTCCTCTGGAATTCCACCCTGTTATCACCTCTCTTCTCATCCTTTGGGGTCAGTCTCAGAGCCATGTGATCTTCTTCCTTCTAAACCGATTTTACCTGAGCTGGTGGAATCTCCTGCCTCCAAAACTTGATTTGAGAGCCATATTCTCCTTTTTCGCAATTTCGGTATGTTCCTTCTATTTCCTCTTAAGACGCTGTCTTAGTCAGCTCAGGCAGCCATAACAAATCATAGAACTTGATGGCTTAAACAATAGAAATTTAACAGTTTCAGAGGCTGGGAAGTCCAAGATCAGGGTTCCAGCATGGTCAGGTTCTGGTGAGAACCTTCCCCCTGGTTTGCAGATAGCCTCTTCCTTGCTCTATCTTCACACGGCAGAGAGAGAAGAGCCAAGCTCCCCGGTCTCTTCTTGTAAGGGCACTTATTCCATCATGAGGGCCTTATCTAACCTAATTACCTTCCAAAGGCTTCGTCTCCAAATACCATCACATTGAGGGCTTCAACATAAGAATTTTGGGGTGATGGAATTCTGTCCCTAGCACATGCCCATGTCACTCCCTCCTGAAATACAGAACATCCCTTCACCCTCAAATCCGCTCATACTATCACTAATCTTCCTTTTCTCCAGATCATACTCTAAGCTGTGGCAGCCATCGTCCTCCCACAAGAGCCATCATGGTGTTGCCCGACTCAGAATGTGGCCTGTGGCCTAATAAATCCAAACTCCTTAGCATGACATTTGAGACCTTCCATGAATCTGGCTCCAAACTACTTTTCTCATCTTCCACTACATCATGCTCCTGATTCTAAGCTCTTCCTATCCTACTGACCCTTAGTGTATGCTGCACTTTTATGATGGCAGTCTTTGCTTTCAGTGTGTTGTCATCCAAAGATGTCTTTGTCTCCATTTTTTTCTTGACCCATCCTGGATGACCTCAGTTAGAATTACATGGGTTTTTTTTTCTCTTGGAGGATGCAGCATATTTTTTAAAATTCTATTTGATGTACATTTATTCTGCCTTATTTTGCAGTTTCTTTTTCTCTCTTTCTCATCTCTGTTAGAGCGTAAGCTTCATGAGGGTAGGAATTCTTTTTATATTTGATTCTCCTCTAGGGCCTTGAACATGCAAGAATCTATGATGCATCTGCTGCTTGATGAACTCAGGTGGTTTTATATTTATTCTGTGAAGAAGAACAGGACAAAAATAGGACCAATGGCTTAAAGTTCTTGATTTTGATTTAAGCTAAGGCAAGGCATTTTGAGTTAGAACCAATTGACAATAGAGAGAGGGTGTATCAGGGGTAGTGAGTGCCTGTCACTGAAAATGTTCAAACCAAAGCCAGGAAAAAAACCCCCAGAATTACTATAGAGAGAATTCCCAAAGTAGTGGGAAGATGGTTAGAGGTCCTCTCAGGCCTGGTTTCTTAGTGTTGGTAGTTGACATTTGGGGCTAGATAATTCTTTGTTGTGGGGAGTGATCCTGTGCATTGTAGGATGTTTAGCAGCATCCTTGACCTCTACTCACTAGATTACAGTAGTACCCCTAAGTGGTGGGAATGATAAATGTCTCAAGACATTGCCAGATGTCCCCTGGGGGCAAAACCCAGTTGAGGATGACTGTTTTAGGGTCTCTTCTATTAATAAGAATCTGTAACGTTTTGTCTTCTATTTTCTTTTGTTTTTCCTTTTTTTTTTAATTATACTTTAAGTTCTAGGGTACATGTGCACAATGTGCAGGTTTGTTACACATGTATACTTGTGCCATGTTGGTGTGTTGCGCCTATCAACTCGTCAGCACCCATCAACTCGTCATTTACACCAGGTATAACTCCCAATGGCATTCCTCCCTCCTTCCCCCTCCCCATAATAGGCCCGGGTGTGTGATGTTCCCCTTCCAAGTGATCTCATTGATCAATTCCCACCTATGAGTGAGAACATGCGGTGTTTGGTTTTCTGTTCTTGAGATAGTTTGCTGAGAATGATGGTTTCCTGCTACATCCATGTCCCTACAAAGGACACGAACTCATCCTTTTTTATGGCTGTATAGTATTCCATGGTGTATATGTGCCACATTTTCTTAATCCAGTCTGTCACTGATGGACATTTGGGTTGATTCCAAGTCTTTGCTATTGCGAATAGTGCCACAATAAACATATGTGTGCATGTGTCTTTATAGCAGCATGATTTATAATTCTTTGGGTAGATATCCAGTAATGGGATGGCTGGGTCATCTGGTATTTCTAGTTCTAGATCCTTGAGGAATTGCCATACTGTTTTACACAACGGTTGAACCAGTTTACAGTCCCACCAACAGTGTAAAAGTGTTCCTATTTCTCCACATCCTCTCCAGCACCTGTTGTTTCCTGATTTTTTAATGATTGCCATTCTAACTGGTGTGAGATGGTATCTCATTGTGGTTTTGATTTG
Source organism: Rhinopithecus roxellana (assembly GCF_007565055.1). Lineage (NCBI taxonomy): Eukaryota > Metazoa > Chordata > Mammalia > Primates > Cercopithecidae > Rhinopithecus > Rhinopithecus roxellana. Next base: position 115,285,601 of record NC_044563.1, on the reverse strand, counting down.
CATTTCTCTGTTGGCCAGTGATGACGAGCATTTTTTCATGTATCTGTTGGCTGTATGCATATCTTCTTTTGAGAAATGTCTGTTCATATCCTTTGCCCACTTTTTGATGGGGTCGTTTGTTTTTTTTTTTTTTCTGTAAATTTGTTTGAGTTGTTTGTAGGTTCTGGATATTAGCCCTTTGTCAGATGAATAGATTGCAAAAATTTTCTCCCATTCTGTAGGTTGCCTGTTCACTCTGATGGTAGTTTCTTTTGCTGTGCAGAAGCTCTTTAGTTTAATTAGATCCCATTTGTCAATTTTGGCTTTTGTTGCCATTGCTTTTGGTGTGTTATACATGAAGTCCTTGCCCATGCCTATGTCCTGAATGGTATTACCTAGGTTTTCTTCTAGGGTTTTATGGTTTTAGGTCTAACATTTAAGTCTCTAATCCATCTTGAAGTAATTTTTGTATAAGGAGTAAGGAAAGGATCAAGTTTCAGCTTTCTACTTATGGCTAGCCAATTTTCCCAGCACCATTTATTAAATAGGGAATCCTTTCCCCATTTCTTGTTTCTCTCAGGTTTGTCAAAGATCAGATGGCTGTAGATGTGTGGTGTTATTTCTGAGGGCTCTGTTCTGTTCCATAATGGGTCTCTATCTCTGTTTTGGTACCAGTACCATGCTGTTTTGGTTACTGTAGCCTTGTAGTATAGTTTGAAGTCAGGTAGCATGGTGCCTCCAGCTTTGTTCTTTTGACTTAGGATTGTCTTGGCAATGTGGGCTCTTTTTTGGTTCCATATGAACTTTAAAGCAGTTTTTCTCCAATTCTGTGAAGAAAGTCATTGGTAGCTTGATGGGGATGGCATTGAATCTATAAATTACCTTGGGCAGTATGACCATTTTCACGATATTGATTCTTCCTATCCATGAGCATGGTATGTTCTTCCATTTGTTTGTGTCCTCTTTGATTTCACTGAGCAGTGGTTTGTAGTTCTCCTTGAAGAGGTCCTTTACATCCCTTGTAAGTTGGATTCCTAGGTATTTTATTCTCTTTGAAGTAATTGTGAATGGAAGTTCATTCCTGATTTGGCTCTCTGTTTATCTGTTACTGTTGTATAAGAATGCTTGTGATTTTTGCACATTAATTTTGTATCCTGAGACTTTGCTGAAGTTTCTTATCAGCTTAAGGAGATTTTGGGCTGAGATGATGGGGTTTACTGAATATACAATCATGTCATCTGCAAACAGGGACAATTTGACTTCTTCTTTTCCTAACGGAATACCCTTGATTTCTTTCTTTTGCCTGATTGCCCTAGCCAGAACTTCCAACATTATGTTGAATAGGAGTAGTGAGAGAGGGCATCCCTGTCTTGTGCCGGTTTTCAAAGGAAATGCTTCCAGTTTTTGCCACATTCAGTATGATATTGGCTGTGGGTTTGTCATAAATAGCTCTTACTATTTTGAGATATGTTCCATCAATACTGAATTTATTGAGAGTTTTTAGCATGAAGGGCTGTTGAATTTTGTCAAAGGCCTTTTCTGCATCTATTGAGATAATCGTGGTTTTTGTCTTTGGTTCTGTTTATATGCTGGATTATGTTTATTGATTTGCGTATGTTGAAGCAGTCTTGCATCCCAGGGATGGAAGCCCGCTTGATCATGGTGGATAAGTTTTTTGATGTGCTGCCGGATTCGGTTTGCCAGTATTTTATTGAGGATTTTTGCATCGATGTTCATCAGGGATATTGGTCTAAAATTCTCTTTTTTTGTTGTGTCTCTGCCAGGCTTTGGTATCAGGATGATGTTGGCTTCATAAAATGAGTTAGGGAGGATTCCCTCTTTTTCTATTGATTGGAATAGTTTCAGAAGGAATGGTACCAGCTCCTCCTTGTACCTCTGGTAGAATTTGGCTGTGAATCCGTCTGGTCCTGGACATTTTTTTGCTTGGTAGGCTATTAATGATTGCCTTAATTTCATAGCCTGCTATTGGTCTATTCAGGGATTCAACTTCTTCCTGGTTTAGTCCTTGGGAGAGTGTAAGTGTCCAGGAAATTATCCATTTCTTGTAGGTTTTCTAATTTATTTGCCTGGAGGTGTTTATAGTACTCTCTGATGGTAGTTTGTATTTCTGTGGGGTCGGTGGTGATATACCCTTTATCATTTTTTATTGCGTCTATTTGATTCTTCTCTCTTTTCTTCTTTATTAGTCTTGCTAGCAGTCTATGAATTTTGTTGATCTTTTCAAAAAACCAGCTTCTGGATTCATTGATTTTTTTTTTTTTTTTTTTTTTTTTGAGACGGAGTCTCGCTCTGTTGCCCAGGCTGGAGTGCGGTGGCGCGATCCCACTCACTGCAAGCTCCGCCTCCCGGGTTCACGCCATTCTCCTGCCTCAGCCTCCCGTGTAGCTGGGACTACAGGCGCCTGCCACTGCGCCTGGCTATCATTGATTCTTTGAAGGGGTTTTTGTGTGTCTGTCTCCTTCAGTTCTGCTCTGATCTTAGTTATTTCTTGCCTTCTGCTAGCTTTTGGATGTGTTTGCTCTTGCTTCTCTAGTTCTTTTAATTGTGATGTTAGTGTGTCAATTTTAGATCTTTCCAGCTTTCTCTTGTGGGCATTTAGTGCTATAAATTTCCCTTTACACACAGTTTTAAATGTGTCCCAGAGATTCTGGTATGTTGTATCTTTGTCCCCATTGGTTTCAAAGAACATCTTTATTTCTGCCTTCATTTTGTTATGTACCCAGTAGTCATTGAGGAGCAGGTTGTTCAGTTTCCATGTAGTTGAGTGGTTTTAATTGATTTTCTTAGTCCTGAGTTCTAGTTTGATTGCACTGTGGCCTGAGAGACATTTTGTTATAATTTCTGTTCTTGTACATTTGCTGAGGAGTGCTTTACTTCCAACTATGTGGTCAATTTTGGAATAAGTGCGATGTGGTGCTGAGAAGAATGTATATTCTGTTGATTTGGGGTGGAGAGTTCTGTAGATGTCTATTAGGTCTGCTTGGTGCAGACTTGAGTTCAATTTCTGGGTATCCTTGTTAACTTTCTGTCTCGTTGATCTGTCTAATGTTGACAGTGGAGTGTTGAAGTCTCCCATTATTATTGTATGTGAGTCTAAGTCTCTTTGTAAGTCTCTAAGGACTTGCTTTATGAATCTGGGTGTTCCTGTATTGGGTGCATATATATTTAGGATAGTTAGCTTTTCCTGTTGAATTGATCCCTTTACCATTATGTAATGGCCTTCTTTGTCTCTTTTGATCTTTGATGGTTTAAAGTCTGTTTTATCAGAGACTAGGATTGCAACTGCTGCTTTTTTTGTTCTCCATTTGCTTGGTAGATCTTCCTCCATCCCTTTATTTTGAGCCTATGTATGTCTCTGCATGTGAGATGGGTCTCCTGAATACAACATACTGATGGGTCTTGATTCTTTATCCAATTTGCCAGTCTGTGTCTTTTAATTGGACCATTTAGTCCATTTACATTTAAAGTTAATATTGTTATGTTTGAACTTGATCCTGTCATTGTGATATTAGTTGGTTATTTTGCTCATTAGTTGATGCAGTTTCTTCCTAGCATTGATGGTCTTTACACTTTGTCATGTTTTTGCAATGGCTGGTACCAGTTGTTCCTTTCCATGTTTAGTGCTTCTTTCAGGATCTCTTGTAGGGTAGGCCTGGTGGTGACAAAATCTCTAAGCATTTGCTTGTCTGTGAAGGATTTTATGTCTCCTTCACTGAGGAAACTTAGTTTGGCTGGATATGAAATTCTGGGTTGAAAATTCTTTTTTTTAAGAATGTTCTTTAAGAAAATTCATTCTTTAAGAATGTTGAATATTGGTTCCCACTGTCTTCTGGCTTGTAGAGTTTCTACCAAGAGATCTGCTGTTAGTCTTATGGGCTTCCCTTTGTGTGTAACCCGACCTTTCTCTCTGGCTGCCCTTAACATTTTTTCCTTCATTTCAACTTTGGTGAATCTGACAATTATGTGTCTTGGAGTTGCTCTTCTCGAGGAGTATCTTTGTGGCGTTCTTTGTATTTCCTGAATTTGAATGTAGGCCTGCCTTACGAGGTTGGGGAAGTTCTCCTGGATGATATCCTGAAGCGTGTTTTCCAGCTTGGTTCCATTTTCCTACTTACTTCAGACACACCAATCAGATGTAGATTTGGTCTTTTCATATAATTCCATGTTTCTTGGAGGCTTTGTTCATTTCTTTTTCCTTTTTTTTCTCTAGACTTCTCTTCTCGCTTCATTTCATTGATTTGATATTCAGTCATTGATACTCTTTCTTACAGTTGATTGAGTCGGTTACTGAAGCTTGTGCATTTGTCACGTGTTTCTCATGTCGTGGTTTTTATCTCTGTCAGTTCGTTAATGGCCTTCTCTGCATTGATTATTCTAGTTATCCATTCTTCCATTCTTTTTTCAAGATTTTTAGTTTCTTTGCACTGGCTACGTAGTTCCTCCTTTAGCTCTGAGAAGTTTGATTGACTGAAGCCTTCTCCTCTCAAGGTGTCAAAGTCATTCTCCGTCCAGCTTTGATCCGTTGCTGGCGATGAGCTGTGTTCCTTTGGAGGGGAAGATGTGCTCTGATTTTTTGAATTTCCAGCTTTTCTGTCCTGCTTTTTCCCCATCTTTGTGGTTTTATCTGCCTTTGGTCTTTGATGCTGGTGACCTACTGATGGGGTTTTGGTGTGGATGTCCTTTCTGTTTGTTAGTTTTCCTTCTAACAGTCAGGACCCTCAGCTGTAGGTCTGTTGGAGATTGCTTGAGGTCCACTCCTGTTTGCCTGGGTATCAGCAGCAGAGGCTGCAGAAGATAGAATATTGCTGAACAGCGAGTGCTGCTGTCTGATTCTTGCTCTGGAAGCTTTGTCTCAGGGGTGTACCCCGCCGTGTGAGGAGTGAGGTGTCGGTGTGCCCCTAGTGGGGGATGTCTCACAGTTAGGCTACTCAGGGGTCAGGGACCCAGTTGAGCAGGCAGTCTGTCCGTTCTCAGATCTCAACCTCCCTGCTGGGAGATCCACTGCTCTCTTCAAAGCTGTCAGACAGCTGTCAGACTCCACCCAGAGATGTTGTCTACAGAGAAGGCAGGCCTCCTTGAGCTGTGGTGGGCTCCACCCAGTTCCAGCTTCCTGGAGGCTTTGTTTACCTACTTAAGCCTCAGCAATGGTGGGCGCCCTTCCCCCAGCCTCGCTGCCACCTTGCAGTTAGATCTCAGACTGCTGTGCTAGCAATGAGGGAGGCTCCATGGGCGTGGGACCCTCCAAGCCAGGTGTAGGATATAATCTCCTGGTGTGCCGTTTGTTAAGACCCTTGGTAAAGTGCAGTATTGGGGTGGGAATTACCCGATTTTCCAGGTGTTGTGTGTCTCAGTTCCCCTGGCTAGGAAAAGGGATTCCCTTCCCCCTTGTGCTTCCCAGGTGAGGCGATGCTTCGCCCTGTTTCAGCTCTCGCTGGTTGGGCTGCACCAGCTGACCAGCACCGATTGTCTGGCACTCCCCAGTGAGATGAACCTGGTACCTCAGTTGAAAATGCAGAAATCACCAGTCTTCTGTGTCGCTCGCGCTGGGAGCTGGAGGCTGGAGCTGTTCCTATTTGGCCATCTTGCTCCTGACCTTGTCTTCTATTTTCTAAGTAATAAGTACTTCAAAAATCAGTGGAAGTACCTAAGGTTGGGAGAATGAAGGGAAGGATGGGAAGGAACTGATCTTCATTGAACCTATCATATACCATGAAAATCTGTGAGACAGAATTTTACCCCATCTTACAGATGCAGAACTTGAGGCTTAGCAAAATTGTGCAGCTGGTAAGTAGCATAGCTAAGTCCCAAATGTGGACCTGCCAGACAAACTCTATCTTCCTCTACTTTCCTCTTGCTTTTATCTAAATGTGTCTCCATTGCCTTTAACTCAACTCTTACATTAACTTGCCTCCCTTTATGAACCACACATGTAAAATTTGGGGGTATTTTGGTATTTGCTTCTTGTAATTAACTTTTCCATAGAGCCTTGGCTTAGCACTCTCCTATAGGGCTGACCTGGAGTCTCAGACTTTGAAAGGATCCATGGTCCATGTGGAAGAAGATCACATTGAAATGCTGTACACTTCTACTTAATGATGCTAATGGCTTGTTGTGAGACTTAGTGTCACCAGGATTCACAAACTCGTGAATACCAGTGGAACTACAGTATTGCTAATGACTGTAAAACATCTATTCTTGTGTCATTCTGTCTAAGCAGAACCTCTTGTGTTTCGTGCATCATCTCAGGAACGTAAGTCTTTCTGGGGTTCCTTCTAGCGCACTTCACCACTCAGTCTGACAGCTTCATCCATCACTGGGCAGGTTGTTCTCTTTTCTCAACTCTGGCCAGTTCAAGAAGCTGCTGGAGGAGGTTTGTTGTTGCCAGGGCTGATATAATCCCTTCTAAATCACCACCTCTGTCCAGGGTGCTGTGCTTGATTGGCCTCCAGAGATGCAGGTCTTTAGAGATACTGTTAGAGACAGAGGTGTCCTCCCTACTTTGACCAGAATCCAGTCCTCTAGGGGAGCAGAGTGTTCCTGGCTCCAGAAGGACTCTTACCCCAATTACACCACGCTTTGTTTCCTGGACTCTATCCCTGCTTTGCCCAGAATCCACAGAATCTCTTAAGAAACTATCCTATCTCCTGTATGTTCTTATACCTCTAAACATAGTGGCTCAAACCCTGCCCAAAGGTCTGGTGAGGAGAGAGAGAAACTTCATTATCTCCCTACAGGCTACTATCATCATGAAAATAGAGAAACACTCCTTTTCCTCTCCCCAGATGCCAAACAAAGGCCTCAGAACATATAGTGGCTATATGGTGTGGGGTGGGGAGGTAGGTTGCTTACAGCTATAGCACTGGGCCTCAACTTAGCTGGCCACCATGCCCTCTTAGACAAATGAAAAGAGGAGATTGACACTTGATTGGAGAAATGCCAACATTTTTGTACCATGAGTGAAAGATTTCGGCTGGAGTGTATGTAGCCGTAATGTTCTCAAGTGTGTTTAAGTCATTCTTTTGGTTGACTTAACTAGTGTGGCTGGTCCAGTTCTCTGCTACTGAGTCTGTGTCTAGGATGCCATTGATCAGCCAGCTTTATAGTTGTGAAAGGAGAGCCCCAGAAACATTTGGGTACACACTGGTACTGGCACAAATGCAGATTACTAATAGTTTTATGTTCCAGACCATGAGTCCCTAGACTTTTTCTGGGAAAAGTGAATCTAATGAGTGTTGTAGTTTCTCTGTTCTCAAGGGCATGGATGGAAGAAGGCACATGGAGTATGGTAGGTAATGTCCAGCCAGTGGAGGACAAAGAGTGAATGATTGATTAGGGCTCACAGTGATGGATGTCAGCTCCCAGATATATCAGGCAACACCTTGAGATTTCAATTTGGGATTCTTTGAAATAAAAACAAGATTCCTTAGGATTTCAAGCAAGATTGGTATAGGCATACATACTGCTAGTTTGGAAATCTTTTTGTCTTTCTACTGTATTTATTTTTACTACTAAATCTGAAGTATGGTGCCTAATTCCATTTGACAGTGTCTATTAAAGGTTTCAGTGCCACTGCCAAATTCCCAGGTCTCATTTGGCCCCTTTGGAAAATTGGGTCTAATGGAAGGAAAACTCAGCCCAACATCTCTAAATGTGCAGCTCCTCAGAGTGCCAAAAGCTGCTATTGTGTGCTGTCCTGCGGGTATAAAAATTAGCTCTTTTTTATGAGTGTTCAAGCTGCTACCTTATTTATCTGCCAAAGATTCAGACTCATCTTGCTGTCCAAACTGCAGGCATGTCTGGCATGAGAGTATGTTTGAGGGTGTGAGGTGGTGGAGGAGGAAGAATTTTATTTTGCGTCTGCACATAACCACTGTTGGGTTGCCTGGTGTCATGAAGTGTCAGTGGTAAGGTGCAGTTTAACGTAACATGACATTAAATTAGATAAGGTGACTAAACCCATCCTCTCAGGAACTATAGCCTCAAATATAGTAGCCATTCACTTGGGCTTAAGATTTGTTCTAGTGGATAGAAGCAATCCCAGTTCAAGGGTACCTGGTGTCTTGGAGCACCTGCAGTACCTGGGTGAAGAGAAAAAAAAATGTGGAGTTGCACCTTTCAAAAATAGTTATCACTGTGCATCTGCACAGTAAACATAAGAAAATACAACATATGCCTCAAGCTTTTTGCATTCTACTTTTCCTGAGAATACCAGGGTTCATTTTTCTTGAGGAATGTCAGAAATATGTTGTAGTCTCAGCTTAATCTTAGATTTGTTTGTAAAGCTCCACAAACAAACCCTCAACTTTGGAAGTTTGGCAAATGTTCAGTCCAGGAGATCTAAATCTTGACTCAGTCCTTCAAGTTTTAGGCAAGGAATGACTTTAAAATGTCTTCTTGCTTTTACATATTTTGAAACAAACTGGGAGAAAATGTATTTGGAAGGAATCTTGGAAGCTGGCCGGTTTTGTATGGATGATAGAACAAGATGCTTATAGGTTTGGTTTAAAAAATAAAACCTCAAAACTTGAAGTCTGATATCCCTGGGGCCATTTGATAAATGCTGATGGTTTTGCAGAGCCACACATTACTTCCCTTTCCTTTTCACATTTATTTCTTTGAAAGACATACCAGAGTCTGAACTTTGAAGGGACCTGGCAGCCTTTGCTAAGAAAAGGAAACTTCTCAGAATAGAACTTTGTGAGTACCTTAAATATCTTTCCAGGTGGGCACCATCACGTGAGTGATTTTTCTGAGGTAAAGTTGCCTACTTTGTGGATTAGTCTGTGGTCTGATCGTGTCTCTTAGAGTCGATTGTTTGATGTGTTGTTTCAAGCCAGGTTCATATGGAGCAGAGTGCCCTTTGGTTTTTTATTTGTTCCCTAATTGTCTAGAAATGTGCTCATTAAAAGACAAAGTAAACACGGTTCAGGTGTTGTGCTGAAGGCAGGGATTGTGGGGTACTGGGAGGGAGACAGGAGAGATGAGAGAACACACGTGGTCCTTCTTTTAGATAAAAGCCTGTCCCAGAAACAAAGGCTGTTGGAATACAAAAGCTCTTTGTACACTGAGCACGTCTGCCGTTACGGATGAACCCTCTCCAATGGCTGCTATCAAACTTGTCATATTTTATTCATGAGTTGTGGTGTGCCTGGATGAAATAAGAAAAGCAAAGCTTCAAATCATAATTAGGGCATAAAAAAGATAAAATAGTTATTATTTTGACATTTTTGAAGAATTTTTAAATCTCCCCGATAATTCATTTGAAAAAGTTGCACGGAACGACTGGGTGTGTGGCATGTATTTATGCTGGTTGGAGTCTCAGTTACACCCAGACCCATAGTGACAGACTCCATGCATACGGTGAATAAGAGCATAATTAAGGAGAGGGCTACAGCCGTTGTTACACATAAATAGAAACATTGACAGGCATCTTTGCATTTCTCATGCTCACATTATTATTCTGTGGTTGATCAAAATATTGCTTTCTTGTTTTTTACATTTTTGTCTTTTTTATAGAACATGGGGTCTAGATCATTTGGTATGCCTGGTATGGGGGAACTTGAGGGAATAGTGGCAGGAAAAACTTAAAAGGATACCTGCACCTACGGATGTTGTGGGACAGCAGCACAGGGTTGAAGAAAGACACTCGTCCTGTTGGTTTACATCATGAATTTGAAAAAGTAAGCTGAAACACTTTAATAAAAGATATGTCAACCTTACTGGAAAGACAAAAAAGGCCAACTGTTGTTCCATGGCTTTCTCTGTGGATGCAGGGCTTAGTGGCTCCCTTATTTATTGACTAACTCACCTGGAGACACCTATCACTCACACCATCCATAAGCTCTTGGCCTCTCTCCTTCCTGGGGATTCAGGGTGAGGTATTTATTTACTCAGGGTTTATCTTTGTCATGCTGGGATCTATCCACCCATTCTCACTGCTGGGTTGTAAGCTATTTGAGAAGAGTGGTGAGAGCAAGCCCTCCCGCTGTAGCCACCGCATGTACCCAGCCTGCTTGGGGTTGTCCTACCCTGGCACTCAGGCATGGAGGAAAGTGAAAGTTACATTTTCAAAACTGGTCATGTGCACGATCACATGTATTAATATTTGTTGTGTGGATTCTGGGATAGAAGAATTATTCTCATTGGTCATCAGTTTATGAAAGGGACCCCAAGATTCAGAGGGATTAAATGACCACCCAGATATTAGTGTTGGAGTATTAAATATCACCCAGATACTAAGTGGCAGGACTGATGGTGCATCCCAGATCTTCTGATCCCCAATTCTACTTCAACAGTGGGCCACATTCTGTGAACTTTTTCATATCATGGCACATAAGGAAAATGGCTGTATTTGTACATTACATGGAAGGAAAGAGAAGGGACTGTTTTTATGCCAAAAGTGCTCTGCTGAGCCACCCTGAGGGCTGAGGGACTCATACTCCAGAGACACCTGTAACCCACGCCCTGGCATGCCAGCTGAGAAGCACCAGAATGAGGCTGGAGAACCTAGAGGGGCTGGGAAGAACGTGGAAGGGCAGGAATGGAGGGGGTTTGTGTGGGGCCTGGGTGAGTGTGTGTAGTATTAGCATAAGTTAGAGATGTGCTGGGAAGGGGCTTCAATTCCGGGTGCATAAGGGGCCAGCCGGGTAACAGCTGAGTGATGTGCACTGGCAAGGGAACGCAGCCAACTGGCAACATTGTGCATGAGCTGCATTTCTTCAATTCCGCATTCACTGCACTGTTGCCTGTGGGAATATGAGCTCTTTGTTGCCAGGTCATCTAATTTTTTAATGGAGATTTGAATTTTTATATGAAATGTTTCAATTTTTATACTGTATTTCGCTGTTTCCAAGACACACACTTATTCACATAAGAGCTCTCCAGAACTTTTTAATTTTGCAAACTGAAATGCTACATCCATTAAATAATAACTCGGTATTTTAGGGTAGGATTGGATTTTGCCTGACAGGCAATTGGTATAATTATGTAATAAATTACATATGTGTTACAATTATGGTGTCTCTTATAATCAACAGCTCTTTGTTTATTTCTTACGGTGTGTCAAATGATGGTGTAGTTTATAATCTATGACATCTTGGACTTGATGAAATATGGTGGTTTCGGTGGGTAACACTGGGAGCTACACCAGCATGCTGAGGCTGCATCTGGCCTGAGGCTGGCCAGTATGCTACTTTTGACCTGGAGCCAGGATAGTCACCAAGACACCAACACCTGGAGCTGGGACAACAGTTCTCAGCTGTGGCTGCCCATCATGTTTATTTGAAACAAATAAATAAATATCGACTCCTGTCCTACACCCCAGACTATTTTTTTTTTTTGAGTCTCTCAGGGTGCAGACTGCAAATCACATTTAAAAAATGTTACCCAGGTGATTCTGATGCACAGTTAGTGCTGAGAACTGCTCAGCTGGAGGGAGTTGGAAGGAGGAAAAGGTGAGATGTTGAATCTGTTTTCACAAAAGGCTGAGGGGAAGGAAGTTAGACATGAGAGTCAGGTATTTGTTGATCTTGTTGACTGAAATCTCCAATCAAGAAATGAGAACTGGGGGCTGCCGTTTAAATTGGAATGACGGCTGGGAAGGATGACTCAACGCCTGTAATCCCAGCACTTTGGGAAACCAAGGCAGGAGGATCACTTGAGGTCAGGAGTTCAACACCAGACTAAGCAACATAGCAAGATATCTCTACAAAAAATTAAAAATTAGCCAGGCATGGTGGCAGATGACCGTAGTCCCAGCTACTTCAGAGGCTGAGGTGGGAGGATTGCTTGAGTCCAGGAGGTCAAGGCTGCAGTGAGCTATGAACAAGCTACTGCACTGTAGCCTGGGTGACAGAGCAAGACCCTTCCTCTGTTAAAAAAAAAAAATGAGGCAGATACAGGAGAAATTCTAATGCTACTGTATATTGTAGGCATTGTACTTGCATGGTGGGTTTCAGGGCAACCTACAGATAGCTTCAGAAAGGCTTAACTTTCTAGGTTCATACAGGTTCAGAAGGGTTTACCAGGGATTACCAATGGATTACCATTTCTCCATCCATCCATCCATTTCTCCAATGTCCTTCACTAGCTGCTCTTTGTGCTATGTGTGGCATCAGGCACCACAGCACAGTGGTGAGCTTCCATGCAGCCTCACACTAGGATGAGCTCAAAGAAGGAAAAGCTGTGGTATGGTAATTAATGTAGGACTGGGAGACCTACTTTAGCTGGGGGCTGGGGTCTGAGGAAATGACATTTCAGCTGAAGCCTGAGTGATAAATGGGAGGTAACCAGGTATGGAGTGGGCTGAAGTGTGTTTCAGGCAAAAGAATGACCTGACCAGAGACCCTAAAGGCAGGAAGGAGCTTGTGTGTTAGTTGGTGGAACCTAAAGAAGGGCCAAGAAGGAGGCCAAAAAGGAGGGAAGAGGTGGGAATTGGGCCTGGCGAGGTCGATAGGATTCCATTGGGTAGAGTTTTGTTGGTCACATGAAGGGGATTCAATTTTTATTAAATTAAATGTGTATTTTTAATTGTGGATAAAAAACACACATAAAATTGACCACTGTTACCATTTCCAAGTGTGCATTCCAGCAATGTTAAATATATTCATGGTGTATAACAGCTCTCCAGAACTCTTTTATTTTGCAAAACTGAAATGTTTTAGGAGGATTGGATTTTGTCTTAGAGGCAGTTGGAGTCATTGAAAGGTTTGGAGCAAGGCAGTGGCATATGTAATGAGGTTCGTGACACGAGTCTGTACCAAGAACTGTGAGCACAGGGAAGCTGCACCTAAGCCATTCAAGGGAGTGAGGAAGGTGTAGGTAGACACCTCCATACTTCAGGATTGACGTCGAGGATGACCCTTCCCTGGGCCCCCTGTCAAAGCCCAAACACGGCTGGATGGCAGTAATAGTGCAGCACTTCATGGCAGCGAGAAGAGCAACTGTTTTCATGTGAAGTCATGTCATTTCTACTCTAAACTGCAGGCAGTGGGAAAGCAGGGAGTACAACCAGGCAGTGCCTCAAAGGGAAACGTCCTCACCTGACAGGGCATGAGCTGCTTGTTTTATTGGAAAGAAGAGACACAAGGTGGTTGGCATTCAGGGCGTGGCAAGGTTTTCCCCACCAACTGGCTTTTAGCCACATATTTTATGTATAATTTAGCCTCAGCATCCTTTTTGGTATTTCATTTAAACAGAAGACCTCACCATGATTAAGGAACTATCTAAACCCTCTAGTATGTATTAGGGACAGGGCAAGGTTGAGAGAGCAACTTCCTGGAGTCTGGTTTTTAATCTGTCTTTTTTCAACATGTGACTTCGGCATCCCTTCTCTCTCAATCTTTGACTGGATGGAGAAAAATAATTTCTTATTTTGAGCCCCTACCTTTAAAAGAGGCTTTAAATCCTATTTCCTATTGACATATTTATTTATTTATTTTGAGGCAAAGTCTCATTCTGTTGTCCAGGCTCAAGTGCAGTGGCATGATCTTGGCTTACTGCTGCCTCCACCTCCTGGGTTCAAGTAATTCTCCTGCCTCAGCCTCCCGAGTAGCTGGGATTACAGGTGTGCACCATCACGCCCAGTTATTTTTTTGTATTTTTGGTACAGATGGAGTTTCACTATGTTGGCCAGGCTGGTCTGGAACTCCTGGCCTCAAGTGATCTGCTTGCCTTGGCCTCCCAGACTGCTGGGATTACAGGTGTGAGCCACTGCGCATGGCTGCTATTGACATATTGATCAATCAGGAGAGTCTGTTATGCTGCTGTGTGCCAGCCACTGTCCTGGGTCCTGATTTTATGAGTATGATGGACACCCTGTCCTTGAGGGGCTATTGGCCTAGGTACAGTGAAGAGAGAACCAGTAGTATATCATATTCATTCTTTCATGCATTCAACAAATATTTATTGCACATCCATGTGACAGGCACTGTTCTGAGTGTTAAGAAAGCAGCAGAGAAAACACAGTCCCTGTCCACGTGAAGCTTATATTCTAGCAAAGATGGTCAATGACCAATTGCAGTAAACAAGTGTACTAATAAATGAGTAACTTTAGATTGTAATACATACTATGAAGGAAATACAACAGCTATATTGGAGAGAGACACAGAGAGAGAGAGAGAGAGACTTACGGGGAGAGTTGACTTTACATTGGGGAGGACTTCCCTGCAGAGGTGACGTTTGAGTTGATGCCTAAATGAAGGAGCGAGCCATGCAAAGATAATATTATTAATGATCAGTCACATTATTAATGATGAACACTTCATATGCTAGGTACTTTTCTAAATTCTTTATATTCATGAGATCATTTAATCCTTATAACAATTGTACAAAGGAGATAGATATTATGTGCCACAGAAGGGAAAACAGAGGCATAGAAAGGAAAATAGAGATTAAATCACTTGACCAAGGTTATATATAGGTCCAGTAAGCTGAGAGTTGAATCCAGGCTGTTGTGCTCCGGAGCCTTTGTTCTTGAAACAGCTAGCCAAAAGGCCCCTTGGGTCAAACAAGTTTAAAGGGCACAAGGATGGCCCATGTGGGTGAAGGTACCAAAGGAGGCCAAAGAGCATAGTCAGGGCCTTTCAGGCCATGGCAAGGAGTTAGGGTTTTATTCAAATCATAATGTGCAGTGTGGACAGCTGGATAATAATGCTGCCCTCCTCCCAAACGATGGCCACGTTCTAATCTCCATAACCTGTGACTATATTACTTCAAATGGCAAAAGGAACTTAGCAGATGTGATTAAGTTAAGGGTCTTGAGGTGAGAAGATTATCCTGGATTCCAAGTGGAGCCTGCGTAATCACAAGGGTTCTCATAGGAGAAAGGCATGAGGATCAGATAGAAAAGTGATGTGAAGATGGAAGCAGAGAGAGATCATAAGATGCTATGCTGCTTGTGTTGAAGATGGAGGAAGAAGACACAACCCAAGGAATGCTGAAAAAGGCAAGGAAACAGTCTCCCCTGGAGCGTCCAGAAGGAGTATGGCCGTGCCCCCATCTTGGTTTTTGTCCTGTGAAACCTGTTTCAGACTTCCGACTTCCAGAACTGTAATATAATAAAATTGTGTTGCCTTGAGCCTCTAGGTTTACAGTAATTTGTTACAACAGCCATAAGAAACTAATAAAGCAGCTCTTTTAGGACTTTAAGTAAGGAATTGAAGTAATGTGATTTAAGTTTGAAAGGGATCTTCCTGATTTTCTGATTGCTACATGGGATAGAGAGAGAAAATGACAACGAGTAAGAGGAAAGGGGAAATGAGGAGAGGGGAGGGAGGACAGGGCAGGAGTGACAAGTGGAGGCAAGCTGACAGTGAGGGGCTGGTGCAATATTCTAGTCAAGAGGATTGGGGATCACAGTGGGAATGGAGCTCAGGGCTTGCTGATGGATGGATGTTCTTTGAGGCACTCTGACAAATAAGACAGCAGGCAGAGGAGTGCACAATGTAGGAGCCTCTAGACAGCCTCGGAGGTAGGAGGACAAGAAGAAGAATGTAGTGTCAAAAGGGCAGAACGTTTCAAAAGGAGGCAGAGCATGACTGTGGGGAGGTTGCCAGGGGTTCACTTAGTGATCAGGCCACCATCTGGCCATTGACTTTGGCACAATTAGAGAATAAGATTTGTAAGAGTGGGTGGTATTGGTCAGTGCAGCTAAAATTACTGGCCAGATGTTTCTCTCCAGACTGAGTCCATCTTAATCACCACAGTACAGAGCCTGGCACAGAGAACGTACTCCACAAATACATCTTTGAATGGCTGAGTGATTGAATTTTGGATCTGAGAAGGAAAATAACCCTCAGCTGGGGTGCTAGAGCTTCATAGAGTTAGAGGAATTGAGTTGGGCCTTGAGAGATGGGCAGGGCTTGAATAGGCATGGAGGTGGCTGAAACTCTGGGAGGGAGAAGAGATGGTGTCCCCATGGAGCCCCTCACTTGTGCCTGGCTGTGCTTCAGACCCTTGCCATGTCTTGCGCTCTGAGATCTCACAAGTACTCTAATTGGGGATGCACAAGGATGAACTTACAACTACTCTTGGTGTGGGTAGTTCAGAGAGCTGAAAAGAGTATCTGTTGTCTAAGTTAGATGATACCCAAGTAGAAAAGACTGCTTGGGAGCCTACCAGGCATCCTTTGAAATAAATTATCACAAAGGCTCTATTTAATACACTGAAGTAATAATTTATTGAAAGAGATTCAATGTTCTTACCCTAGGACATGCAAGAGCCAAATTATTTGCAACAATGATCAAAGACCAATTTCCCCCAAAATTGACATTTTCATTTCTTTTAAAAAAGCTTCAGTAAATGAGGATTATAATTTTAGCTCTCAGTTATGGCTCTTGTTTGGAAGGGTGGAGGTGGGAAATTGGTTGAGAAAGATCTTGCAGCCAGATAGCAACAGGCCCTGAGTTCAAGGAACAAGTGGCATTTCCAGTGATTCATTTTAAGGGGGGACATTAATGTTTAATACAGTCAGAATAACATCTCTAAAAAGGAGGTCCATTTTCAAAGAAAAACAGCAAGTCTGCCAAAGGAAAAAAATCCACCACATCCATAGCCCCTTTTCTGGACAGATGCACACACTTCTTGGAGCTTCTGTTCAAAGCCTGGAGTTTCAGGTGACCTGTTTCCTGTCCGTAAAGCCTCACCGTCCTTCCTGAGCACAAGGTTGAAGACTGATAATTGCATAGTTTCCCCAGGAACCTGAATACACAAACACCCTGTGGCCAACACAGATAGATAAATAGTGAGGGAGACCTCCTCAGCAGTGACTCTGGAACTAATTAGCTAACAAGCCATGTAATTAGATTAATGCATGTGATCTAAGAGCTGATGATGTGCTTTTTAGGACAGTGGAAATAAAGGAGCTGAAAAGAAAGCAGTATATTGAGGAGTTCCGAATTATTATTCCTGGCAGAAATACCAGCTGGGAGGGTGGGGTGGTGGTGAGCGTGAGGGTACCTATTCATCACTAAGTTCCTACTGGTTCACCTGGGACTGACATTGCTTCATGACTCCTGGTCGCTATGGAAAAGATTTTTTTCCCCTCCTTCCCATAGCAAGGTGAGAGGCTCCTGTACTATTTATTTGGCATGCATTATAGCCAGACCTGCACTGGACAGAGGGGTCTTTCCAGAAACAACCTGCACAGTTGTTTCTGGAAAGACCCCTCTAGCTTCCCCCAGCTTTCTCCTTTGGTTCAATTGGAGAGAAGAAATTACATATCTGAAGCTTATTAAGCCCCCTCCATCTCCCCAGTGGCAGGCTTCTGCAATGCAGAGGGTCCCCCTCCCCAAGTACTGAGTCACGTCCCTCACCACTGACCTCTGGGACCCCAATAAAGCCAACTTTACCTCTCACTCTCCCTCCTTTCCTACTTCTTATTAATTCCTTTGCCTCCATCTGAGGTAATGCTGCCCTATTGGTCCCTGAGTGTCAAATCTGTGCAGTTTCTGGGGTGAAATATTGCTGAGGCCACCAAAGTCATTTCTCATTGAGCCTCTGACAGTTTGCTAATTAATATGATTTTGGTCATTGCATCCTATGCTGAAGTTGGACCAATTTCCCAGGGGTGGGAAGTCAGACATTAATCCACTAAACCAACTAAATTACTTGTGTGTGAGAGAGAAGACAATTTCATCAGGAGTATTTTCCTGTGGTTTGACATATCGCTTTGCAGGCTGTGGACTTTTAAGAGCACTTTCTACTGTGATGACAGGGAAGCCTAGATTCCTGATAGAAAAGTCATATGATTAAGATACCCCAAGATACCTCTAAGTTCTAACGATACTCTGAGAGCTGTTTGCATATCACAGAGAGGGGATACAAGCTCTATTTTGAAGCTGGGGAGAAAACTATCTGGTGCTGTTTTCTGTCAGGCTGAATACAAGCTTATTCGGAAGAGTGTGTCTTTCTACTTCTCTATGCCACAACTGTCTTTTTGCCTACGGAGCCACAGGAGCTTACCTTTGAAACATTAGCTGTTCACCCTAGTAATTGCTCTATCCTCTAATTTAATGAAAACCCATTAAACCGAAACAATAATTAAAATGAGACATCATCTCTGTAGGAGGCTTGCATATTAAAATCACTGTGCATTTCAATGCAGGCAGATTTTTATTCTTGAAAAACAGCATTTGAAGCAACATGTAAAAATGATTTATAATGAATAATCGTAAATTAGAGAGTTTGGCAGTTGAACATGATGCCCTACTGTTTACTGTTGAATCTGAGTAGATGTGGCAAGGTCAGGACCAATATAGCATTTAAAAATGTCTCTTTCGTGCCTGAGAATGAGGACTGTGCACGAAAAGGAATGAATTGTAATTAGATCAGCCCACCAAACTTTTTAAGCAGGTTACAGATGACACCCTTAATATACGGAATAGTTTAGGCTGTGGGAGGAGGAGTGTCTCTATGTAGGGAAGGTGTAGCATTGGAGTAGAGAATTGTAATGATTCTCTCGTGTTGGGGATTAGGGAAGCCAAACAAATATACAAAATAAGCTACAAAGTTGGAGTCAGAGACATATCTCTGCTACTTGCTAGAGGTGAGATCTTGGATAAGTCACTTATTTTCTATAAACCACAGATTCTTCATCTTTAAAGTGAGGCTATTAATGCCCATTTAATTGGTTTTATGAATTTGAAATATTATCATGTGTATGAATATGCTTAGAAAATATTAAAGCCCTGACTTTAATGTCTAGATATCTGGGCATTTTTTAAAGCATCTCAGAAATGTCATAAGATGCATACTACCAAAAATACTAGGCACTTTTCATTCATTCATTCATTCCTGAACCCTGGAAGATGAGTGTTACAGATGAGGCAACTCAAGGATGAAGGAAGGAAAACCGCTATCTAAGGTTGTACAGCAGGTACTTGGCAGAGCTGAGACTCAAACGCTGGTTTGTCTGAGCCCATAGATGATGGTGCTGAGGGGCAGTGGTGCCTTATGGTTGGCTTTAGACAGATCTGGGTTTGAATTCCAGCTGGACTACTTAGTAGAACACGTTTTAACTTTTCATATCTCATCTGTAAAATGGAGATAGCAATGCTGACACCATTAGGCTGCTATGAGGATCAAATTAGCATATATAAAGTCCTTAGCTTGACATCTAGCAAAAATAAAAAATTCAGAACTGTTTGGAAATTGGCTGGCTGGACATAGATTGGAGTGGCTGGAAGTCCTATAGCCTCTGCCCAATTTTCAATTTTTGTTTTAACAGAAGAGAGTTAGAACTGACTACTAACCATGCCTCCACCCATGGCTGGCAACCCCTGCTCACCTGCCCACTGCTCTCCTGCTGGGCTACAGCCATAAGCAACCATCAGTGTGACCTTTACTTCAGCCCCAGCTGCAGCACCAAGGCTCTTGTGGCATGGTGGCTGCTGCCATAGCTTGATACCCCACCCATCCTACAGGACCCAGGGCCTGTCCTGGCTGTATACCAAACAAGCTAACAGTTGTCATGTGCTTGTTTTGTGGAAGACAGTTTTGAGAGTTCAACATGTACTAATTGATTTAATCTTTATACTATCCCCGTGGGTAGATGTGGTTTTATTCTCATTTGTAAAAGTGAGGAAGCTGAGGCACAGAGAGATGAAGTTATCCAAGGTTATACATCTGATAAGAGGTGAAATTGGATTTTTTTTTTTTTTTTTTAGATAGAGTCTGGCTCTCTGTCACCCAGGCGGGAGTGCAGTAGCGCCATCTTGGCTCACTGAAGCTTCCTCCTCCCAGGTTCAAGTGATTCTCCTGCCTTAGCCTCCCAAGTAGCTGGGATTATAGGCGCATGCCACCAGGCCTGGCTAATTTTTGTATTTTCAGTAGAGATGGGGTTTTGCCATGCTGACCAGACTGGTCTTGAACTCCTGACCTTAAGTGATCCACCCGCCTCATCCTCCCAAAGTGCTGGGATTACTGGCGTGAGCCACCACGCCCAGCTTGAAACTGGAATCTTAACCAGTGAGGCTTCAGAGCCTGAGCTCTTAACCACTACCTTACACTGCCTCTTACCTAGAAGATTAAGTCCCTGGTGAGGGGACTCACTCTCTGGTACTGTTCCAGGTGATTTCAGACCTGTGATGACATAACCTAAACATGACCTTTTTTTCCCTCTCTCTTTCTTGTCTCTCTCCTTTCCTTCCCTCCATTCCTTTTTTCCTCCCTCCCTTCCTTCCTTCCTCCCTCCCCCTCCCCACTGCCCCCCTCCCTCCTCCCCCTCCTCCTCCTCTCTTCCCCTCCCCTCCCCTCCCCTTTCTTTCCTCCGCCTTTCCCCTCTCCTCTCCTCTCCCCTCTCTTCCCCTCTCTTCCCCTCTCCTCCCCTCTCCTGTCCCCTCCCCTCCCCTCCCTTCTCCTCTCTTCCCTTTCTTTCTTTCCCTCCCTTCCTTTTTTCCTCCCTCCCTTCCTCTCCCTCTTTTTTCTTTCCTTCTCTCCTCTCTCTCCTTTCTTTCTCTCCCTTCCTTCCTCCTCCTCTCTCTTTTTCTTTCTTTCTTCTTAGAGATAGGGTCTTTCTCACTATGTTCCCCAGGATAGACTTGAACTCCTGGGCTCAAGTTATCCTCTGTCTCAGCTTCCTGAGTAGCTGAGATTACAGGCATATGCTACCATGCCTGGCTCTACTTTTCTTATATCTCTGAACTGAAAAGCTGAGCAGAATCTATTCACTTTTGTTTGTGTCTTTATAACTAGACTTTTAGCTCCTCATGAATAGAAGGTGTGTCTTAGTTTTGTGTCCACAGTGCTGGTTCAGAGGAGTGCTCAGTAAAGATTTTTAAAGTTAGGAATGAATGAACAAAGGAATAAATGAGTGGATGGGTGGTTAGCAGAGGGCAGGGGCAAGGACTGCCCTCATGTCTTCATAAGAACATCGAGAGATCCCTTGCTGGAACTGATGTTCTTGCACCCAGCAACCTTTGGTGCTTAGAGTTTCGTGCACTATGTGATGAGTACACCCTTGGGGTTCTCAGACTCTTGGCAATCAGTGTGTATTAAAATGGCACCTGAGGAGGGTTGCTGGTCAGTTATTGCCCAAAAAACCCCTCTGTTGTCTTCACGGATTGAAGGATACACAATTGTGGGACTGAAAGCAAGGTGATTGGTGATTATTTTCTTCTTTTGTAGGATGTCCTTCTTGTTTCTCCAGTTTCTATGATGAGCTCATGTATTTTAGCATAGATGTTGTTTTTTTCTTACAATAACTCTCAGAGAAGATTTGGAAAATTCAGACACATGAAAAGAAGAAAAATTTCACCCATGTTAGCTCCCAGTTTTTGATAAAATTGAAGGCCATCTATCTGCTATGCATCACGAAACAATTTTTATTTTACTGTAGACTTGATATGATGCTGTATGTACTATTGTATACGTGTTTCAGAGTATTGGCTGGACATTTCCTATGTTATTTCAATGCCTTTCATATCATTATATTATCATACATAATTTTCCATGGGGTGTATATATCCTAATTTACTTAGCCATTCTCTGCTGTTGGATAGCTTCTTCACTATATAATGCACTCTTAATCATATTAAAAAAGTCTTTTCACCACTCTTTTGCTTTTTGTTCTCCTGTCTTGTGATTCAGATGGAGCTGGCATTCATACTTTAACTCTCTCTTCATTCCTGTGTTTCTCACTGAGATGGGGCGGGAGGTATGGGGATGAGGGGGATGGGGATAACGGGACTTGATTGCTGGTGGGTGGCAGTGTGGAAAGGCAGCCTAAAGAGGAGTAGCTACATGTTGTTAATTTCTTAGCAACAGGGGATGCATTGATTTTCCTTACTAGTATTGTCAAATGTTTTTAAGAAGAGCTCATCTGCCTTACAGTACCTATCTAATTAGCAAAATTATGGGGGTACTAGAATCTCTTTTGATCGAATTACACAGTAATTATAGAAAATTGGTTAATACCATGTGTCACAGGATGCCTTAGGTTTAGTCCCCTAATGGAGGAGTTGGGGACACTGAACTGGCTTTATTATTCCTTAGGCAGCTCATTACTTGAATGTACTTTTTTCTCAACAGGTTTGGTTATATTTGCATGTATTTGGTAAACCTTTTTCCTTATATTGTGTTCCAGACTTTGGAGCCAAATATGATTTATTAATGTGACAAAGATTTGAGGCTTAACCACATACCAGGCACTGTGCTAGGTGTAGTGTACATATTGGTAGGCAATTTTTCATGGAACTTACAGTTCAGTGGGGAATAAATATAGCACTTGGCCGGGGGCTGTGGCTCATGCCTGTAATCCTGGCACTTTGGGAGGCCAAGGTGGGTGGATCACTTGAGCCCAGGAGTTCGAGACCAGCCTGAGCAATGTGGCGAAACCTGATCTTCTACCAAAAATACAAAAATTAGCCAGGCGTGGTGGCGGGTGCCTGTAGTCCCAGCTACTCGGGAGGCTGAGGCAGGAGGATCACTTGAAACTGTGAGGCAGAGTTTGCAGTGAGCCAAGATTGCACCATGATCCAGCCTGGGCAACAGCCTGGGTGACAGTGAGATCATGTCTCAAAAAAAAAAAAAAAAATATATATATATATATATATATATATGGAGCACTTAATAAAATGATTACACATGTAAATGATTATACACATAATCCCTGACAATTGTGATAAGTACAATGAAGATAAATAAAGACAGGAACCTGAGCTGGCCTGGGGTAGTCAGAGAAAACTGGCCTGAGGAGTAGCAATTAACATGTTATCAGAAAAGGAGAGAAGACAGAGGTTGCTGCAGATGGGAGTGTACCAAAATGGGGAGGAACATGGCCCTGGGAAGAAGGGATGTGAGGCTTGTGGTGCTGGAATGCAGGAGTGTGGGCTGTTGGGGACAGGAAAGGGAGGAAGATAAAAAATAAGCAGAGGCATCAGTTGAATGCCATGGAATGTCACAGTCGACTCTGCTGGGGCAAGAGTCAGCTTTGTCTCCACTCGTCATGTGACCTTGGGCAAGCCATGAAACCTCTCTGTGCCTCAGTTCCTTCACCTGTTAAATGGAGATGTGTTCGTATTTACCTCTTAAGGGATGTACAAATAGATTGTTCATTCATTTATTCAATAAATATTTCCTGAGTGAACACAAAAGTGCCAGACACTGGGTGTATCATGGGGATTTACGCTTGATTTATATCAGGCACCGAGATCACACATATTGGTGAATAGCGGGTGTAGCACAGTTAAGAGTGTAGCTCATGGGACCAGCTTGCCGGGTTGAAATCTCAGCACCAAGCCTTCCTAGCTCAGTGTCCTTTAGAACATTATTTAAATTCTGTAAGCTTTAGTTTGGTCATCTGTAAAGTAGGAATAATAATAATGTCTTCTCCTAAAGTTATTGTAAGTGAGATGACATGTGCAGGGCATTAGCCCTGCCCTTGGCACAGTAATAAGACATACACGTTTGATTTTTCTCATTCCGGCTTCTGGAACAAATGGAGGTTTAACAGAATGTTATTGTGCACTTGTTAGTGGAGATGAAAATCCCTTACATGTTAAGTGGGAGTCTTCTAGTGATTTCTGTTTTTTTGAAAGTTGCTTGGATCAATAACATCTGACATCCTTAAAGAAGGGTCACAAGACCAAATAATGGGACATGTGCCTCTCATCCTCCAAAACCAGAAATTGCCTCACTGATGGTTGGCAGTTCTGAATTGACAAATTTCCTCTACATTCAGAAATGAAAAGCCAACTGTCATTTCAAATTAAGAAATGTTGCTTTACCTTTTGGGGCCGTTCTTACCATGAGCTTATGTGGCACTCAGGCTAGAAGGATGTGGCCTGTCTATATCAGGAGTTTGCTATATTTTGAAGTTCTCAGTGTAATTACTGAAATGTTGCCTGCATTCTCTACCAGTTGAGGCTGAGGCGGGCTGCCTTGGTGCGTTTGTGTTTATCTGTTTCTGGCTGCTGCTGCTTTTCCCACCTCAATTTGCTGATTCTTAGCTGTGCATTGGTGGGGATTTTGCCTCTTGGTCTGTTTTGTGCTAATGTGGTACCCCTTGGCCAATCAGGGTCCTGAGAATTTGCTCCAATATTAGGTAAGTAGATGCTTTCTCTGCTGAACTTGTAGTAAGAGATACACTTGCAGAAAAAGAAAAATGCTGGGATAATGTAAAACACGTGAGTTCACAGTCATACAATGCTGCTGCAGTGAATGCCCTCTTCCTCTCTCCTGCCTAGTAAATGCTTATTCATGTTTTTAGAGTCAGGTTCAATGATATCTCCTCCATGATGTCATCCCTAATCTCTATGGGCCTCCTCTGTTTTTTTTGTGCACTGCCCTATTCTGTAACTATTGTCTTAAGGAAACTGTCTTGCTTATGTGTCTATCCTCCAGGGCAGAAACTGTATTTTTACTTTCATTCCCCCAGTGCCAACCACCGTGCCTGGCACAGGGGAAGCAAGGTATATGCTTGTTGACAATGAAATTCACCACCATCCGCACTCTATACGTCAGGGAAGAGGGAAATGAAGTTGCTGCTATTTGAGGCAGAGAAGAGGGTGTGAATACCATCATTTAATTTCTTTCCTTCTCCAATCTCCTCCCTTCACCCAGCACTTTTTTTTTTTTTTTTTTTTTTTTTTTTTTTTTTTTTTTTTTGCTGATGTTTAATCATCATATTAGCATTTTTAGTCTTTCTTTAAAAATGACTAGGTAGACCCATTTTATCCTGGGAAAGAAAAAGCACTTAACTCTTGCTGCTGAGTTAGCACTTCTTAACTAGAACATGCAAAACCTGAGTATTTGGAACACCATTTCCCCCCTTTTTAAAAATGTGAAATATTCACTTTAAGTGAAGTGGTGGTTGTATGCGAAACTACTTTTATGCAATGGTGGCCTCCAAGGACACCCCCAGAGGTTACAAAATGGGAAGCCTCACGGACAGACTAAATTCAAATACTTGAATCATGTTTAAAATATCTAGGAGGAAGCAGGGGAAAGAGATGGAGTAGGTTAACACATGTAGGATTGAGTGTGAGCAGCGGGAAGCACCAGCCCACCCAGTTCCTGTGTTATTCATTGCTCATATATTCTGTTTTTTTTTTTTTTTTTTTTTCTCTCTCTCTGCTGCACCAGCTTCTTTGATGATGGTGTGATTATGAGGACTGGAGCTGAGGTTAACGAAAAGGGAGGGGGCTCAGCGAATGGGAGGTTTCCGGAGCCCACATGCTTCCTCTATTGGAAATACTTAGGAGAAAGTAATCCTGGATACACCTGTAATTCACCAGTTAATTTGGTGAGCAGTGATGGGTTTTATTAGCATTTCTCAAGGATAGTACATGTGGGGCCAGAATGGAAATGAAATGGATGTCAATGATGGGTGTTGGTTTAGGGATGGCATGACTGTCATTGTGAAGGTGACATGATTTGCACATTATAACTTGGTCCTCCCAACCGATTGTACTTGTAAGTAACACTGTTATTCAATCCTTTTTATCTGTGTTCAACACACTTATGTTCCATGTATTCAGTCTATGTTTAGCATGTTTCACAGGTTTCTAACTTGCTCTCTACATTTAGCACTTCTTATGGGCTTTATCTGTCCCATTTGTTTTTCTTGTTCTCTCTAGCAGAATTGAATATTCTTAAGTAATACAGCAAACACATATTATAGTGGTTGAATATAGAAGTACAATATTCACTATAGATTCCCATTAATTGGGTTTCATTGGTTGCTCTTTTAACTCCAGGGAAAAAGCAGGTTGCTGCAAAGTAGGTGACATATCACTATTTTTAATAGTTGACAACTTTATGTTTTATGTTAATTTGGAAAATCAGCAGAGGAGAAAAATTGTAGAATCTAGGTTTCTTAATAGATGGAATTTGCCCTCAGTGCTTTCTTTTGCTATGCAGCTATGAGCAGGATCAAGTGATTAACTGAAATGAAACGTCAAGACTAGTAAAGAACTTGGAGATCATGGAATTTAGTGGTCTTAATTTTCAGATGTAGAGTGTGAGGTTCAGAGAGGTAAGGTACTTTATCCAAAGTCACACAGCTAGTCATCTGCAAAACTCAAAGTGATCTCAATCCTTTGAAACCTGTCCATTGTTTCTGCCTGCATATTGTAAGACATAGAATTACTTTGTTGTGTTTTTTTAACATCTGAATCATGGTCAAAATTTACTTGAAAGGGCTTCTCTGAAAATGAGAATGCATATAAAGCCTCAGTGTATCAAAACAGATGTTTCTTCCATTTCACTCTAGTGAGTGCTAATGGGGTCTCTTTACTTCAGTGTGCCACTCATTTATAAAAAGAAATCAGAAAAGCCAGCATAAGAAATGTTCCATTTTCTTGGAGGGTTGAGTGAGCAGAAGTATGGTAGGACTAGATCAGAGTATTAAGTGGAGGTGTCCTGCAAAGAAGTAGGGCTTATTCAGCAGCAAACATCATTAAAATAAATTTTCATGGCCATGAGCATTTGAGAAGGACCCATTTATCTCCTGGTTTTCCAAAAGATATATTATTTTCTGACCATAATATATGTGATTACTTGAAGTAACAATATAAATGAGAAAAATAAATGGAAAATACATTAACCAATTCAGTAAACCTTTATTGGATGCCTGTTTTGTGCCAGGCACTAAGAACTGTGGATAAAACAATGGATAAATAAGTATGCCTGCCCTCATGGAACTTACAGTCTAGTGGGAAAAGAAAGGAAATAATATGAGGTAACAAACTTGAAACAAGACTGTGATAAATGATATCAGCAAATAATAAATGGATTACAATACATATAATATGACAAGTCAAATGAAGAAAATACCCAGACTGGAGTATTAGAGAGACATTAATGCAGATCCTGCCTTGGAGAGGCCAGAAGATTGCATTTACAGTGAAAGCTGAAGGAGAAGGAGTCAGGGACGTGAAAAGGAGAGAGAAGAGCACTGTGGGCAGGGGGACAAGCATGAAGATCTGAGGTGTGAGTGGGCCTGGTGTGCTCTTCTAGCAACCAAGGAGAAAAGTATGAATGGGGTGGGAGAGGTAGGCAAGAATCAGTTTGTGTGCAACTTTGCAGGCATGCTGAAGGGACTGGATTTTATCCTATGAGCAGTGGGAAACCATTGGAGGATTTTAAGCAGGAGGCTGAAATGACTCGGACTTAGGCTTTAAAAAGAGCACGTTAACTACTGTGTGAAGAATGGTAAAAAGAGGGCAGTATGGAAGTGGGAAGGTTAGGAGATCATTGGAAGCACCCAAGGGAGCAATGATAGTGGCTTGGCAAGAGTTTTAACAGTGAAATTGGGAAGAAGTGGACAGATTCCAGACGTGGGAGCCCACTTGACTTGTTTTTAGATTGGATATGGAGAGTGGAGAACAGGGAAAAATCAAGGGCAATTTCTAGTTTTTTGACTTGAGGAACAGGGTGTTACTGTTTAGTAAGACTGGGACCTCTGTGAGAAAATTGAGAGTGGAGGGAAGAGAACAGGCTTCACTGTGGGCACATTACAATTTGAAATGCTTGAAGGTGAACATTTGAATGTACTGCTTAAGGGAGAGGTTAGGGCTGCAGATATAAAGTTGGAGGCCATTGGTCATGGGGTTGGATGACATCACTCAGGGAGAGTTGAGTGAGAGGTGAGGATACCCATAGCTGATGTGATATTCATATCCATTTCCTCCAGCAGGCATTGCTGAACACTTATGGCTCTCTTTTCTTTGGCCCCAAGCTTTAGAATCCTGAAATTCAGGCATCCACTACCAATCAGCTGATTCCTAATTGATGAGTAAAGAAGAAAAAAGTAAAAAGTCAACATATAACTTAATTTTAAGAGTTGAATTTTTTTGGCATTACTTATAGGTGAATTTATTAAGATGATCTTTGCTTAGAAGTAATGATAATAGGGTGCGGTGGCTCACACTTATAATCCCAGCACTTTGGAAGGCCAAGGTGGGTGGATCGCCCGAGATCAGGAGTTCAAGACAAGCCTGGGCAACATGGGGAAACCTTGTCTCTACCAGAAATACACACACACACGCATACACACAAAAACAGCTGGTCATGGTGGCACATACCTGTGGTCCCAACTACTTGGGAGGCTGAAGTGGGAGATCGCTTGAGCCTGGGAGGCGGAGGCTGCAGTGAGCCGAGATCATGCCACTGCACTTCAACCTGGTGACAGAGAGAGACCCCCATCTCAAAATAAAGAAGTAATGATAATAAAAATAATACTAACAAACATTTTCTAATATTCTCGTTTACAGAGTGATTCACCCACACATTTAATAGGTTTTAAATATCATCTGGAGTGTCTTTGGCTGGGATTTGGTAGAAGGTATAGAAGCATTTTTCAAGTGGCTATCTCTTATCTCAAAGCTTGACAAAAGCTGACAGCATGCCACTTAACAATTAAGTAGTGAAGGCCTTGCTACTATTGTGCAGATAGTTTTTTTTTTT
Source organism: Rhinopithecus roxellana (assembly GCF_007565055.1). NCBI lineage: Eukaryota > Metazoa > Chordata > Mammalia > Primates > Cercopithecidae > Rhinopithecus > Rhinopithecus roxellana. The sequence continues at coordinate 115,257,197 of NC_044563.1, read as the reverse complement.
TTTTTTTTTTTTTTTTTTTTTTTTTTTAGACAGAGTCTTGCTCTGTCGCCCAGGCTGGAGTGCAGTGGCCAGATCTCAGCTCACTGCAAGCTCTGCCTCCCGGGTTCACCCCATTCTCCTGCCTCAGCCTCCCGAGTAGCTGGGACTACAGGCGCCTGCCACCTCGCCCGGCTACTTTTTCATATTTTTTAGTAGAGACGGGGTTTCACCGTGTTGGCCAGGATGGTTTCGATCTCCTGACCTCGTGATCCACCCGTCTCGGCCTCCCAAAGTGCTGGGATTACAGGCTTGAGCCACCATGCCCAGCCTCAGGTAGGTTTTATACTGGTAGACTGGTCTACCTGAGTTGGGTGTCTCCAAGATAGAGGACAAACATTGCTTTCTGCCATTCATAGCCTAGATATTTACAGGTGGAAAAGACTGTGCTGTTCTTTTCTGTGTTATAAAATTGAAGCAGCAATTCAAAAAATTATAGAAGGCTAAGGTGGAAGGCTCTAAGAGATCACCTAGTCCACCCCCTCATTTTGCAGATGAGAGAACTGAGGCCCAAGGTCAAGAATTGAAGGATATCTTATTCAGAAGCCACTCTTTAGGATGAGATTCTTCAAGGTCCATATACCAGTCTGTGATGTTGCTTGGGCAGTGCAGCCTTTGAAGTTCTATGTTTTTCAAGGGCTTCCCATGTAGTCCTGGAGAAATAACCAAGTAGTTATCAAGCAGTCAGAGGAGGTGGTCAGAATGTGAGAGGAGGCCACCAAACGCACTTATAATGTTCATTCATCATCCTCTGAATAATCTTCTCTAACTTTGCTCCCTTAATGCCCCTTTCTGATGCCAGAAAATGTAGTGTAAAATAATGAGATAACACCTAGTTTATCATGACAAGGGTGAGTCTGGGTATGAAGTGATGGATGTCTCTCATTATGCTGATGTTGGAGAAAGAAACATTCTTGTCCAGGAGCAGGATTAGCTGGAATCACACACCTCTAGGCCTGCTGAATTGGCTTCAACTTCAATAAATATTTCATGAGGAAAGTCATCCATTGCATGTTTATGGAGAAATTCCAGGCACGTGTGTGGAGCATGAGCATGCCTTGTATTTATTCTTTAAGCAAAGGCAGAGTTGTCTGGCATTATTAGTGCTAGTAAATATCTGCTAGGTACAAGGCAAGGATAGGTTTCCTATATACATTGTGGGGACAAGGAAGCTGTGTCCATGGAAAAAGTGAAATTGGAGGATGCTGAGTGGCATTTGGGTCTTATTATCCCAGTGGCATTTGGGTCTGAATTTAGGACCACATTTATCCGACTACCTCTCACCTTATTTACAGCAACCTAATCTGTTTGCAGCAAACTGAATTGCTCAGTGTCCTGTCAAAATTCCTGTCAGAAATCACTGGCCAATTGTGAACTTGTCAAAGTGACAAGTGGGCGCGGTGACAGAGATAGCATTTCCGGGATTTGCATTGAATGAATGTAGCTGTAGGGAGTGGTGAATGGTGCCTGAAAATGAAAACTATTGACAGAAGAGGAAAATGAAAAATGCAATCTGGATTCTTTGGACATGACATTTTTAACCATGTATCTTTTCTCCCCTTCCTTCTCATCTCCCCTCTCCTCTTTCTCCTGTATTTCTTCTCTGTCCTTCTCCTTGTCCTTCTCCTTGTCCTTCTCCTTCCTCTTCTCTCCTTCTCTCCTGTTTCTCCTGATCTTCCTCTTGATTCCTAGACATAGAAAGAGAGATCCATGCAGCTCCTCATGTGAGTGAGAAATTAATTCAGCTGTTCCGGAACAAGAGTGAATTCACCTTTTTGGCTACTGTACAGCAGAAGCCATCCACTTCAGGAGTGATACTGTCCATTCGAGAACTGGAGCACAGGTAAGAAAGCTCTTTCTGCTTTTGAAAATCTCCTTAGAGTTAATGGGTTATACAAAATGCCTTGGAATTTAGAGTTTGTAGCCCCATGAAAACTTTCATCTAACTGAGGCCTCGTTTCTGTTAAACACATTCATGAATTTACTTTGCATTAAGAATTTACTTTGGTCAAAGTGGCTTTCTTGTTTGCTCTCCAAGGACCAATCATGAGTATCTTTCTCACCTATCTTTTGGTAGACTTTGAATAAAATCACATTCTATCATATTTAGTCATAAGCAAGTTAATTAGTTATGTTTAACAACCTTCAATAAACATGTACGGTGTGTTTATGTGGGGATTATACTCGACACTGGGAATATTAAGGTGAATAGTGTAGGATTTTCATTGCAAAGATCACATAAGCTAGTAGGGAAGATAGACAAATAAATATAATAAAGTATTGAAGATGCAGTGCTAGAAGGTTGTAATCAGGAAATAAAGGTAAGAGTAGTCATTCTGCTAAGTGTTGTGGTAGCCAGGAAAGGCTTTGGAAAAGATGATAGTTGTATAAGGAAAAAAATCTGAGTATTTTACATGCCGAATGTGAAGGAGTAAGGGATGGAAGAATAACATTTCAGAAAGAGGTTGCTATGATTTTTAAGAATCAACACATGGGTAGGTAAGTGGTTGGAACATAAAAGTGTGTATGGGGAAGGGATGAGAGTTTGGGTTGGGCAATGAGGGGTGGTATTATAGAGGTAGGTAGAAGCCAGATCATTGCAAAGCTTCAATGCCATGTTAAAAACTTGGGCTAAAGTCCCCTAGGCAATGGGTTTTAAATTTAAAATTGAATTCAAATTAATAATCATTAGGTAACCTAAACAATTTTGATCTTTAATACTGGGTTCCTCTGTATTAATCCCCTGAAAATATTTATGAAGCCCCTACTCTGTTCTAGGTGCCATGTAAGGTTTTGTGGAGAAATCAAAGGAACAAAATCTTCTAAGGATATATGAAGGAGTTTGGCAATGCAAGAAACAAGGCATAACCACACAAAAAGCTAAAGAATAAAAAGTCAGTAATAAAGAAATAGTAGATTGGTGTTACAATGAAGTATGGAGCTAATTTCAAAATTACGTAAAGGTGTTAAGTTCACTGAATTAAATGCATTAGGTTAGTGGTTAAGGAAGACCACATAGAGTGCTGTTGAAGCACAGGCAGAATTCCAGCAGGTAAGGGAAGAAGGGTGTTATATCAAACAGAAGGAACAATGTGCACAGTCACAGAGGTGAAGAAATGTAGAGAAATGCAATTTTGAGAGTGGGAGCAGTGAACAGACCAATTTGGCCGGAACAGAGGCTCTTTCTATGCAGACTTTTCAGCAGTTGTAAGGATCAACGGTTCTGTCTTTAATGGTTGTTTGCTCTCAGCCTCAAAGCGTGGTGATGGACCCTGATCATTTTGTGGGGGTGTTGTCATTACAATCTGGCTGTTTTTGGTCAGCCCAGAGAAAGCAAGGTGATGTACATGTCTGTGAGAGATACGGGTTCATTCAAAGGTGTTCTGTGTGCTGGAGAAAGGTATATGTTCTCATTTTCCAAGGATTGAGTGTCAAGGCAAGTCTCAGCTTCACAACCCTACCTTGCCCCATTGGCCTTGTGGGGTTGAGTGTGAATGCCTCTTTGGTATGAGGATTATACAGATGCCCAAAGTACGAGGTAGATCTTCAGATACTTCTCAGTGAATGCAGAGGAGAGCTTCCCAAAGCAGATAAGAAGCATGTGAAATAGTTGCTATTTTATTAGAAAGAGCAAGGTTTCAGAGTCGGACTGATGGAGGCTAGAGTTCCAGTTCTAGCTTTGTGACACCAGCTCTTCAGTGTCTTGGAACCTCAATTTCCTTGTCTGTAAAATGTGTGTAATAATCTGTTTTCCTGGGCTTCTGTAAGGATGAAAAATGATAGCACATGGTGTGCATGGTGAGTGGCCATCTCGGAACACATATACATTTATTCTCCTTGTCTAAGTGTGTTCTGAAACTGTATTTGCTGTGTTTCTCTTTTGGATTTTTTTTTTTTCAATAGGATAGGTTTTAAAAAAACTTTCGTGTTGCCATGTGAGGCTGTCTTCTTTTATATCCCTAGTAGATTTCTAATAGAACCCGAAGATGATTGAAAGGAGAGTCATTTAATCATTTTTCATTGTAATAAGAAAACTTCATATATATTTTTTTTTTTTTTGAGAAAGGGAGAAGAGGCTGGGCACCATGGTTCATGCCTGTAAACCCAGCACTTTGGGAGACTGAGAAGGGCGGATCACCTGAGGTCAGGAGTTCAAGACCAGCCTGACCAATGTGGTGAAACCCCGTCTCCACTAAAAATACAAAAATTAGCCAGGTATGGTGGTGTGTGACTGTAATCCCAGCTACTCGGGAGGCAGAGGCAGGAGAGTTGCTTGAACTCGGGAGGCTGAGGTTGCAGTGAGCCAAGATTGTGCCATTGCACTCCAGCCTGGGCAACAAGAGCGAAACTCCATCTCAATAAATAAATAAATAAATAAATAAATAAATAAATAAATAAATAAATAAAATAAAATAAAATAAAATAAAAGGGGAGAAGAAAACCGTGTACAGGGGTTGAATGCCTTTAGCCAAAGAAGGTGAGGCATAGAGGTCTTACCACTAGGGAACATATCCGAGTCACACAGCACTAAAGTATATTAGCAGTAGAAATTATCTGAGTCACAAAGCACCAAAGTATGTTGGCAGTGGAGGGTATCCAAGTTACCTGCTACCAAAATATGTTACTGGCGGCAAATCCATATGGGTCTACGGTAACCTCAATTCTTATGTCTTCAGAAGAAAAATGTATCTGAGGGGCATAAGGCAGAAGGAGAGACCAATGCAAGTTTTAAAGCAGGAGCGAAAGTTTATTAAAAAGCTTTAGAGCAGAAATGAAAGGAAGGAAAGTACACTTGCAAGAGAGCCAAGCAGGCACCATGAAAGACAAGTGCAAACAACCTCAGATCTTGACTGCTACACAAAATAAATATGAAGTAAGATACCAGATCCCCTCTCCTCTGGACTTTATGGTGTCCTGTTCCATGTGGGTGTAGTCTGACAAGGCAAGATATGAAAGACTGTGGATTTGTAATGCATTGGCTATGGGTAATACAGAAAACCCAATTTCTACTCTAGTAGAGAAGATCTAATTAAGGAATGCAAGAAAATAGAGAAGAATATATAATGGCATATATTTAGAAATTAGACTATTCATTATAACCCTCCTCCCCTCGCCAAATGTTCCCATCTGCAATAAGTGAGAATCTTTCATAATTTTCAGGTTACTTTTATTATTTACTGGGATAACAGTATCTAGAGGAGCAAATTATCCTGTAGAAATTTGGCATGGACATTTGACATTTGACCAGATATGTAAGTTGACCAAGGATTGGGGGCTTTTCTTTATTCAATAGCAGAAGATCCAGGTATGTAGTAGATGGATTGTTGGCTTAAAAGTCAGACGCCCAGGCTCTTTTCGTGGTTCTCTCTTATTTGATTCTGATTGTATTACTAATGATGAAGATAAATTAAATAAGTATTTGAAACAATTGGGATATAATAGACATTATTAGATTTCTAGATAATTTTTTATTTTTATAATTCAGTAGCTTTTAGTATAATCATAGAATTGTGCATTCATCACCACAATCAATTTTAGAAGTGTTCATTACCCTCAAAAGAAATCTCATACCTTTTAGCTCTCACCCACAATTTCCTCATAAGCTCCCTAGCCTTAGGCAACCACTAATCTACTTTCTGTCTTTGTAGATTTGCCTATTTTGGTTGTTTCATATACATGAAATATACACTATTCCTTTTTTGACTGGCTTCTCTGACTTAGAATAATGCTTTCAAGGTTCATTCATATTGTAGCTTGTGTCAGTAGTTCACTTCTTTTTATTGCAGAATAATGTTACATTGTTTGGATATAATACATTATAGATATCCATTTATCAGTTGGTGGACATTTGAATTGTTTCTACTCTTGGCTATTATGAATAATGCTGCTATGAACATTCATGTACAAGCTATTATGTGGACATGTTTTTATTCCCTTGGGTATGTGACTAGGAGTGGAATTGCTGGATCAGATGGAAATTCTGTTTAACTGTTTGAGGAACTGCTAGACTTGTGCAAAGTGACTACACTGTTTTACCTTCCCCAAAGCAGTGTTTGAGGGTTTCAGTTTTTCCACATCCTTGTCAACACTCTTTGTTATCTTTCTTTTTGATGATAGACATTCTAATGGGTATGAAGTGATACCTCATTGTGGTTTTGAGTTGCATTTGCTTGATGGCAAATGATGTTGAGTATCTTTTCATAAGCTTATTGACCATTTGTGTATCTTCTTTGGAGAAATGTATATTCAGATAATTTGCTTACATTTAATTGGATTCTTTGTCTTTGTATCATTGATTTGTAATAATCCTGTATGTTTTAGATGCAGTCATTTATCAGATGTATGATTTATAGTTTTTCCCCCATTCTGTGGGTGGTCTTTTCATTTTCTTGGTGGTGTCCTTTAATCACAAAGGCTTTAAAATTTGATGATGTCCAGTTTATTTTATTTTTTTTTTATGATTCTGATGTCATATTTTTGCCTAATTCAAAGTCATGAAGATTTACTCCTATGTTTTATTCTAAAAGTTTTATAGGTTTAGCTTTTACATTTATCTCTTAGATATATTTTGAGTTATTTTCTTCTAAAAGTTTTATAGGCTTAGCTCTCACACTTATCTCTTAGATATATTTTGAGTTAATTTTTATATATCATGTGAGGTAGGGGTCCAACTTTATTCTTTTGCATATGAATACCCAATTGTTTCTTCACCATTTGTTGAAGACTGCTTTTCTTCCGGTGAATTGTATTGGCACCCTGTTGAAGATCAATTGACCATAAATGTGAGGACTTATTTCTGGTCTCTTACTGTTATGGGATCTTTGGGGTGTTGCTTTTCTGACCAGAAACCTGTGGCTGGTGGTGCCTTTGCCCGAGTTTTGGTAGGGCCCACTGGGCTTGTTCCACCAACTCGGCCTGGCAGGCTGCACTCAGCTCATGGTACTGGCCTAGGTGCCATGCCTCCAAGGGAGATGGGAGTCAGGCATGGAGCAGCAAGGGGTGTGTGAGTGAGTATGGGGTCTGGCCACTGCACAGTCAGATACGCTGGCTGCTGCCACGGGGTGGGCAGCTCCAGGTACTGGCAGGGTTACTGACTCTCTGTGAGATTGTGGCTGGGCCAGGTGCACCACAAGCAGCTTCCACCAGCACTGGAGAACACGGTGGCACCTGAAAGCTTCGAGACACCAGGAACTGCAAGGCCCCAAAGAGACAGTCACAGCCCTGGCTCGGGGAGCCCAGGTCTGGGCTCCCCAAAGGGCTACAGCTCTTCTCTTCTCTCCTCCTTGTCCCCAGTGTGACGAGCAAGGAGAATGTTTCAGCCCTGTTTATTTTACATCTTTTTAGCCTCATTCAGGGAGTCCCAGGTTCTTGTCCTGCAACCAGGAAGAACGAGGTACACAGACAAGTGGAGAGTGAGCAAGATGAAGAGAAACTCTATTGAGCAATAGAAGAGTCTTCCACAAGGGTAGCTCCTTTCCTCAGCCAGGGTGTCCGACAAGTGTTTAGCTCCTAATAGAGAGGAGAGGCTGGAGTGGGAAGCTTCTCTCTGCAGGCAGGTTCCGCTGTGGTCTCTGCAGCTCTCAGCAGAGAGGAGGCCCTAGAGTGGGTGGCTCCTCTCTGCAGCTGGTTATCCTGATGTCTGCTTGAGTTTCAGCAGAGAGGAGGCCCTGGACTGGGTAGCTCCTCTCTGCAACTGGTCCTCCTGATGTTTGCTTACCTCTGGCTGGACCTGGGCTCCCCGAGTCAGGGCTGTGACTCCCTCTTTGGGGCCTTGCAGTTCTTGGTGTCTCCAAGCTTCCAGGTGCCACATTGTTCCCCGGCGTTGGTGGAAGCTGCTTGCGGTGCACCTGGTCCAGCCACAGTCTCACAGAGAGTCGGTAACCCTGCCAGTATCTGGAGCTGCCCACCCCGTGGCAGCAGCCAGCGTATCTGACTGTGCAGTGACCACTCACACACCTCTTTTGGACTTCTGTGGGCCTCAGAGGGGAGGAAGTGCAAGCCAGTTGGCCCATGGGCGGCCATGCATATGCCTGGAAAAGGCACTACAAGTTCCCACTCTGGTCTGTGGAACTGGCAGCCTTCTGGTCCTCCCTGGCTTGAAGGTGAAGCCTCACCGGGGACCCACCCACTTCCACCCAGGAACCTGTCTGCCTCCTGCTGACATTTATGGTGCCCAGACTGCAGGTGCCAAGGGATACCTGCAGGCCAATGCTGAGCTGACTTCAGCCCCACCTCAGCTTTCCTCCTATGCTCATTGGTACCCAAAATCCAGAGAGGGCTAAGGTGGCAGAGGGCTGGTGTGTTAGCACAGCCCTGAGCATGTGCACATGCTGGCTAGGTTGTGACAGTGCTGAGACTCGGCCCTGACTTTGCTCAAAGACTGGAGCAGGTGCTTATATCAGAGAGAAACCAGGCAGTGGGAGCAGGCATTTCTGAGCCTACAAGTGCAGTGGAGTCCTTCCCAGGTCCCCAAGAATGCAGGTATGCCTGGGCCCGCAGCTGCAGCTGTGAGGGGAAGGGTTGGGGCTCCTGCCTTGGTGAAACAGGAGGCCTGAGTCTGCAGCCACAGTTTGGGCAGCTGCAGCTGAGCCCAGGGGGACAGGACTCCTGCCTGCTCTGTGGAGTGGGAGGTCTAGATCTGCAGCCCTGACTTGGACACCGCTCCTGCCTGCTCTATGGAGCAGGAGGCCTGGGTCTGCAGCTGCAAGTGGACAACTGCAGTGTGCCTGGGGAACTTCTACCCCAACTTGGAAGGGGCGGGGCTCCTGCTTTTTCACAGCTCCCAGTGGCTCCACAGAGCCTGCAGACCTGGCCACGCCTCACTGCTGCAGCTGGAGTGATGGTAGTGGCTACTCCAGACAGCTTGCCACTACTATCATTACTTCTATTTCATTGATCTATATGTCTGTCCATATGGAAGAGCTGTTTGATTATTGCAGTTTTGTAATAAGTTTGGTAATTGGGAAATATGAATCTTCCAAGTTTGTTCTTTTCAAGATTGTTTTGGTTATTCTAGTTCCCTTGGATTTTCATATGAATTTTAAGACCAGCTTGTCAGTTTCCAGACCAACTGACAAGCTGGTCTTAAATAAGTCAGCTGAGATTTTGATAGAGATTGCATTGAATTTGTAGGTCGTCAGTGTGAGGAAGTATTGCCATCAAAACAATATCAAATAATTTGATTCATGTACATGGGGTGTCTTTCTGCTTTCTCAGATCATCTTTCATTTCTTTCATTTTTTTTTTTTTTTTTTTTTTTGGTTTTCAAAACCTAAGTTTTTGGTGGCTTTTGTTAATTTATTTCTAGGTTTTTTTTTATGCTATCATATATGGAATAATTTTCTTAGTTTCAATTTTTGGTTGCTCACTGCTGCTGTATAGAAAGGAAATTAATTTTTGCCTATTACTTTGCACCCTGCAACCTTGGTAAGCTTCTTGATTGGTTCTAATAGTTTCTAGTGACTTCCTTAGAATTTTTCCATATAAGATTATGTCATCTCCAAATAGAGATAGTTTTATTTCTTCCTGTCCTACCTGGCCGCCTGTTACTTCATTTTTGTACTGAATTGCCCTGGCCAGAACTTCCAGTACAATGTTGAATAGAAATGGGTGAGCAGATATCTTTGTATTATTTCTGATTTTAAAGGGAAAGCTTTCAGTTTTCACCTTGAAGTATGTGAGCTTTGGATTTTCACAGATACTCTTCACCAGTTTGTAGGTTTTTTTTTTTTTTTTTTTTCTATTTGTAGGTGTTCTTTATTATACTGAAGAAGTTTCTATTTCTAGTTTGGTTAGTGTTTCTATTATGAAGGGTGTTGAATTTCTTCACATGCTATTTCTATATCTACTGAGATGATAACATAGTTTTTATCTTTTATTCTATTGATGTAGTATATTATACTGACTGATTTTCAGAAGCTATACCAAACTTGCATTCCTGGAATAAATTCCACTTGGTTATGTTCTATAATCCTTTTTCTATTTTATGAATTCGATTTGATAGTATATTGTTGAGGACTTTTGTAGCTATACCCATAAGTGAGATGTTGGTCTGCAGTTTGCTTTCTTTTGGTATTTTAATATGGTTTTGATATCTTTCTTTTGAGTTTTAGCTGATTTTTAAGCTCTATCGAATAGCTTTTTTAAGCTAACATTTGCCGATTGCATACCATGTGCCAAACATTAATTTTTTTTAGATGATCCCCTTTGACTTGTTAAGTATATAATTTTGTAATTTGAAAATATTGAAAAGTTTTCCTTTCTTAAATTTCAATATTTATATTAACGATTTCTTTTTCTTGTTTTATGATATGGACTAGAATGTCCATAATAGTGGTAAATAATATATGAACAAATCAAAGGTGTTCATTAAAGTCAGGAAGAGGGCAACAGATAATCCTTTTTTTCTTTCCAACTTTAATAAGGTCCTCTGTTTAATAAACTGTCTAGTAGTACTTTCTAATATCTATCTCTGTCTTTATCTAGTTGTCATGTAAAGGAAATCTAATTTTGTTCCTATTTTACTGAAAGATTTAAAAAGAATAGCTGTTATATTTTATTGAATATCTTTTCAGTGTGCATTTTGAGATACTTTTGTGTCTGTCCCCTTTTATCTTTTAACATAAATAATTACATTAATAGAATCCATAATGTTGAGCTATTTTTGAAATCCTTGAATAAAGTCACATTAATGCTTTAGTTAGGATTTTTTGTATCATTAAATAATGTTAGCAATAGCAGTATTAATAAAAGCAGTAGTAACTACATTAGTTTAAGTACTGAAGAATTGTAGGCAATGTTTTAAATACGTTAAACTTATTAAACATTTAAATGTTTTAATTCATTAATAAGTGAGATGCCATAGATTTTTCTGAGTATTTGAGTTAATTCAAGGCTTTTTGAAATTTTTTATGCTCTAGGCTAGTTAAAAAATATACACTGTATCTTTTCTACAAGTGTTTCTGATAGAATGAGCCTGAAAATAGATGCAAATGTAATTAGATGTAAATAATGACATGTAAATATAATTAGAAAAGGACAGAAAATATTTTGTGTAGAAAATATTTGGGCTGAAAAGTACAAAAAATATTTAGGCTGGTAATTTGGTTTTGGGGAAGCTGGAAAATCTTTTATTATTGAAATGTTCATTTTCCATTTCATTTATGGTATGGTTTCTATCTAATTACTTTGAGCTCTTCTTGGGATCAATTTATGTTTTAAAGAAAATCCTGTATTTCATTGAGATTGGGATTTTTTTGGCAAATAATTGGACATTATAATCTCTTTTACTTAATAAAATTTTTATATTTGTGATTTTTATCTCCTTTTATTTCTAATGTGTGATATATGTGTTTTCTTCTTCTTTACTTGGTCAGGCTCATTATGGGATCATGTAATTTATTGATCTTTTAAATGAAACAGTTCTTAGTTTTATTGATCAAGTCAACTGTTTTTATTTCAAATTCATTGATTCCTACTTCTTACCTTATTTTGGATCATCTTGTTGGTATTTTTACTAGCTTCTTCAATGTTTAGTTCATCTGTCTTCAGTATTTTCTGTTTACTGGTAAAATCACTGATGGTTTTATGTTTTCTTGTGAATGTTACTTTGAATACAGCCCATTGATATTGCTATTGAGTGTTTTTATTTTCTGTACTTTTCTATAGTTGTTAATTTCAGTTTGACTTCCTCTTTAACCCTGGTTAAAGGAGTGTTTAAATATTCCAAAGTGATTAAATTAAAAATGCTTAATGGGTAATTTCTGGTTTTATTGTTAATTGAGGGTATGAAATATGTGCTGTCAGATTTGTAGATTTTTGAGTTTGCAGAATTTTTTTTTTCCTGGTGATCTTTTACATGCTCAATATTTTTGATTTTGGGGAGTACATTTTAAAATAATGGGTAGTTTTTGAAAATGCGTAGATATATACAGACATATGACTTTATATATAGCACCTTTGAGTTATGTTATTTAACTTCTCTGTGCGTGGATTAATTGATTGATTGCTCAATCCATGACGCTCTGAGAGAGGTAGGTTAATGGCTTCTATTGTAATTATGTAAGCATTGTAGGTATTGTAATTATTATTTTTTCATAGTTTCTTTGGATAGGTGTAAGGGTCAGGCTGAAAATGTCATGTGTAATCTGTATCCCATTTCATTGACCAGTACTGGGAAATTCAGCCTAGCATTGTGCCAAGGATGAGAGAACATGGAAACACTAGGTATTGGAAACACTAGGCAGTCTCTGTCTTGATTGGTTGGGGTGTTTCCTGTTGAGTCTGTACACAAATACATGGAAATAATATAGGTAACAGACTGCCTCACATAGGGGTTTCTCCAAGTAATAATCTCAAGCACATAGTATGCACTCAATAAATACATTTTAAATGAAAAAAGGATTTGTCTTCTTCATCTTCAGTTAGAGCTGCTCAGAAGGTTCACATGGAATACATTGTACCAGACACAGGTATTGCCCTGGGTGTGCTACACATGGGAGGCTGCGTAGGATAGTGAAGGGGCACAGGTTTTGGTATCTGGAGGCTGAATTGATAATACCTGGTGATTTTTCTGAGGATTACTATTTGTAAAATACCTAGCATAGTGCTTGGCATACAAAAGAAACTCCCCCCCGCCCTCCCAAAAAAAGCCATAATGGTGATGCTGCTGATAATGACGATGTTATTGAGATGGAAATTTGATGCTGAGGGGAGATAGGGTGCTGAGGAGTGGCCAGATGAGAAAATAGTCATCCCACCCACCACCCCAAGTTCAATGATTAAAGGAAAATAATGACTATCACCCAAACCTTCTGGTAATGTTCAACATTCCAGTCAAAATATTCCATCTTTACTGATGAAGCACCATGGGGGAACAGCATTCTGGATCTGATCACCTTCCCTAGCCATCATGAGCACCACAGGAAGTAATCATGCCCCTGCCTTTTCCAAAGCTGTCAACCAGAGAAACTTCATTTACTGTTTTGGAAATCACTGTTTCCAATTTCTGCTAGGCCTCTGGCTACTCTCAGGCACGGCCATTATTGAATTAGAAGACTTCATTCAGTGGCTGAGTTCCCTTCTGGCCAAAGGCAGGCATCTCTCTCACCTAGTGAGAACCTAGTAGCCAGAGTTAAAACTCTTAGGAGATTGTATTTCTTTAAACACGGAGTGAACTTCTTGGCAAAGTAGTATCTGGAAACTCCCTAGGTAACTGAGCCAGTTGAGTTCCCATGGATATCTTAAGTGGGTAGATAAAATGAAACGGAAAACTGAAATATAAAGACTATTAAAAATGTACCTGGAGGTAGTAATTGAAATAGGCTCTTTAATGTAATGTAATGTAATGGGTACTCTGTTATTAATTCCAATGTATATTTCTAATGTGATAAAATTATTTTTTACAGTAGCAATAGAGTGCATTAGCAGAGCAACAAAGATGAATCTGTCTTGCTGAACTATCTTAATGACATTGCAGATTTAATGTTTATTTCTTCGGATTCAAATGTGTTAATATAGAGCTTTGTTAAAATGGAAAGCTTAATTAATGCAGATTAAATCTAATTGAACACTCTGCCAGTATATGTAACTCTATAAGATATAATGGTAAATCTTCTGTTTTTGTAATTTTATTTCTAAATTATAGATAAAATTAAGTTGAAGCATAATTAGATGAGAAGCTGAAAGCTAGGGCTCTAAGAAAAAGCTTCCTGTGGAATCCTTCTCTGAGGAGATGAAGACGACGTTTTTGGCTCCCTAAGAAGGTGTCTCCTTTTTTTTTTAAACAAAAATTTTGTACTTCAAAAGATACTCTTCAGTTTTCTGAGCTCTCATGGTGGAAAGAACTTTCTACTGTGATGCCAGGTAGACTTGGGTTCATTTCCTGGATCTATCAATTACTAGATATTTGAGCTTTTGCAGGTACCTTTAATTTACCTCAGACTCAGGGTTCTCCTAGGTGAAGTGAAGGTATCGATTGATTATCATATCACAGAGTTATTGGGAGGATTAAACCAGAGCAGTTCCTCATACATCTCTTATATCAAGGCTCTCAGTAAATGTCATTTTCCTTCCTGTCCTTGTGGCTTCTTTAGATATTTCCTATTCTTCCTAAAATTCTTCAAAAGGGAAGAAGGTAGATATTGGGACCTTCCCACTATTTGAAATAGTAATTAGCTTTTCACATCAAGAGATTGTTATAGATAATATAAAACAATGAATTGCCCAAATGGAATGTACTCTGTAATTTCTAAAAAAGCATGTTTAACTTCTTAATTATAGATGACTTAAGCTTATATTTAAATTATTTTGCACTTTTATAAAATTGATTGAAGAATATCAGAATGGAGGGTAGGCGGAAAGGGGAGAAAATTCCAGAAGTATGTTACATGGTTTGTTGAAGCCAACTCAAGAAGCCAAGAAGAACTTTCTCCTTGGGTAATTCTTTCCTCAATGAGATACAACATAGGCTTATATTATTACAAAGTAGATATTTTCAATTATTAAATTACTTTCATTTGTGAAGGAAGGGAGCAAATTGGAGTCTTGCCCTAAGAAATCTATCCATACTGCTTTTGAAGTATACAAGCAAGTCTCCACACTTCAAACAAATATTGGGTGTCTATAATTAGAGAGTCTTTAGGGTTAGGACTATGATCTGAGTAGACTGTAAGCTGTCTATTCAGCATCATTCAGGAAATAACAACGCAAACCTATCAAATACTATGTGGTCATAGATGCTGGGCTACAACTGTGAAGCATACAGGAGTGGAGACAGTCAAAGAAACACTGCCAAGTATTATTAGTGCCTTGATAGGAGGAATGCAGGGAGCCAGGCACCCTACCTTGACCAAAAGGAGTCAGAAATTCTTTCCTCCGAGAGTTATGCTTAATATGTTAAATAGAAGGATAAGCAGAAATCAGCCAAGATGAATGGAAGAGGGTTCTGAACGCAGCGTGAGCAAAGAGGTGAGAGATGAGGGATAGCAGTGCATTAAAGGGACTGAAGAAAAATTTATTGTTGGAGATTAGAGAAAGCATAGGTAAGGAAGAGGCAAGGTGTGTCAAGAAATAAACCTGGGGAGGCAGGCAAGAGGCCAGATTGTGAATAGGTTTTTAAGTAATACATAATGGTTTAGCCTTTAGGCCCAGGGCATTGGGAGCCATGGAAAGGATGTAAGTGCAGGTTTGGTGGCATGATTAGGTTGGTACTTTAGGAAGACCACACTGGCTGCTTAGTGGAGAATGGCATGGAGGTGGCAGAATTGGAGACATAAAGACAGGAGGTTGCTGCGGTTTTCTAGAATCAAGATCTTAGATAAGAGGACAGAATCCTGGACTATTTCAGATAATGGTGGTGCCAATTCTGGCCAGGGAAGTTAATTCTGGAGTAGACTGTATGTAGTTCTATATGGGATGTTAGGGGATAGAGAAGGAGGAGTCAAGGGTGATGCCCAGGGTTCTGGCTTGTGCTACTGGGAGTTAGTGTGCCCTGGGCAGATAGAGTTGGGTGGTGAATAGCTTTTTTCTTTAATCATTGTGCTGTGTGTGTCATATGGCCCAATTCCTTGCATTTCCTTTGTCCAAGTTTTCATTGAATAAATTAACACAAATGTAGAAAAGTAGAAAAGAGTAATAATGAATGGGATGTATTTTCCAGTAAATGGTTAAAAGCTGAAAATGTGGACCATCTAGAGATGCTGCCAAATGCTAGGAGACAAGACGTCTGGATTCTGAGATTCCATCGTTTTTATCTTTATCACTAGTGGAGCGCAGAGACAGCTTCAAGGGAAAGTTTAAAGGATGTATACTTGAGGATGGACAGTTAGGCTGTGGTATGCATTGGGAAGTAGTAATTTTCAGGCAGAAATGAAAATGAATGGAAGGATCTTATGTCAAGAAAATGAGGATGTTTTCAGGAACACAGTAATTAAGTAAAATTTAAATCTTTGTCAGAGGAAATGAAGCTGTTCAGATGACTTTTGACCTTAATTGAAGACAAGAAGTATCATAGCAATAGAATATAGTGCTTTGGGCAAATTGCTCATGCTTGTATATGTGCATATTAGATTTTGGATTGCCTAGTGTTTGAGAAATGAAAAACAGCTAATGTAGCCATTAACCTTTACTTTTTTAAGTATAAAAGTCACAATTTCATTAATATTTATGCATAAAATCATTTAAGTTCAATGGAATTCTCCTAGAGAATTTAAAAAAACTGTCTTCTTTGACATCCTTTGGAATTAGTTGTGAAACACTTGCGCTTCTGGGTAACATGCATTCATTCATTTGCTTCTGTGGTGAGAAATGTGGGCAGAATCTTGTCGCTGATGAAAGATAGATTTAACTCCTAACTTGCTGATTTCTGGGTGAAAGGCACCTCAGGCTGTCAGAGCACTGATGAGGGTGGTGCAATGACCGTGATGCTGGGCCAGGAGTCAGAAGACCTGGACTCAAGGCTCTGCTTTGCCAGTGAATACCCATGAGATCAGACAGGTCCTCCCTGGACCTCAGTTTACTTCCCTGTCAAATTATAGTTCATTCATTATTCATCAAGTACTAATCTGCTTTGGGCACTTATCTGTGGGCTAGGAACATTGGTGGATTCTTCAGCGGTGAAGGTGTGAAAGGGGCCTGTCCTCAGGGAGCTTTTATTCTAGTGGGGTGAGTCAGATGATAAATACGGACAAAATTAAACCTAATGATAAATGTCATGGAAGAAAATAAAGCAGAGGGATGAGAGATAGGTCAGTAGAGAAGAGAAGCTGGAGAGGGCTTTATGAAGATAGGACATTTGTGCTGAATCTAAAGAAGAGGCAGCTATGAAAAAATCAGAAAAATGAGTGTCCCAGGTAGCTGAGACAGTAAGTACAAAGGCCCTGCGGAAGGAGCCAGTTTGGTATGTTTGGGGGACAGACCAAGAGCTAGTGCACTGAAAACTTTGTTAGTTGAGGGTGATGAAAGGGAGTGGTTTTAGATGAGGAGATGCTGACAGCAATAGCTTCCTTGATGATTTCACAGTGTGAGAGAGAGCGTATCATGATGAAGTGTGATGTTTTACAAGGCCATATTATTTCAGGACGACAGTCACTTATTAAGTACAGGCTATGTGCAAAGGAAGTCTACCCATCCATGCATCGTGTTCCTTGGAAATCCAAATTTCATAATTTATAAAACTACAACAATTACATTGTTTAGAGCATATGCATGCCATCAGTTTTTTTTCTAAAGGACATTTTAGCTCTCCTTTTCCCCTTCTTACTGATTGACTTGATTACAAATAATACTACTTTGGTAGGAGTGAATTGGTAGTTCACCATTTGAAGCATTATCAGTTCATCTGGAGACAGCCAGAAGTATGTGTGTGTGTATGTATGTATTTATTTATTTATTATTACTATTTATTTTAGATTCAGGGGGTACATGCGCAGAGTTGTTGGTATACTGCATGATGCTCAGGGATATGGAGATATGAATGACTTTGGAATATGGATGGTCCCATCACCCAAGTGGTGAGCATACTATCCAATAGGTAGTTTTTTAGCCCATGCCCCACTCTCTCCCTCCTCCTTCTAGTAGTCCCCAGTGTCTATTGCTCTCACCTTTATGTCTATGTGTATTCAATGTTTATTTCCCACTGATAAGTAAGAACATGCAATATTTGGTTTTCTGTTCTTGTGTTAATTCGCTTAGGATCATGGCCCCCAGCTGTATTCATGGTGCTGCCAAGGACGTGATTTTGTTCTTTTCTATGGCTGCGTAGTATCCCATGGTGTATATGTACCACATTTTCTTTATCCAGTCCACCATTGATGGGCACCTAGGTTGATTCCATGTCTACTATTGTGAATGGCACTGTGATGAACATACCAGTGTATGTGTCCTTTCGATAGAATGAATTCTTTTCCTTTGAGTAGTAGCAGGATTGCTGAGTCAAATGGTAGCTCTGTTTTAATTTCTTTGAGAAATCTCCAAAATGCTTTCCAAAGTGACGAATTTACATTCCCACTAACAGCATATAAACATGTCCTTTTCTCCACAGTCTCACCAAGATCTATTATTTTTGACATTTTAAAAATAATAGGCATTCTGAAGGGTATGAGATGGTATCTCATTATGGTTTTGATTTTAACTTCTCTGATGATTGGTGATGTTGAGTTTATATATATATATATAAATTATATATATATATATATATTTTGTTGGCTGCTTGTATGTCTTCTTTTGGGAATTGTCTGTTCATGTCCTTTGTCCATTTTTTAATTGGATTATTTGTTTTTTGCTTGCTGATGTATTTAAGTCCCTTGTAGATTCTGGATATTAGACCTTTGTTAGATGCAGAGTTTGTGAATATTTTCTCCTGTTTTGTAGGCTGTCTAGCCAATAATAGCCTCTCCTGAGATGTGGAGGGCCTCATCTCTAAGAAGATGGGTACAGCACAAAGGTGGGGGAAGTAGGTGGTGTGTGGGAATGAGAAACTATAAGGAGGTGCCTGTGGCTGGAAAATGCAGCCTGCAGGGCAGGAACTGCAAAGAGATGGGACTGATGATATTGACAGTGATTGGCATCCTGTCCAGATTTGTTAATAAGCAGTGACTAAATGTTGAAACTGCAGGCCATAGTTAGCTTGTAGAAGGGCTTTCCTTGGTTGTGATGGCTTCCACAGTATCCTTCCACAATTTTTTAAAAAAAACCATAAGTTAATTTCCAACATTTGAAAATTGAGTGATTTGGTCTAAAAAATCCAGCTTTCCACCTTCTCATCAAAAATAGGTATGTATTTTTCAGATTGCCACAGTCCCTAGTTCTCTCACTTGTCTTCCCATCACCATAAGGTCATGTGTCAGTTGCTGCTGTGTGGTTTCCTTTTTAATGAATGTAAAGTTAGGAGAAAAGTGAAATTCTTAAACTCATTTCTTTATTCAAAGGAGAAAACTAAAGGGACTTAAAAGGTAGCTTGTTTTTTAAAAAATACATTAGACTTGTAACCTACTTCTGTCATGTAAGATGATGCCTGGCCCCTGTAGCCACTGAAGATTTTGACTCCCTCTCAAGGTTATACAGATACAAAATGGCAGAGCCAGAATGCAAAACCCCATCTGAAGATTTTGCCCTTTCAGACCTTTTGCCCATTTTAAAATCAAATTATTAGATTTTTTCCCCATAGAGTTGTTTGAGTTCCTTACATATTCTGGTTATTCATTCTTTGTCAGATGGTGGTTTGCAAATATTTTCTCCCTTTATATGAGTTGTCTCTTCACTTTGTTGATTCTTTCCCTTTTCTGTAAAGAAGCTTTTTAACTTTATGTAATCCCACTTATCCGTTTTTGCTTTGGTTGCCTATGCTTGTGGGGTAGTACTCAAGAAATGTTTGTTCAGTCTGATGTCCCTAGAGAGTTTCCCCAATGTTTTCTTTTAGTAGTTTAATAGTTTGAGGTTTTCGGCTTAAGTCTTTAATGCATTTTGATTTGATTTTTGTATATGACAAGAGATAGGGGTCTAGTTTCATTCTTCTGCATCTGCTGGTCCAGTTTTCCCAGCAACATTTATTGAAGAGACTGTCCTTTCTTTCCCAAATGCATGTTCCTGGCACCTTTGTAGAAAATGAGCTCCCTGTAGACGTATGAATTTGTTCTTGTGTTCTCTATTCTGTTCCATTGGTCTAGTGTGTCTGTTTTTATGCCAGTGCCATGCTGTTTGGGTTACTATAGCTCTGTATTATAATTTGAAGTCAGGTAATGCAATTCCTCCAGTTTTGTTCTTTCTGCTCAGGATAGCTGTGGCTATTCTGGGTCTTTTGTAATTCCATATAAATTTTAGGATTTTTTTTTTCTATTTCTGTGAAGAGGGTCATTGATATTTTTACAGGAGTTACATTGAATCTGTAGATTGCTTTGGGGAGTATGGACATTTTAACAATATTAATTCTTCCAGTCCATGAATGTGGAATGTCTTTCCGTTTTTTTTGTGTGTGTCCTCTTCACATTCTTTCATCAGTGTTTTCAAGTTTTCTGTATAGAGCTCTCTCACTTTTTTGGTTAATTTCTAAGTATTTTCTTTTTGTATCTAATGTAAATGAAATTACTTTCTTGATTTCTTTTTCAGATCGTTCATTGTTGGTGTATAGAAATGCTACTTTTTTTTTGTATCCTACAAGCTTACTGAATTTGTTTATGTTCCAATCTTTTTGTGGATCCTTTAGATTTTTCCAAATATAAGATTATATCATCTGTAAACAAGGATAATTTGACTTATTCCTTTCCAAATTGTATATCGTTTGTTTCTTTCTCTTGTCTAATTGCTGTAGCTAGGACTTACAGTACTATGTTGAATAACAGTGATGAAGATGAACATCCTTCTCATGTTCCAGATACTGGAGCAGAAGCTTTCAGTTTTTTCCCATTCAGTACGATGATAGCTATGGATCTTTCATATATGGCTTTTACTGTGTTGAGGTAAATGTTCCTTCTATCCCTAGTTATTTGAGGGTTTTTATCATGAAAGGGATGTTGAATTTGATCAAATTATTTTCAGCATCAAGTGAAATGATTGTATGAATTGTTCCTTCATTCTGTTGATATGATGTATCACATTGGTTGATTTGTGTGTACTGAACCATCTGTGCATACCTGGGATAAATTTCACTTGGTCATGATGAATGGTCTTTTTAATGTATTGCTGAATTTAGTTTGCTAGTATTTTGTTGAGGATTTTTGCAACAATGTTCTTCAGTGACATTGGCCTGTAGGTTTCTTTATTTTTTTGACATGTTTTTGTCTGGTTTTAGTATTAGGGTAATACTGGCCTGATAGAATGAGTTTGGAAATATTCCCTCCTCTATTTTTCAGGATAGTTTGAGTAGGATTGGTATTAGTTCTTTTTTAAATGTTTGGCAAAATTCAGCAGTGAAGCTATTGGATCCTGCACTTTTCTCTGCTGGGAGATTTTTCATTATGGCTTCTGTCTCATTACTTATTATTGGTATGTTCATATTTTGGGTTTCTTCATGGTTCAATCTGGGAAGGTTGTATCTGTCTAGGAATTTATCCATTTCTTCTAGGTTTTCAAATTTATTGGCATATAGCAGCCTCTAATGATCCTTTGAATTTCTGCAGTGTCAGTTGTAATGTCTCCTATTTCATCTCTGGTTTTATTTATTATCTCTTTTTTCTCAATTAATCTGGCTAAAGGTTTGTTAGTTTTGTTTATCCTTTCAAAAATTAACTTCTTCTTTCCTTGATCTTTTGTATTGTTTCTTCATTTCAATTTCATTGGTTTCTGCTCTGATCTTTATTATTTCTTTACATCTACTAACTTTGGTTTGGTCTTGCTTTTCTAGTTCTTTAAGATACATCATTAAGTTGTTTGAAATTTTTCTAATTTTTTTTTTTTTTTATGTTGGCTGTGATGGTTAATACCGAGTGTCAACTTGATTGGATTGAAAGATTCAAAGTATTGATCCTGGGTGTGTCTGTGAAGGTGTTGCCAAAGGAGATTAACATTAGAGTCAGTGGGCTGGCAAAGGCAGACCCACCCTTAATCTGGGTGGGCACAATCCAGTCAGCTGCCAGCATGGCTAGAATATGAGCAGGCAGAAAACTGTGAAAATAGAGACTAGCCTAGCCTCCCAGCCTATATCTTTCTCTTAAGCTGGATGCTTCCTGCCCTCGAACATTGGACTCCCAATTTCTTCAGCTTTGGAACTCGAACTGACTCTCATTGCTCCTTAGCCTGTGGATGGCCTATTGTGGTGCTTTATGATTGTGTGAGTTAATACTTAATAAACTCATATATATGTGTGTGTGTGTATATATATATATATATCTTATATATATATGTATGTGTGTGTGTATATATATATTCCACTACCTCTGCCCCACTAGAGAACCCTTACTAATAAATTGGTGCTTATAGCTATAAACTTCCTTCTTACTACTGCTTTTGCTGTATCATGTAGGTTTTGGTATGTTGTGTGTCAATTATCATTTGTTTCAAAAATTTTTTTCAATTTTATTCTTAATTATTTATCCGTTTTTGAGATGGAGTCTTGCTCTGTCACCCAGGCTGGAGTGCAGTGGTGCGATCTCAGCTCACTGCAACCTCTGCCTCCCAAGTTCAAGCAAGCCTCCTGCCTTAGCCTCCCAAGTAGCTGAGACTACAGGCACGTGCCACCATGCCTGGCTAATTTTTGTATTTTTAATAGAGACGGGGTTTCGCCATGTTGGCCAGGCTGATCTTGAACTCCTGACCTCAGGTGATCCACCCGCCTCGGCCTCCAGAAGTGCTGGGATTACCGGCAATTTTATTCTTAATATGTTGATCCACTGGTCATTTAGGAGCATATTGCTTAGTTTCCATGTGTTTATATAGTTTCCATAATTCCTCTTGTTATTGATTTCTAATTTTTTTCCATTGTGGTAAGAGAAGGTACTTGATATTATTTCAGCTTTTTTGAATGTTTTAAGACTTGTTTTGTTGTCTATTATGTAGTCTACCTTTAAGAATTATCCATGTGCTGAGGAGAAGCATATGTATTCTGTAGCCTTTGGATGAAATGTTCTGTAAAAATCTATTAGGTCTATTTGGTCTATAGTGCAGACTAAGTCTAATGTTTCTTTGTTGATTTTCTATCTGAATGATCTGTCTAATGCTGAAAGTACAGTGTTCAAGTCTTCAATTATTATTTTATTGAGATCTGTCTTTGTTTTTAGCTCTAATAATATTTGCTTTACATATCTGGGTGTTCCAGTGTTGGGTGCATATATATTTACAATTGTTATATTCTCTTGCTTAATCTTTATTATTATATAATAAACTTTTTCGTATTTTTTATAGTTTTTGTCTTAAAATGTATTTTATCTGATATAACTATAGCTACTTTTGCTCTTTTTTGGTTTCCATTGGCATGGAATATCTTTTTCCATTCCTTTATTTTCAGTCTATGTGTGTCTTTATAGGTGAAGTGTGTTTCTTGTAGGCAACAGATTGTTGTGTCTTGGTTTTCATTTGCTTTTGTTTTTGTTTTACAACTCAACCAGGCACTTTATGTCTTTTGATTAGAGAGTTTAGTCCATTCACATTCAATGTTAATGATAAATAAGTATGTATTCCTGCATTTTGTTATTTATTTTCTAGTTGTTTTGTGCTGTTCTCTTTCATCTTTCTTTTTTTCCTGTCGTCCTTTTAGTGAAGGTAGTTTTCTCTGGTGTTATGTTTTAATTTCTTGCTTTTAATTTTTTTTGTGTGTCTGCTGTGTTTTTAGATTTGCAAATAATATCTTATAACCCATTATTTTATTAATATTTTTATTCTTTTTTGAGATGGCATCTTGCTGTGTCACCCAGGCTGGGGTGCAGTGGTGTGATCTTGGCTCACTGCAAGCTCCGCCTCCCAGGTTCACACCATTCTCCTGCCTCAGCCTCTTGAGTAGCTGGGACCACAGGTGCCTGCCACCACACCTGCCTAATTTTTTCTATTTTTAGTAGAGATGGGGTTTCACTGTGTTAGCCAGGATGGTCTGGATCTCCTGACCTCGTGATCTGCCCACCTCGGCCTCCCAAAGTGCTGAGATTACAGGTGTGAGCCACTGCACCCGGCCAACCCATTATTTTAAGCTGATCACAACTTAACACTGATTGCATAAACAAAAAAGCAAATGAAAAGTAATAAAAACTGCACTTTAACATCATCCTCTCACTTTTTATCTTGTTTTGTTTTATTTATATCTTATCATACTGTCTCTGTTTTGAAAAGTTGTTACAGTTATTAGTTTTGGATGGTTCATCTTTTTGTCTTTCTACTTAAATTATTAGTAATTTGCTCACCACAATTACAGTATTATAATTTCCTGTGTTTTTCTTGTGTACTTACTAATACCAGTGAATTTTGTACCTTCAGTGATTTCTTATTGCTTATTAATGTCCTTTTTTTCAGATTGAAGAACTCCCTTTAGGATTTCTTATAGGACAGTTCTGGTATTTATGAAGTCCCTCAGGGTTTGTTTATCTGGAAAAGTCATTATTTCTCTTTCATGTGTGAAGCATTTGTGTGTGTGTGTGTGTGTCAGATATATTATTCTAGAATACAAGATTTTTTCCTTCAACACTTTAAATATGTCATACTTCTGTCTCCTGGCCGGTAAGGTTTCCACTGAAAAGTCTGCTGCCAGATGTATTGGAGCTCCATTGTATGTTGTTTGTTTCGTTTTTCTTGCTGCCTTTAGGATCCTTTCTTTATCCTTGACCTTGGGAGCTTGATTACTAAATGCCTTCAGGTTATCTTCTTCTTCTTCTTTTTTTTGGTATTAAGTCTTCAAAATTTGATGTGTATTTTTTTTTCTTATTATACTTTAAGTTCTAGGATACATGTGCACAATGTGCAGGTTTGTTACATAGGTATACATGTGCCATGTTGGTGTGCTGTACCCATTAACTCGTCATTTACATTAGGTATATCTCCTAATGCTATCCCTCCCCCCTCCCTCCACCCCATTACAGGCCCCAGTGTGTGATGATCTCCACTCTGTGTCCAAGTGTTCTCATTGTTCAGTTCCCATCTATGAGTGAGAACATGTGGTGTTTGGTTTTCTGTCCTTGTGATAGTTTGCTCAGAATGATGGTTTCCAGCTTCATCCATGTCCCTGCAAAGGACATGAACTCATCCTTGTTTATGGCTGCATACTATTCTATGGTATATATGTGCCATATTTTCTTAATCCAGTCTATCACTGATGGACATTTGGGTTGGTTCCAAGTCTTTGCTATTGTGAATAGTGCTGCAATAAACATACATGTGTCTTTATAGCAGCATGATTTATAATCCTTTGGGTATATACCCAGTAATGGGATGGCTGGGTCAAATGGTATTTCTAGTTCTAGATCCTTGAGGAATTACCACACTGTTTTCCACAATGGTTGAACTAGTTTACAGTCCCACCAACAGTGTACAAGTGTTCCTATTTCTCCACATCCACTCCAGCACCTGTTGTTTCCTGACTTTTTAATAATCACCATTCTAACTGGTGTGAGATGGTATCTCATTGTGGTTTTGCTTTGCATTTCTCTGATGGCGAGTGATGATGAGCATTTTTTCATGTGTCTGTTGGCTGCATAAATGTCTTCTTTTGAGAAGTGTCTGTTCATATCCATTGCCCACTTTTTGATGGGGTTGTTTGATTTTTTCTTGTCAATTTAAGTTCTTTGTAGATTCTGGATATTAGCCCTTTGTCAGATGGGTAGATTATAAAAATTTTCTCCCATTCTGTAGGTTGCTGTTCACTCTGATGGTAGTTTCTTTTGCTGTACAGAAGCTCTTTAGTTTAATTAGATCCCATTTGTCAATTTTGACTTTTGTTTCATTGCTTTTTGTGTTTTAGTCATGAAGTCCTTGCCCATACCCATGTCCTGAATGGTATTGCCTAGGTTTTCTTCTAGGGTTTTTATGGTTTTAGGTCTGACATTTAAGTCTTTAATCCATCTTGAATTAATTTTTGTATAAGATGTAAGGAAGGGATCCAGTTTCCAGCTTTCTGCATATGGCTAGCCAGTTTTCCCAGCACCATTTTTTAATAGGGAATCCTTTCCCCATTTCTTGTTTTTGTCAGGTTTGTCAAAGATCAGATAGTTGTAGGTGTGTGGTATTATTTCCAAGGCTCTTTTCTAATTCCACTGGTCTATATCTCTGTTTTGGTACCAGTACCATGCTGTTTTGGTTACTGTAGCCTTGTAGTATAGTTTGAAATCAGGTAGTGTAATGCCTCCACGCTTTGTTCTTTTGGCTTAGGATTGTCTTGGCAATGTGGGCTCTTTTTTGGTTCCATATGAACTTTAAAGTGGTTTTTTCCAATTCTGTGAAGAAAGTCATTGGTAGCTTGATGGAGATGGCATTAAATCTATAAATTATCTTGGGCAGTAGGGCCATTTTCTTGATATTGATTTTTCCTATCCATGAGCATGCAGTGTTTTCTATTTGTTGGTGTCCTCTTTTGTTTCGTTGAGTAGTGGTTTGTAGTTCTCCTTGAAGAGGTCCTTCACATTCCTTGTAAGTTGGATTCCTAGGTATTTTATTCTCTTTGAAGCAATTGTGAATGGAAGTTCACTTATAATTTGGCTCTCTGTCTGTTATTGGTGTATAAGAATGCTTGTGATTTTTGCACATTGATTTTGTATTGTGAGACTTTGCTGAGGTTTCTTATCAGCTTAAGGAGATTTTGGGCTGAGACGATGGGGTTTTCTAAATAGACAGTCATGTCATTTGCAAACAGGGACAATTTGACTTCCTTTCTTCCTAATTGAATACCCTTTATTTCTTTCTCTTGCCTGATTGCCCTTGCCAGAACTTCCAACACTATGCTGAATGGGAGTGGTGAGAGAGGGCATCCCTGTCTTGTGCCAGTTTTCAAAGGCAATGCTTCCAGTTTTTGCCCTTTCAGTGTGATATTGGCTGTGGGTTTGTCATAAATAGCTCTTATTATTTTGAGATACGTGCAATCAATACCTAGTTAATTAAGAGTTTTTCACATGAAGAGCTGTTGAGTTTTGTCAAAGGCCTTTTCTGCATCTATTGAGATAATCATGTGGTTTTTGTCCTTTGTTCTGTTTATATGATGGATTACATTTATTGATTTGTGTATGTTGAACCAGCCTTGCATCCCAGGGATGAAGTCAGCTTGATCATGGTGGATAAGCTTTTTGATGTGCTGCTGGATTTGGTTTGCCAGTATTCTATTGAGGATTTTTGTATCAATGTTCAGGGATATTGGTCTAAAATTCTCTTTTTGTTGTGTACTCTGCCAGGCTTTTGTATCAGGGTGATGTTGGCCTCATAAAATGAATTAGGGAGGATTCCCTCTTTTTCTATTGATTCAAATAGTTTCAGAAGAAATGGTACCAGCTCCTCTTTGTACTTCTGGTAGAATTTGGCTGTGAATCCATATGGTTGTGGAGTTTTTTTGGTTGGTAGGATTTTAATTATTGCCTCAATTTCGAACCTGTTATTAAGGGATTCAGTTTCTTCCTGGTTTAGTCTTGGGAGGGTATATGTGTCCAGGAATTTATCCATTTCTTCTAGATTTTCTAGTTTGTTTGCATAGAGGTGTTTATGGTATTCTCTGATGGTAGTTTATATTTCTGTGGGATCGGTGGTGATATCCCCTTTATCATTTTTCATTGCGTCTATTTGATTCTTCTCTCTTTTCTTCTTTATTGGTCTTGCTAGTGGTCTATGAATTTTGTTGATCTTTTCAAAAAACCAGCTTCTGTATTCATTGATTTTTTGAAGGGTTTTTTGTGTCTCTATCTCCTTCAGTTCTGCTCTGATCTTGCTTATTTCTTGTCTTCTGCTAGCTTTTGAACATGTTCACTCTTGCTTCTCTAGTTCTGTTAACTGTGATGTTAGGGTGTCAATTTTAGATACTTCCTGCTTTCTCTTGTAGGCATTTAGTGCTATAAATTTCCTTCTACACAATGCTTTAAATGTGTCCCAGAGATTCTGGTATGTTGTATCTTTGTTCTCATTGGTTTCCAAGAACATCTTTATTTCTGCCTTCATTTCGTTATGTACCCAGTAGTCATTCAGGAGCAGGTTGTTCGGTTTCCATGTAGTTGAGTGGTTTTGAGTGACTTTCTTAATCCTGAGTTCTAATTTGATTGCACTGTAGTCTGAGAGACAGTTTGTTATAATTTCTTTTCTTTTACGTTTGCTGAGGAGTGCTTTACTTCCAACTATGTGGTCAATTTTGCAATACGTGTGATGTGGTGCTGAGAAGAATGTATATTCTGTTGATTTGAGGTGGAGAGTTCTGTAGATGTCTATTAGGTCTGCTTGGTGCAGAGTTGAGTTCAATTCCTGGGTATCCTTGTTAACTTTCTGTCTCGTTGATCTGTCTAATGTTGACAGTGGGGTGTTAAAGTCTCCCATTATTATTGTATGGGAGTCTAAGTCTCTTTGTAAGTCTCTAAGGACTTGCTTTATGAATCTGGGTGCTCCTGTACTGGGTGCATATTTATTTAGGATAGTTAGCTCTTCTTGTTGAATTGATCCCTTTACCATTATGTAATGGCCTTCTTCGTCTCTTTTGATCTTTGATGGTTTAAAGTCTGTTTTATCAGAGACTAGGATTGCAATTCCTGCTTTTGTTTGTTTTCCATTTGCTTGGTAGATCCTCCTCCATCCCTTTATTTTGAGCCTATATGTGTCTCTGCATGTGAGATGGGTCTCCTGAATACAGCACACTGACGGGTCTTGACTCTTTATCCAATTTGCCAGTCTGTGTCTTTTAATTGGGGCATTTAGCCCATTTACATTTAAGGTTAATATCATTATGTGTGAATTTGATCCTGTCATTATGATGCTGGCAGGTTAATTTTGCTCGTTAGTTGATGCAGTTTCTTCCTAGCATCGATGGTCTTTACAATTTGGCATGTTTTTGCAGTTGCTGGTACTGGTTGTTCCTTTCTATGTTTAGTGCTTCCTTCAGGAGCTCTTGTAAGGTAGGCCTGGTTTTGACAGAATCTCTCAGCATTTGTTTGTCTGTAAAGGATTTTATTTCTCCTTCCTTATGAAGCTTAGTTTGACTGGATATGAAATTCTGGGTTGAAAATTCTTTTCTTTAAGAATGTTGAATATTGGCCCCCACTTTCTTCTGGCTTGCAGAGTTTCTGCTGAGAGATCTGCTTTTAATCTGATGGGCTTCCGTTTGTGGGTAACCCGACCTTTCTTTCTGGCTGCCCTTAACATTTTTTCCTTCATTTCAACTTTGGTGACTCTGACAATTATGTGTCTTGGAGTTGCTCTTCTTGAGGAGTGTCTTTGTGGCATTCTCTGTATTTCCTGAATTTGAATGTTGGTCTGCCTCACTATGTTGGGGAAGTTCTCCTGGATAATATCCTGCAGAGTGTTTTCCAGCTTGGTTCCATTCTCCCCGTCACTTTCAGGTACACCAATCAGAGATAGATTTGGTCTTTTTACATAGTCCCATATTTCTTGGAGGCTTTGTTCATTTATTTTTACTCTTTTTTCTCTAAACTTCTCTTCTCGCTTCATTTCATTTATTTGATCTTCAATCACTGATACCCTTTCTTCCACTTGATCGAATCGGCTACTGAAGCTTGTGCATGCATCACGTAGTGATGATTTTCAGCTCCATCAGGTCATTTAAGGACTTCTCTACACTGTTTATTCTAGTTAGCCATTTGTCTAATCTTTTTTCATGGTTTTTAGCTTCTTTGCAATGGGTTTGACTATCCTCCTTTAGCTTGGACAAGTTTGTTATTACCAGTTGTCTGAAGCCTTCTTCTTTCAACTCGTCAAAGTAATTCTCCATCCAGCTTTGTTCCGTTGCGGGTGAGGAGCTGTGTTCCTTTGGAGGAGAAGAGGCACTCTGATTTTTAGAATTTTCAGCTTTTCTGCTCTGGTTTTTCCCCATCTTTGTGGTTTTATCTACCTTTGGTCTTTGATGATGGTGATACACAGATGGGGTTTTGGTGTGGATGTCATTTCTGTTTGTTAGTTTTCTTTCTAACAGTCAGGACCCTCAGCTGCAGGTCTGTTGGAGTTTGCTGGAGGTCCACTCCTGACCCTGTTTGCCTGGGTATCAGCAGCAGAGGCTGCAGAACAGCAAATGTTGCAGAACGGCAGATGTTGCTGCCTGATCCTTCCTCTGGAAACTTTGTTTCAGAGGATCAGTTGGCCCTTACCGGGAGGTGTCTCACAGTTAGGCTACTTGGCAGTCAGGGACCCACTTGAGGAGGCAGTCTGTCTATTCTCAGATCTCAAACTCCATGCTGGGAGAACCACTGCTCTCTTCAAAGCTGTCAGACAGAGACGTTTAAGTCTGCAGAAGTTTCTGCTGCCTTTCCTTCAGGTATGCCCTGCCCCCAGAGGTGGATTCTATAGAGGCAGGCAGGCCTCCTTGCGCTGTGGTGAACTTCACCCAGTTTGAGCTTCCTAGCTGCTTTGTTTACCTACTCAAGCCTCAGCAATGGTGGACGCTCCTCCCCTAGCCTTGCTGCCACTTTGCGGTTTGATCTCAGACTGCTGTGCTAGCAGTGAGTGAGGCTCATGGGCACGGGTCTCTCTGAGCCAGGCGTGGGATATAATCTCCTGGTGTGCCATTTGCTAAGGCCATTGGAAAAGTGCAGTATTATGGTGGGAGTGTCTTGATTTTCCACGTACCTTCTGTCACAGTTTCCCTTTGCTAGGAAAGAGAATTCCCTGACCCCTTGTGCTTCCCAGGTGAGGCAATGCCCCGCTGTGCTCTGTGGGCTGCATCCACTGTCTGACAAGCCCTAGCAAGATGTACCTGGTACCTCAGTTGGAAATGCAGAAATCACCTGTCTTCTGCTTTGCTCACACTGGGAGCTGCAGACTGGAGCCGTTCCTATTTGGCCATCTTGGAACTGGACAGAGGTTGTCTTCTTTCAGTTAAATTTGCTTGGTGTTCTGTAACCTTCTTGTATTTGAATATTGACAACTTCCTCTAGGTTTGGGAATCTCCTTGTTATTATCCCTTTGACTAAACTTTCTCCCCCTGCCTTTCTCTTTACCTCTCCTTTAAGGCCAATAACTCGTAGATTTGCCCTTTTGACGCTATTTTCTAGATCTTGTAGGTGTGCTTCTTACTATTTTATTTATTTATTTATTTTTTGTCTTCTCTGGCTCTGTATTTTCAAATACCCTGTCTTCAAGTTCACTAATTGTTTATTCTCCTTGATCAGTTCTGCCATTAAAAGACTTTGATGTTAAATTAATTTTAGCAAAGGATTCTGAATTCCTTCTCTGCATTATCTTCAATTTCTTTGACTTTCCTTAAAACAATTATTTCATATTATCTGTCTGAAAGGTAACGTATCTATGTCTCTCTGGGTTTGATCCTTGGTGCATTATTTAGTTTTTTTTGGTGGGGGTCATGTTTTCATGGATGGTTCTGATGCTTGTGGTTATTCATCAGTTCCTGGGCATTGAAGGTATTTATTGTAGTCTTTACAGTCTGGGCTTGATTGTACCTATCCTTTTGTGAAGAATTTCCAGGTATTTGAAGGGACTTGGGTGTTGTGATCTATGTTTTTGTTCACTGTAGCTGAGTCTGCATTAGGCGGCACCCTAACCCCAGTAATGCTTTAGTTCTTGCAGACTCATAGAGGTACTACTATGGTGGTTTTTGGATGAGATCTGGAAAATTCTCTGGATTGCCAGGCTGAGACTCTTGTTCTCTTCTCTTATTTTCTCCACCCAAAAACGGAGTCTCCCTCTCTGTTCCGAGTGGTCTGGAGCTGGGGGAAGGGGGACAAAAGCACCCTGTGGTCACTGCCACCGGGACTATGTTGAGTCTGAATAAAGCCAGCACAACACTGGGTCTTGCCCAAGGCTCACTATAACCCTACCTGTCTACTGCCTATGTTTGCTGAAGGCCCTAGGGCTCTGCAGTTAGCAGGTGGTACAGCCAGCCAGGTTTGTGCTCTTCCCTTCTTTGCAGCAAGTTCCCCCGGTCCCTGGGTGGGTCAGAGATTCCATCTGGGAGCCAGACCCTGCAGTCAGAAACCTTAGAAAGCTACCTGGTGCATTATCTACCTGTGACTGAGCTGGCACCCATAATGTAAGACAAAGAATCTTCCCAGTTTTCCTTCCCGTTTTCCCAGGTGGAAGAATCTTTTCCTCTGTCCACCACCACCGTCACAGGCTCATGGGAAGTAGTGCCAGGCTACCACCAATGTTCCCTTAAGGCCCAAAGGCTCTTCAGTCAGCTTGTGGTGAATGCTCTCTGGCCTGAGACTCATCCTTCAGGGCAGTGGGCTTCTCTCTGGCCCAGGTTAGTTCCAGAAATGCCATCTAAGAACCACAGCCTGGAACTGGAGACCCCAATAGGTTGCTTGGTGCTCTATCCTACTGTGGCCAAGCTGGTACCTAAGCTATAAGATAAAATCCTTTTTACTCTTTCCTCTGCTTTTCTCAAGTAGAAGGAGTCTCTCCTCAGCTGTGAATGTGCTGGGTCTTGCCTCAAGCCAGCATGTCTCAGAGACTCATCCAAGGCTCATTCATGGTCCGTGGGCTCTTTAATTAGCAGGTGATGAATATTGCCTGGACTTCGTCCTTTATTTCACTTCAGCAGGTTCCCCTGTGGCCCACGGTGTATCTAGACATGTCATCTGGGAGTTAGGGTCTGGAATGGGGGCCTCAGGACTCTGCCTGGTGTCCTATACTACTGTGACTGAGGTGGTATCCAAGTTACAAGACAAAGTCTTCTTTAGTCTTCCATTTCCTCTCCTGAAGCAGAAGGAAGCAGTCTTTCCTGGAGCTGTGAACTGCACTGCCTGGGATTGGGGGAGGGCTGGTGCAAGCACTGCCTTGGCCACACTGGCTGGTGTCTAATAGGTCACATGGCCCCCAACTTTGCTGACTCAGTGCAGCACAGTGTTAGTACTTGCCTACAAATTGCAGTCCTTGTGGTCTAGACTGCCTTTCATGGTTATTTAGGAACCCAGAGACTTTAGCCCACAGTGGCAAGGCTTGCTGAAATTCAGATTCTAATCACTGGGATCAGGGATTCCTTTCTAGCTAGAGCTTGACTAAATGCTCCCACTGTGGGCATTGGCTGAGTTCTGCCCATTGGCAGCACCGAGTTCCAATGCAAAGTCCCACAATCATTGTACTCTGTCTCTCCTGAGTGCATAGATTCTTTTTGGTATGTGGCTGCTGCTGGGGGTTGAGGGAGGGATGGGGTCAGCAATTCAAGACTGTCTTTCCTACCTTCTTCAGTGCCTCTTTCAGTGATATGAAGTAAAACCAGGTACTGTGATTGCTCACCTGATTTTTGGTTCTTATAAAGATGCTTTTTTTGTGTGTGTGTAGATAGTTGTTAAATTTGGTGTTACTGCAGGGAAGATCATTGGTGTAGGCTTCTATTCAGGCATCTTGCTTTGCCTTCTCCTAAAGAATTTGAAATAAAGATTGGAAGGGCACTTGAAGATTTTTACCAATGGGTAAGGGTTTGGGTGTTGGTGAAGTGTTTTTGTTTAAGTAGTTTTATTATTGCTATTCTAACTGAATCAACAAATATTATTTAAAATTCTTAAAAAAGTATGGTTGGCACATAATTGTACATATTTATGGGGTACAATGTGATGTTTTGATATATGTGTACATGATGTAATTATCAAACCAGGGTGATTAGCATATCAATCATCTTAAACATTTATAATTTCTCTGTGTTGAGAACATTTAAAAACCTCTTCTAGCTATTTTGAAATATACAATACATTATTGTTAAGTTTAGTTATCCAACTATACAATAGAACACCAGAACTTGTTCTTTCTATCTAATTGTATCTTTGTAAAAATTGACCAATCTCTTTCCTTCTCTCCTTGCTTCCTCCCCTTCCCATCATCTGGTAACCACAATTCTACTCTCTACTTCTCTGTGAACAGCTTTTTAGATTCCACATGTGAGTGAGATCATGCTGTATTTTCCTCTGTCTACTAGGCTTATTTCACTTAATGTCTTTCAGGTTCATCCAGTTGACACAAATGACAGAATTTTATTCTTCTTTTTTATGGTTGAATTGTATTCCATTGTGTATATATACCACATATTTTAAATGCATTTATTCATTGGTGGACATTTACATTGATTTCATATCTTGGCTATTGTGAATAATGCTGCAATAACATGGGAGTGCAGATATCTCTTTGATATACTGATTTCATTTCCTTTGTATATGTACTCAGTAGTGGGATTGCTGGATCATATGGTAGTTCTATTTTTAGTGTTTTGAGGAACCTTCACACTGTTTTCTATGATGGCTGTACTAATTTACATTCCCACCAGCAGTGTGTGAGGATTCCTTTTTCTTCACATCCTTGCCAGCACTTGCTATCTTTTAATTTTTTGAGAGTATCCTTTGTATTTCATTGTAGTTTTAATTTGTATTTCCCTTATGATTAGTGATGTCAAGCTTTTTTTTTCATATATCTGTTAGCCATTTGTATGTATTCTTTTGAGAAATGTCTACTCAGGTCTTTTGCCTATTTGTTAACTGGGCTTTAAATCATTTTTCATTTATTTTATTTATTTTTATTTTTCCATAAGTTATTGGGGTACAGGTGGTATTTGGTTACATGAGTAAGCTCTTTAGTGGTGATTTGTGAGATTTTGGTGCACCCATTACCTGAGCAATATACACTGCACCATATTTGTCATCTTTTATCCCTCGCCCCCTCTCACTCTTCTCCCCAAGTCCCCAGAGTCCACTGTATCATTTTTATACCTTTGCATCCTCAGAGCTTAGCTCCCACATATCAGTGAGAACATATGATGTTTGGTTTTCCATTCCTGAGTTACTTTACTTACAGTAATAGTCTCCAATCTCATCCAGATCACTGCAGATGCTGTTAATTCATTCCTTTTTATGGCTGAGTAATATTCCATAATATATATACCACAGTTTCTTTATCCTTTTGTTGATTGATGGGCATTTGGGTTGGTTCCATGACTTTGCAGTTGCTAATTGTGCTGCTATAAACATGCATGTGCAAGTTTCTTTTTTTGTGTAATGACCTCTTTTCCTCTGGGTAGATACCTAGTAGTGGGATTGCTGGATCAAATGGTAGTTCTACTTTAGTTCTTTAAGGAATCTCCACACTGTTTTCCGTAGCAGCTGTACTAGTTTCTATTCCCACCAGCACTGTAGAAGTAAGTGGGTTTTTTTTCAATGAGTTTTTTGAGTTTCTTATATATTTTTTATATTAACCCCTTATCAGATGTATAGTTTGCAAATATATTCTTTCATTTTGTAGGTTGTCTCTTTGCTCTGTTGATTGCTTCCTTTGATGTGCAGAAGCCTTTAGTTTGATACAATCCTATTTGTCTATGTTTGCTTTTATTGATTATGCTTTTGAGCTTTTATCCAAAAAATCCTTGCCTTGACCACTATCATGGAGCTTTCTCACATGTTTTCTTTTAATAGTTTCATAGTTTAGGGTCTTATGTCTTTGGCCCATTTTGAGTTAATTATTGTATATGTTAAGAAATAAGGGTCTAATTTTATTATTTCACATTTGGGTATCCAGTTTTTCCAGCATCATTTATTGAAGAGATGGTCCTGTCTCCATTGTGTCTACTCAACAACTTTGTTTCAAATCCTTTTCCATTGTTGCATGTCGTTTTTATGCCAGTATCATGTTGTTTTGGTTATCATATCTTTGTAGTATGTTTTGAAGTGAGGTAGTGTGATGCCTCTAGCTTTCTTTTTGCTCAAGATTGTTTTGGCTATTTGAGATTTTTTTGTGGTTCTATACTAATTTTAGGATTTTTTTTTCTGTGTCCGTGAAGAATGTCCTTAGTATTTTGATAGGGATGGCATGGAATCCGTAGACATTTAAACAATATTAATTCTTCCAATTAATGAAATTTGACTTTCTATTTTTTTGTGTCCTCTTCAATTTCTGTCATCAATGTTTTATAGATTTTATTGTAGAGATCTTTCACATCCATGGTTAAATTTTTTCCTTGGTAATGTTTTTGGTAGTTATTGTAAATTGGATTGCTTTCTTGATTTCTTTTTCAAATAATTAATTGTTGGAATATGGAAATGTTACTAATTTTGCCTGTTGACTTTGTAGCCTGAGACCTTATCAAATTTATTAGTTCTTTCAGTTTTTGTGGTGATGTCTCTGAGGTTTTATATAATGTATTTAAAACTGTATTGTCTGCAAACAAGGACAATTTAATTTTCTCCTTTTTAGTTTGGATCCTCTTTCTTTCTTTATTTTGCTTTATTATTTAGGCTAGTACTTCCAGTAATATGTTCAGCAAAAGTGGTGACAGATTGTCCAGATTATCTTGTTCCAGATTGTAGAGAGAAAGATTTCTGCTTTTCCTCATTGTGTATGATGTTAGCTGTGAGTTTGTTATATATGACCTTTATTATGTTGAGGTGTGTACCTTGTATACCTAATTTGTTGAGAATTTTCAACATAAAGGAATGTTAAATGTTATAAAACACTTTTTCTGCACCTATTGAGATGATCATATTTTTTTTCCTCCATTCTGTTCATGTGCTGCATTATGCTTATTGTGTTGCATATGGTGAACCATCCTTGCATCCCTGGGATGAATCCCACTTGATAATGGTGAAGGATCTTTTTTGATGTGCTGTTGCACTCACTTTGATAGTATTTTGTTGAGAATTTTTGCATCTATG
The DNA here is from genome assembly GCF_007565055.1 of Rhinopithecus roxellana. Taxonomy (NCBI): domain Eukaryota; kingdom Metazoa; phylum Chordata; class Mammalia; order Primates; family Cercopithecidae; genus Rhinopithecus; species Rhinopithecus roxellana. The sequence goes on along the minus strand of NC_044563.1, from coordinate 115,220,967 downwards.
TTCATCAGGGATATGGGTCTGTAGTTTATGTTATCATTTTTGCTTTTGCAATTTTGTATATGTGTATCCTTTTCTGACTTTGTCAGTGTAATGCTGGTCTCATAGAATGAGTTTGGAAGAATTCTGTCTCATTCAGTTCTTTTTTTGAATATTTTGACGTGAATTGGTATTAATTCTTTATACGGTAAAGCAACATGCTAAGATGGTTATTTTTTTTTTTTTTTTTTTTTTTTGAGACGGAGTCTTGCTCTGTCGCCCAGGCTGGAGTGCAGTGGCCAGATCTCAGCTCACTGCAAGCTCCGCCTCCCGGGTTCACGCCATTCTCCTGCCTCAGCCTCCCGAGTAGCTGGGACTACAGGCGCCCGCCAGGTCGCCCGGCTAGTTTTTTGTATTTTTAGTAGAGACGGGGTTTCACCATGTTAGCCAGGATGGTCTCGATCTCCTGACCTCGTGATCCGCCCGTCTCGGCCTCCCAAAGTGCTGGGATTACAGGCTTGAGCCACCGCGCCCGGCCAAGATGGTTATTTTTACAGAGAGCTCTTAGGTGGTTGTGCAAAGAATTAATTTTGCATGCTGGCATTTATTGTTGTTAATTAAAGGCGGAGGTCAGTTCAGAGATCATAGTTGGGATTAGGTACTCTTCAAATTGAGAAAGGATGAAAGAAATAGCAGAGGAAAAAGATGGAACTTGCTGAAAGCTAAATTGATTGAATGAATTAACAGCATTTGCAGTGATCTGGATGAGACTGGAGACTATTATTGTAAGTAAAGTAACTCAGGAATGGAAAACCAAACATCATACATTCTCACTGATATGTGGGAGCTAAGCTCTGAGGACTCAAAGGCATAAGAATGATACAGTGAACTTTGGGGACTTGGGAAGAAGAGTGAGAGGGGGTGAGGGATAAAAGATGACAAAACAGAGTTTATTTTTGAAGCTTCATTATATTGTTTTCCACAGGTTACTTCAAGGATATTTCATTTTTCCTATGGCCATGGGTGTCAATATTTTCTATGGCCAAGTCAGTGTCTGGGGAACATATACTCTGATGAATAATTTTAGGCTGACTTTAGAGATAATTCTTAATCCAGAAGATTGGGTTTAGTCTCTGAAGTCATGGAATCCTTGGGATGTGTTGTTGATTCACTGGGAAATAGGACAATAAATTATCCTAGAATAACTTCCCTTGAAAGTCTGTATAGTCATTGTAGGTTTAGCAGAATTGGCTCTGTAGAAATAGTTAGTAGATACACATGATGAGTTTGAAGAGGATGTGATAAAAAAAAACTATTGCTGGCTCATTTGTCTCTTTTAGTTCTGCTCTGATTTGATTCTGGGTACTCAGCTCTCAGCTTTGGGAATGTGGAAAAATTTATCTCTTTCTGAATATTATATATTCAATGTCTTGAGTTTATCTTGATTCCAACCAACAAGAGGTAGGAATGCTCCATAGCTATTTCCAGCATTCAAAACATGATTATGTATTTGTTAAAAAGATAAAATGAATTCATTTTGTGCTTTTTTACTCCAGCGTTGTTCACAGATGAATCTTGAGCTAAAAACTGGAGCTGCTGGTCCGTCTACCCTTAAGTGGTATCAGCTTTCAGGCTGAATTTGCACTTCTCTTGAGATATAATGGAAAGGGAAGCAAATTTGATTGATCCTTAGTATATATTAATTATTTTACCTTCATTATCTAATTTTGTCTTTATCACAACCAAGATATGATAGGTATTTTTTAAAATTTCAACTTTTATTTTAGGTTCATGCTGTATATGTGCAGGTGTGCTACATTGGCATATTGTGTGATGCTGAGGTTTGGAGTACAACTGATCCTGTCACCCAGGTGCTGAGCACAGTATCTAATAGGAAGTTTTTCAGCCCTTGCCTCCAGCCTCCAGCCTCCCACCACTCTTAAATAGTCCCCACTGTCTATGGTTCTCATCTTTGTGAACATATGTACTCGATGTTTGGCTCCCACTTACAAGTGAGAACACTCAGTGTTTGGTTTTCTGTTCTTGTGTTAATTCACTTAGGATAATGCCCTCTGGCTACATCCATGTTGCTATAAAGGACATACTTTCATTCATTTTTTTTTTATGTCTGCATAGTATTCCATGGCGTTTATGTACCACATTTTCTGTATCCAGTCCACTGTTGGTGGGCACCTACATTGATTCCATGTCTCTGCTGTTGTGACTAGCGCTGTAATAAACATGTGAGCTCATGTGTCTTTTTGTTAGAAAGATTTGTTTTCGTTTGGATATATGCCCAGTAAAAGGATTGCTGAGTCAAATGGTAGTTCTGTTTTAGGTTTTTTGAGAAATTGCCAAACTGCTTTACACAGTGGCTGAACTAATTTACATTCTTTACATTCTTACCAGCAGTATGTAAATGTTCTCTTTTCTCCACAGCCTTGGCAGCGTCTATTATTTTTTTGACTTTTTAATAGAGGCCATTCTGATTAGTGTGAGATGGGCCCATTGTGGTTTTGGTTTGCATTTCTCTCTCTCTCTTTTCTTTTTTTTTAATTGTTTGAGACAAAGTCTCTCTCTGTTGCCCAGGCTGGAGTGCAGTGGCGTAATCTCAACTCACTGCAACCTCCGCCTCCTGGGTTCAAGTGATTCTCCTGCCTCAGCCTCCCGAGTAGCTGGGATTATAGGTGCCTGCCACCACACCTGGCTAATTTTTGTATTTTTAGTAGACACAGGGTTTTGTAATTTTAGTAGAGACAGATTTGATGTTGGCCAGGCTGGCCTCAAACTCCTGACCTCAGGTGATCCACCTGCCTCAGCCTCCCAAAGTGCCAGGCTTACAAGCATGAGCCACTATGCGTGGCTGTGGTTTGCATTTCTCTAGTGATTAGTGATATGGAGCATTTTTTCTTACATTTTTTGGCCACTCGCATGTCTTCTTTTAAGTATCTGTACATGTCCTTTGCCCGTTTTTTAGATGGGGTTGTTTTTGGCTTGTTAATTTAAGTCCCTGATAGATTGTAGTTATTACGCCATTGTTAGATACATAGTTTGCAAGTATTTTCTCCCATTCTGTAGGTTGTCTTTTACTCTGTTAATAGTTTCTCTTGCTGTGCAGATGCTCTTAGTTTAATTAGGTCCCACTTGTTAATTTTTGTTTTTGTTACAATTGCATTTAGGGTCTTAGCCATAAATTATTTGCCAAAGTCAATGTTCAGAATGGTATTTCCTAGATTTTCTTCTAGGAATTTTATAATTTGAGGTCCTACATTTAAGTCCTTAATCCAGCTTAAGTTAATTTTTATATATGGTAAAAGGTAGGGGTCTTGTGTCATTCTTCAGCATATGCCTAGTCAGTTATCCTGGCAACATTTATTGAATGGGGAGCCCTTTCCCCATTGCTTATTTTTGTCAACTTTATCAAAGATCAGATGATTGTAGGTGTGTGGTTTTATTTTCAGGGTCTCCATTCTGTTCCATTAGTTTATGTGTCTGTTTTCGTACCAGTACCTTGTTGTTTTTATTACTACAGTCTTATAGCATAGTTTGAAGTCAGGTAATGTGATGCCTTCAGCTTTGTTCTTTTTGCTTAGTATTGTTTTGGCTATTTGGGCTCTTTTTGGTTCCATATGAATTTTAGTAATTTTTTCCAATTCTGTGAAAAATGACATTGCTAGTTTGTTAGGAATAGCGTTGAATCTATTGATTGCTCTAGGCAATGTGGCCATTTAAACAATGTTGATTCTTCCAATCCGTGAGCATGGAATGTTTTTCCATTTGTTTGTGTCGTCTATGATTTCTTTTAACAGTGTTTTATAGTTGTCCATGTAGAGATCTTTCATTTTGATTAGATTTATTCCTAGGTATTTTTTTTGTGTGTGGCTATTGTAAATGAGATTTAGTTCTTGATTTGGCTTTCAGTTCGAACATTATTGGTATATAGAAATGCTGCTGATTTTTGTAAATTGATTTATATCCTGAAAGTTTACTGAAGTCATTTATTAGTTATAGGAGTCTTTTAATGGAGTCTTTAGGGTTTTCTAGGTATGGAATCATGTTGTCAACAAAGAATTTAAATCCTTCTTTGCATATTTGGATGCCTTTTATTTATTTCTGTTGCTAGATTGCTCTGGCTAGAACTTCCAGTGTTCTGTTGAATAGGAGTGGTGAGCATGGGCATCCTTGTCTTATTCCAATTCTTAAAGGGAATACCTTCAGTGTTCACCTGTTCAGAATGTTGTTGGCTGTTGGTTTGTCATAGGTGGCTCTTATTACTTTGATGTATATTTTTTTCCATGTCTAGCTTGTTAAAGGTTTTTTATCATGAAGGGATATTGAAGTTTACCAGAAGCCTTTTCTACATCTATTGAGATGATCATGTGATTTTTGTGTTTAGTTTTGTTTATGTGTTAAATCACATTTGTTGATTTGCATACATTGAAACAACTGCATCTCAGGATTAAAGCTCACTTGATCATGAAGAATCAAGTTTTTGATGTACTTCTGGTTTCAGTTTGCTAGTTTTTTGTTGAGAATTTTTACATCTATGTTCATCAGTGATATTGGCCTGTAGTTTTCATTTTTTGTTGTGTCTTTGTGAGATGTTGGTATCAGGGTGATGTTGGCTTCTTAGAATGAATTAGAGAGGAGTCCTTCCTACTCTATTTTTTGGAATAGTTTCAGTAGAATTGGTACCAACTCTTCTTTGTATGTTTGGTAGAATTTGGCAGTGAGTCTGTCTGGTCCAGGGCTTTTTATTGTTTGGTAATTTTTTTACTGACTAAAGTTCAGATCTTGATGTTGGTCTGTTCAGGATTTCAGTTTCTTCCTAATTCAATCTTGGGAAGTTGTGCATGTCCAGGAATTTATCAATTTCCTCTAGATTTTCAAGTTTGTGTGCATATCCTCATAATAGTCTCTGAGGATCTTTTGTATTTCTTTGATATCAGTTGTAATGTCACCCTTGTGATTTCTGTTTGTGCTTATTTGGATCTTCTCTTTTTTTTTCTTTGTTAGTGTAGCTAGCAGTCTATCAATCTTCTTTATCTTTCAAAAATCCAATCTTTGGTTTTGTTGATCCTTTGTATGGATTCCTGGATCTCACTTTCCTTTAGTTCTCTCCTGATTTTAGTTATTTATTTTCTTCTGCTTACTTTGGAGTTAGTTTGTTGTTGCTTTTCTATTCCTCTGGCTGGTATGTTAATTGTTGATTTGAAATCTTTCTAACTTCTAGATGTAGGCATTTCCTCTTTATACTGCTTTTGCTTCCTCCCAGATATTTTGATATGTTGTGTCTCTGTTTTAAATAATTTTTTTTGATTTCTGCCTTATTTTCATTGTTTATTCAAAAGTCATTCAGGAACTAGTTGTTTAATTTCCATGTAGTTGTGTGACTTTTAGAGATCATCTTGGTATTGATTTCTATTTTTATTCCACTGTGGTCTGAGATTATCATTGGTATGACTTGCTTTATGGAAAAGCATGTGGTTGATCTTTGAGAATGTCTCACATGCAGATGAGAAAAATGTATATTCTGTATTTGATGGATGGAGTATTCTATAGATGTCTATTAGTTTCAATTAGTCAAGTGTTGAATTTAAGTTTAGAATATCTTTGCTAGTTTTCTTTTTCAGTGATCTAATATTATCAGTGGGGTGCTGAAGTCCCCAACTATTATGTGTCTTTCTAAATCTTTTTGTAGATCTAAAAGCACTTGTTTTATGAATCTGGGTGCTCCATTTTTGGGTGCGTATCTATTTATGACAAGTAAGTCTTCCTGTTGAATTGGACTTTTCAGCATATGTAATGTCTTTCTTTGTCCTTTTTTAATGTCGTTGGTTTGAAGTCTGTTTCATCCCATATAAGAGAAGCAACCCCTGCTATTTTTTTAGTCTTTGGAATCAGGAGACTGCTGTTCAGATAAATTGAATAATTTGTCCAAAGTCATACAGATAGAAAATGGCAGAGCCACAATGCAAAACCAAATTTGAAGAATTTGAAATCAGATTGGGAAGACATTTAATGATTTTAACTGGTGAGTTATCTTTAAATGTCATTTTTCATCTCCTACCTTTAGTATTACTTCATGGTAGTAATTACAGTTTTGCTGAGTTGGATATGTTGAGATTGATGTAATTCTAGCCTGACTTAGGGCACATATCGTTGTCTAAGTTGGGGAGTTTCCCAAATGGGTCCCAAGGGCCACTGGGCATGTAAGCCACCCTTAGAAAAGAAGAGTTATAAGATTAAATACATGTGGGAAGCATGACTCTCTTTCTTGGAAAATCACAATAAATATTAGCATATTGAGAGCTCTTTAAATCATGTCATAAAGTGCTAGGCCCTGTGCTAGGTACTTCAATTGTGTGGTAGCATTTAATCTGTACAAAACAGTAATGTATTATTACCCCCACATCACAGATGAGGAAACTGAAGCACAGATTGTTGGCTGCTTTGCCAAGAGTCACCCAGCTAGTAAAGTGATGGACCTCAGAGTCAAACACAGGTATCTGGCTCCTCAGCACATTTTCTTGACCAGTATATTTTACTGGCTCTTTAAACTTACCAGCATTTCCCAAGCTTATTTTTATCATGCGGTGCTTTGGAGGTATTTTTATTGCCATTTAGTTGACCTTAGCATGCTAAGAAACACTGGAAAATCCTGCATGCACAGCATTGATTCAAGGCCACGATGGACTTTCAGTCTAGATAAAAGCAGCAGAGTCTTGGACCACTGAACATAGTGGAACAGGTGAGGTTGTCAGAGAATAGGCAGTGAGAGGAAAGGCTTGGTAAGGTTTAACCCAATTACAGTGTTGCATTCATGATTGGTACCTGTACTTTGTCTTTCTGAGGTCAGCAATAAGATATGTCCTGAAGAAGGCTGTTGTTTAAATGCTGCAAAGATGTCTGATGCCCACTTGGGCCTGTGGTCCACTGAGGGCAATGCGTGGGAGCTCTCTACTTGTCAAGATTCAGAGGCAGAAAGGGGGCTGGACAACTGCAATGTCTGTTTCTAAATTGTTACACGAGACTTTTGAAATTGTCTAAAAGTTTCAGATGAGGGTAAGATAAATAACCTCTGAGCTGTCCAGTAAATGAAAAATACAACATTCAGCCTTTATTGATAAATTCCCCTTCTTTAAGCCAGTGTAGACCCCAGAAATGGGTAGGTTGTATCTGGTTGAAATTTAGACACCTTAAAACTTGAAGAAAGCCATGAGAATTTATCGAGATCTTTTCTCACTTTTTTGCAAAGGTTTTGAAATATGGTAAGTACAGCAACTCCAGGGATTAAAAATAGTTTCATTTTTCATCTTTCAGAGGACTCCAGGGACATAAAGAGTTATTAACTATAGTTGTATAGTGCCTAAGGGACAAAGAGATGATCCGCTTGATTCCTTGAGCTCCTTTCAGGCAGACTTCAGGAGGATTTTTAGTAAGTCTTACTGGAGAGTGAGATAAGGTTCTCAATCTAGACTGTAGTGACAATGGAACTTGGACCCTATGTCAGTTTTGAAGACTGATTTTATGACTCCAAATTTCTGGTTACAGGAATGCTGAGCAATGTTTTTCAGTGGCAACTCTTAATGCTTTGTTGTTTCTGGGAGACTAGAGTAGTTGCTTATTCTTGTGCTTGGAGAACAGTGATGTTTTGAAAGTGTGACATAAGGTAACCACAGGTATATACAGAATTTATTAGGCTAATCCTTCCCTGACAAATATTAGTGGAAGGCAGACAGTCCTGTATGCTCTGGAGGCCTGTGGCCAGTTTACGGTCTTTTATTCATTCTGCTCTTTTTTTCTCTAAAATGTTATTAAATACCTATTATAAACTAGGTGCTGTGCTAGGAGCTGGGGAGATTGAGATGTCTCCTTGTGAGAGGCAGATCACTCAACAGTTACAGCACACCATAATATGTATTATAAAAGAAATGAGTAATATCATGCCACTTCTTTGGTTAGCACTCTTAAATTGCTTCTCCACTAATTCATAATAAAATCCAAAGTCCTTACCAAGGCTGTGTTTCTGTGGGATCTGGCTCCTGCCTGCCCTTCTGACCTCATCTCCTGCCCCTACTACATTGTCACTCAGCTCAGCCACAATGGCCTCCCTGTTATTCACAGGCATGTCCAGCTTCCTCTTGCCCCTGCCCCAAGCCCTTTGTACCTATTTCTCTTGTCAAAGTATAGAATACCCTTTTCCTCATAGATTCACCAATTATTCAGATCTCCTTTCACAGATTTACACCTTATTAGAGAAGTCTTTCTTGATAGCTGTCTCTAGCATAGCCCCCTCTCCACCCCTGCCATGCTGTATCCCCATTACCCTGATTTATGTTTTATAAACTTGTCACCTAATACAATATATATTTATTTTGTTTCTTTCTCTTTTCTGTTAGATAAACAACTCAAGTGCAGAAATTTTATTTGGTTTGTTCACTGCTATATCCCAAGCACTTTGAACGATGCATGGCACCTTGTAGAGGCCCCATCAATATTTGCCCTATTGAGAAACAGGAAGAGAAGGAAGCCATTAACCCTTCCAGGGAAAGTCAAAGGAGGCTTTATAGAAGAGACGGCATTTAAACTGGGACTTGAAGCATGAGTCAGAGTTTACTAGGTGGAGAAGTTGTGGGTTGCAGAGTTAGGTGGAGGGAGGGAACGATTATGGTGTGACATCAAAGACAAAGGCATGATGCATTCCTCCTTTCCCTCCTCCACCCTTCTTCTTCCTCCACCTGTCTCTAGAATACAAATTACTAGCCAGCCTCATTTCTGGGAGAGTTTACCACTGAGCAACTTGCTGTCAGGCTCCCACACTACAGTAAGATGTGTCAAGTGCCTGATTGAGCTTAAGTATGATTATAATGAGGTTGGGGAAGATGTGGATGTATTCATTCTTCTGCAGTGAGTATTATCAGCTCATGACCAGCTCCTTATATGAAGTACACAAGGGCTTCCCATGCTGGCAGAGGGATTGTAAAACATCTTGAATTGATTGTAGGGTAATAACGTCCGTCTCCAAAAGGACTTGTTATGATTGTAAAATGTCCAACTGTTTTCATATGTTTAAAACTCAGGATGAAGTTAGATCTCCACTTGGGGCTTTTTCTCACTCTGACACTTTGGAATTTTAATTGAGCCTCAGCAGCTAGATCTTTAAAGTGAGATAATGTTCAAACACTTTAATTAAATTTTTAAAAAGGGCAGCAATAACTTAAGTACCAACAGGCTCAGCCTGGGTTCTGTAGTGATTCACATATTGCTTAATCTGAATACCAGGGCTGCTCTCTTGTTCATTTGTATGTTACTGGGAAACAAATGAAGTATGTTACTGGGAAATTTTTTGTATGTTACTGGGAAACTTCATTGCTTAGCAAATGAAGATAAGCCATCAGAAAGCTCTTATTTAATACCCTCAAAGAGATTAGCTGAGGGCCTCTCTCTAGCTCCCACTGGGTCGGCAGTAGTAATACATCCAGTTCTTTTCCATTTTTCTCTTTTGTTCTAAGAGGCTTTTACCAAGGACATTAAAGTGCTTAATCAGGCCACTGTGTTTACTTAAGCTCATACTGGGTCCCTGAGTGTCCCAAGTCAGTCTAGGAGTGGACAGGAGCAGATAATAACTGGCAGTGAAGAGTAGACCGAGGTCAGGGAGCATACATGAGAATGATTCCTAGGCAAAGTAGTAGGTTGGAAACCAGGCAGAAAGACTCCAGGAGACATGTAGAAGTTGAAGAGTTAAGCTCAGGGGAATGGCCTGGTAAACTGGCATAGTCAGGACTCAGAGAGCACTTGGGTAATAGACATTAAGTCCTCACAGAAAGAAATCAAATAGATGGTATAGCAGATGGAAGCCATTAGCAATCAGGTGATTACATTTTCTACCTTCGTTCCCTGGCAGGGCATGATATGGCATAAATGCCTAGTATATTTTGGTTGAATGAATGCGACAAACTTTTTTTTTTTTCCTGCGACAGGACGCCTTTTGCTAGAGCAAGAGTCATTCCTAGGGCCAGTATACCCAGGACCTGCAGGTGTGGGTGGGTGAAACACCTCAGAGGTATTTTAGTAGATTGATCAGTTTAAAATGAGAATTGTGGAGCTTGATTTTTGGCAGATTTTGACAGTTCACCAGTGTCAGGGGTAGCAAGGTAGTTCTTACAGTCCTTCATGTGGATGATGGAGGTGAGTCTTGAAGAGTGGGTATGATTTGCCAGGTATCCAGGAATAGAAGAACATTCCAGTCACTGGGAACAGTGCTTACTAATGCAGGGTGGGAAGGTAAAGGTTGGAGATGAAGCTGGAAAATTGGAGGTGGTAAGATCATTGGTTGTCTTATGTGCTCAGCTTTGCTTAAAGACCTTGGTCTTGTAGTAATATAGGCTGAATGAATGAATGATGCAGTGGGGAGTAAAGAGGTCTAAAGCAGGTCCAGTTTGCAGTGGAGAGCATGAGCTCTGGTGGTACACCTAAGAGCTTGGCCTGGAAAGCTGAAGAGAACAGTTCTGCCAGTGACAAGGGTCATAAAGGAACCGTGAAGGAAAATAGTACAGTAAACAGCAGAAAATACAAGGTCTGTGTATTAGTCTGTTTTCAAGCTGCTGATAAAGGCACACCTGAGACTGGGCAATTTGCAAAAGGAAGAAGTTTAATTGGACTTACAGTTCCACGTGGCTGGGGAAGCCTCTCATCATGGTGGAAGGTGAGGAGGATTGAGTTGCGTCTTAGATGAATGGCAGCAGGCAAAGAGAGAATGAGGAAGATGCAAAAGCAGAAGCCCCTGATAAAACCATCAGATCTCGTGAGACTTATATTTACTACCATTAGAACAGTATAGGGGAAACTGCCCCCATGATTCAATTATCTCCCACTGGGTCCCTCCCACAACATGTGGGAATTATGGGAGTACAATTCAAGATGAGATTTGGATGGGGACACAGGGTCAAACCATATCAGTCTGGAAGGGGCAGCAGTAGTAGGACTGCAGAGAGGGTCACATGGAAACACTTGAGTCTTTTGCCACACATTCAGCCAAATCCCCTTGGACTTCAGAAGGCACAGAAGACATAGCTGAATATTTTAATTACCTGGAGAGCTTTTAAATATACTATTTTGGAAATTGTTATAAATCTCCTGAATCTGAGTGCTTGGGAATTTGGTCTGGGAATGTCAGTTTCAAATAAGTTTCCAAGTGATTCTAATGTGAATACTCTGCCAAGTATGTGGGAATCACTGCAGGGCAGCTATACTGTATGCTTTTTCTCAAAAAGGCCATAGAGAGGAAACAGCCACCCAATCAGAGGTGGAAGGCGGGCCAAGGCTCATGGAAATCCTTCAGAAATGACCCTGCACCTACCCCTCAGACAGCCTCACACAGTCTATATTGGTTAGGATACAGGAGTGACTACTGAAGCAAATACTCAAACAACAATGATTTAAGCAAGATGGAAGGGTAATTCTCCTTCTGGCGGCAGTTTGAATGTAGGTAGTTAATATGGTCTGGCTCTGCATCCTCACCCAAATCTCATCTTGAACTGTAATCCAAATTGTAATCCCATGTGTTGGGAGAGGGACCTCATGGGAGATGATTAGATCATGGAAGTGACTCCCCCCATGCTGTTCTCATGATAGTGAATACATTCTCATGAGATCTGATGGCTTTATAAGGGACTTTCCCCCTTTGCTCTGCACTTCTTCTTCCTGCTGCCATGTGAAGAAGGACATATTTGCTTCTCCTTCCGCCATGAATGCAAGTTTCCTGAGGACTCCCCAGCCAAGCTGAACTGTGAATTAATTAAACCTCTTCCCTTTATAAATTACACAGTCTCAAGTATGTCTTCATTAGCAGTGTGAGAAAAGACTACTACAGTAAATTGGTGCCAGGAGTGGGTTGCTGCTATAAGGATACCTGAAAATGTGGAAGTAACTTTGAAACTGTGTAACAGGCAGGGGTTGGAACAGTTTGGAGTGCTCAGAAGAAGACAGGAAAATGTGGTAAAGTTTGGAATTTCCTAGACACTTGGAGGGCCTAGAAGACAGGAAGATGTGGGAAAGTTTAGAACTTCCTAGAGAATTGTTGAATGGCTTTGACCAAAATGCTGATAGTAACATGGACAATGATGTCCCGGCTGGGATGGTCTCAAATGGAGATGAGGAACTTGTTGGGAAATGAAGTAAACATGACTCTTGTTATGCTTTAGCAAATATACTGTTGGTATTTTGCCCCTGCCCTAGAGATCTGTGAATTTGATTTAGGATATCTGGCAGAAGAAATTTCTAAGCAGCAAAGAATTCAAGAGGAAGCAGAGCATAAACATTTGGAAAGTTTGTAGACTGACACTGCGATAGAAAAAATCAATTTTGGGGAGAAATTCAAACCAGCTGCAGAAATTTGCGCAAGTAACAAGCAGCCAAATGTTAATCACCAAGACAATATGGAAAATGTCTCCAGGGCATGTCAGAGACTTTAGCAGCAGCCACTCCCATCACAGGTCCAGAGGCCTAGGAAAGAAAAATGGTTTCCTGGGCCAGGCCATTGCTTCAGAGGGTGCAAGCCCCAAGTCTTGGCAGCCTTTATGTGGTGTTGGGCCTGCAGGTCCACAGAGGTCAAAAATTGAGGTTTGGGAACCTCCGCCTAGATTTCAGAGTCTGTATGGAAATGCCTTCATGTCCAAGCAAAGTTTGCTGTAGGGACAGAGCCCTCATGGAGAACCTCTACTAGGGCAGTACGGAAAGGAAATGTGGAGTCAGAACCCCCATACGCAGTCCCCAGTGAGTCACTGCCTAGTAGAGCTGAGAAGAGAGCAACTGTCCTCCAGATCCCAGAATGGTAGATCTACCCACAGCTTGTGCCATGAACCTGGAAAAGTTGCAGATACTCAATGCCAACCCATTAAAGCAACTGGAAAGGGAGCTGTACCCTGAAAAGTCACAGGGGCAGAGTTGCCCAAGGCCATGGGAGTCCACCTCTTGCATCTGCATGACCTAGATGTAAGACATGGAGTCAAAGAAGATTATTTTGGAGCTTTAAGGTTTAATTATTGCCTCATTGTATTTCGAACTTGCATGAGCCTGTAGCCTCTTTGTTTTGGCTAATTTCTCCCATTTGGAATGGGTGTATTAAGCCAATACCTGTACCTCCATTGTGTCTAGAAAGTAACTAACTTGCTTTCAATTTCACAGGCTCATAGGTGGAAGGAACTTGCATTATCTGAGATAAGAATATGGACTTGGACTTTTGGGCAAATGCTGAAATAAGTTAAGACTTTGGGGAACTGTTGGGAAGGCATATTTGTGTTTTGAAATGTGAGAAAGACAAAACTTGGGAGGGACCAGGGCTGGAATGATATGGTCCAGCTCTGTGTCCCCACCCAAATCTCATCTTGAATTGTAATTCCCATGTGTTTGGAGAGGGACCTTGTGGGAGGTGAATAGATAATGGAGGTGGTCCCCCATGCTGTTCTTGTGATAGTGAGTGAGTTCTCACAAGATCTGATGGTTTTATAAGGGGCTTTCCCCACTTGGCTCTGCACTTCTTCCTCCTGCCACCATGTGAAGAAGGATGTGTTTGTTTCTTTTTCCATCATGATCAGAAATTTCCTGAGACCTCCCCAGCCATGCTGAACTGTGTGTCAATTAAACCTCTTTCCTTTATTGATTACCCAGTCTCGGGTATGTCTTTATTAGCAGCATGAGAATGGACTAATATAGTAGTCCAGAGTTTATGTGACAACTTTACAGGGTTGAGAAACTAGGTTCTTCTGTATTATGGCCCTCTGCCTGTGGTTCTTGATGATTCAGTCTCATTCCCTTGCTATGCCAGCATGAAGGAGAACAAGAAGTCGAGAGCATTCTCTTTACACATATTACTTTCACTGATATCCCACTGGTGAGAGCTTGATCACATAACCATACCTAGCTGTAAGGAAGGTTGTAAATGTGGCCTTTATTCTAGATGGCCATGTGCTTCAGTAAGATTCAATTACTAAAGGAAAGGGGAGAGTGCACACCAAGGGACAGCTGGCATTCTCTGCCTCCAACATTCTTCAGATTTTCACTGACAGGGTCCTGGACTCCTCTCTGGGCACTCCTCTCTGGTTAATTATTTTTTAGTGCACAATTCTGGATTAGGAACTTATTGGGGGATTGATACCCCTTCATGAAAATCACCCAAAGGCTGACCTATAAAAGCTTGCTTTCCCTGAAGTTACTGCCATAAAAACCCCTCCAAGCAAGAATGAGCTTTGGTGGAACCAATCTGGGTATTTGCCTGATATATCTTAAATTTGCTTGTTCATGTGAACAAGACCTTTGCATGGAAGAGTGAGACAGACTGGATGTCAGTAGAGAGGTTATATTTAGCTGAGTTGAAGGGAAGGGAACTAATATTTGCTGAAGGTATACTTTTGTGTGTTAAATGTTTTCGATATGTGATAACACATTCACCCAGAAGACCTGAGTGTCAGATCTGGCTCTATTGCTCACTGGCAGTTAGTTTAACTATAATACCTTTGAGAGGTTTATGCTGGAATTGCCAAGACACAGCCCTGGTTTTGCAATGGGAGTGCAGAAAGAACTATGGCTTGGTTTATCTGAATCTAAATGTTTTCATGTGTAAGATGGGGGATTCTGATAGTGCCTGCCAAGGCATGAACATTAGTATCTAATTTCTAATTCCATGGACCCCCTGGACCATGATCAGAAAAGCCTGGGCGACCAGTGTCGAAATAAACTTATGTTTTTATTCTTGTACCAAAGCTGTGTAGATACTGTCAGTGCTCATTATCGTCTTATCAAATGAAGCAGGAGAAAGTAAATCTTTCTTTCTGTATGGCTTGAAGGGATTTTTGAGGCTTATAATTAGGAACTATTTTTCATTGACAGTTTTAGCTAGGCATGTATCGTATTTATATGTTGCTCACATAAAAGACCAATGCAGATATTTCTGGCTAGGTATCTGTCCTGAGAAGATCTTCTAGGGGAGAGTTAGAGGCCCAGACTCTGTCCACTTTGTCATTCTTCCATCTTCAACATGTGGTATTCCAGGTGTTTCTGAGGGTTGTCTTTATTCCAGCAACCAGAAAGAGGATTGCATGCAGGAAGTTTAGGGTCAGCCTTGGAAGCAGTACACACGTATCAATTACTTGTGCTGACATTTCATTGTCTGGAACTCAAGCATATGGCCACACCTAGTATTTTTAGCAAGAAAGGCTGGGAAATGAGTCCTAGCTCTGTGCCAAGAAGAAAAGTAAATTGGTTATGATTTTCTTCCATCCTAAGTTAATGTGTACTATCTTTCTTATTTTTGAAAACACAGTATTCTCTGTGGGGGAGTGATGAGGTTGTGCAAAATTATTTAAATGATTTCCCTCTGTTGTGATGGGCACCACAGATTAAAAATATCTTAGTCCCAAAGGGAGACTGCTAACTGCTCTTGTCTCTATGCTACCTACTCCCAACAGCCTCAGCATCTCTTTATTGGTGCTAGAAACTTCGTTTCCTCTACAACATCCTAGACATAGTGTCATGGAGCAGATAGGGAATCTTTAGTGTTACATAAACTTGGGTTTCTAGCTTGAATCTACCACTTACTGGTTGTGTTTTCTTGGATTACTTTATATTTTTGAACTTCAGCTTCTTCATCTGTAAACTAGGGATGATCGTATCTGCCCAATGGGCATATTTTAAGGATTTAAGACAATGTCTGGCACATAGGCGCTCAGTAATTGTCAAATGTTATTATTGTTTAGATCCCATGCTTTCTGTCCTAAGTTTAAAGGGCATGATTTAAATGAGATATTCTGAATATCTCATTTATCTTGCATGTTCTACTCTTGGAATATCTATTAAAATCAGCCATATTTGAAATGTAGTCTCCACGTATAACTTGCAAACCCTAGAAACCCAGAAGAGAGTTAATAATTGAAGAAACCCTGAAGTTTGTCATTACCTTAATGATTGGTATGAGGAGCCATTTTCCTAGCACTTTTCTAAAATTTAACCTAGGGACCTCGTGCATGCTCAATTCTTGTTGAGATCGCTGCAGGTAAGGGCTTTGTGGAACTGTCTTGGGGTTCCTCTTACCCAGAAATTCATGATCTACTGCATTCTGGCTTCTGCCTGCCTTCTGGCCTTCCCACTCTCAGATGTCCACCCGATCTCATGTAGGACAGGAGAACTCTTAATATTTTTAATGCTGTTTTATGCTCATCATTTATTTTTTCTTTTCAGTCAGTTTCTTTGAGTCAGTTTTAGTGTCTCACTTTCTGTCTGTTCTTAAGGGTTTCACTTTTCTGCAACTGTGACAGATAGAAGGTGGATTTCACAATTCTAACCTGGGTGAGTGGATGGCTTCTCTTGATTTATTATAAGAATAACTCAGTCGCTGAGGAAGATAAGAAGGAGAACCATGAGCCAAGATTTTATTGGGAAAAAAACTATGGTTCAAAGGAGAATGTCCGGAGGATCCAGTCTTTCCATTTTTGCAAGTATGAAAGATAAAATAGATTTTCCATTGGGATGTCAATCACTGGCTTGGCTTCCTTGGCTTGGCCTCTTAGAAGAGAAGACAGTGATTTATTTTTTTAACTTTTTCTTTGAAATTAATTTTAGACTTAGAGGGAAGTTGCAAAATGATACAGCAAGTCTTGTATATCTCTCACCCAGTTTCCTCTATATTAACATTTTACATAACCATGATAAAATTATGAAAATCAGGAAATTAATATTGCTGCAGGACTATTTTTTTTTGAAACAGAGTCTCGTTCTGTCGCCCAGGCTAGAGTGCAGTAGTGCAATCATGGCCCACTGCAACCTCCGCCTCCTGGGTTCAAGCAATTCTCCAGCTTCAGCCTCCTGAGTAGCTGAGATTACAGGCGCCCGCCACCGCACCCAGCTAATTTTTGTATTTTTAGTAGAGACAAGGTTTCACTATCTTGGCCAGGCTGGTCTGGAACTCCTGACCTCATGATCCACCTGCCTCGGCCTCTCAAAGTGTTGGGATTACAGGCCTGAGCCACTGCGCCCAGCCTGCTGTAGGATTATTAATCAAATTCCACACCTTGTTTGAATTTTACCAGTTTTTTTTTTGTTTATTTGTTTTTTAATGAATATAAGATTTTGTTTTTCTGTTTCAGGATCTTGTCCAGCCCACATTTCATTTAGTTACTATTTCTTCTTAATCTCAAAAATGTTACAGTTTGTCAGATTTTCCTGTCTTCATGACTTTGACACTTTTGAAGAGTATGGCTAGTTATTTTATAAAATGGCCCTTAGTTTGAATTTCTGACATTTTCTCATGATTAAGTTGTTATTATTATTATTATTTTTTGGCAAGGATACCATAGAAATGATGTTCTCTTTTCTGTGTGCATCATGTCGAAGGATTCCTTATATTGCTACATCTTATTACTGGTGATGTTATCCTTGATTGCTTTTTTAAGGTAGAGCCTTCCAGGATTCTTCACTGTGAAGTTTTTATTTTTCATTTTGTAATTAAAGAAAGTGGTAATTTATAAAGGATTTTGACTGGGCACAGTGGCTCATGCCTATAATCCTCCCACTTTGGGAGGCCGAGGCGGGTGGATCACGAGGTCAAGAGATCGACACCATTCTGGTGAACATGGTGATACCTGTTCTCTACTAAAAATACAAAAATTAGCTGGGTATGGTGGCACATTCCTGTAATCCCAGCTACTTGGGAGGCTGAGGCAGGAGAATTGCTCGAACTTGGGAGGGGGAGGCTGTAGTGAGCCGAGACCCAGCCTGGTGACAGAGTGAGACTTCGTCTCAAAAAAAAAAAAAAAGAAAAAGAAAAAAAGTTTTTTTCCAGCCCTCAACTGAGAGAGTGCTTTTGAATCACTGAAGTGAGAAGGTGTGTTCCTGTGGGTCTGTTTATGGAAGAAGGAGAAAAGATGGAGAGCAACATCTCAGTAATACCTGGTCTTATTTTTGCTCTCTCTTCTGTCCTCTGCCTCCTGGGTTCAAGCAATTCTCGTGCCTCAGCCTCCCAAGTAGCTGGGATTACAGGTGTGTGCCAACATGCCTGGCTAATTTTTTGTATTTTTAGTAGAGACACAGTTTCACCATGTTGGCCAGGCTGGTCTTGAAATCTTGACCTCAGGTGATCTGCTTGCCTCAGACTCCCAAAATGCTGGGATTACAGGCGTGAGCCACCACGCCCAACTCCTGAAAAAGCTTTTGTAGACTGTTGGTATAATAAAAAGGGGGGAACTCTTTTCTTAAGAATGCATTTCCAAGGTAGGCAGGGATATATTTTATGTGATTTGTAAAACTCCTTGTGTGGAAAACAGTTACTCTATCACAAATCTGTCACTAATCTGCTCCTATGAGAACTTTTCCAGTCTCAGGATAGCAAGAACTCACTACTGTGTGAATAGCATCCATTCATTTATGAGAGATACATACATATGATCCAAGCACTTCCCACTAGGCGCCACCCTCCAACACCACCACACTGGGGATCAAATTTCAACATGAGTTTTGGTGGGGACAAACCATATCCAATCATAGCAGTCACCTTTTTAGGGAACTTGACTTTTGAAGCTTTCTTAGTGTTTGAGAGTCATTGGCAAACTCTCTCAGAGAAATTTTGCATCACTGTTTCAAACTCCAGGAACATGTGAGTAAGTTTCTGATCTCTTCTTGCATTCTTATGTCCAGGATCAGAGAAGAATCCCTTCTCATATCTAGTAAATTTCATCTCCAGTTCAACCTGCACATCTTAACAATCGTACTCATCTCATAAGACCTTGCTGCTCATCGTGTGGCCTGCAGACCAGCAGCAAGAGCGTCGCCTGGGGCTTATTAGAAATGCCATCTCTCAGATCCCAGCAGACCTTCTGAATCAGAGCCTGCATTTTGACAAGTTGACTCATGTGCACCCTCATATTTGAGGAACACTTTTAAAGTGGTTACAGTGGCTCTGCCCCCTTGATACCTGAATGAACTGAGCTTATCAAAAATTCGATAAAGGCAGCTTCATGATGATGGTGGCCAGGAAGCTCCTGGGCATTCTGGAGATGAAGAACATAACAGGAATTATGGTAGCACAGGATAAGTTGATTAACTTTGAAGCCTGCTAGTTGTTTTGGAAGGTGGGGGGCCCTGGGTATATTAGCTTCCTAGGGTTTTATTGACAGTGACAGAAAGCACTATGACACAGAGCCATCTCATCTACTTTTTTGAACTGCTGCAGATTGGGCTTAGGTGTTTCAAGTTTGCCCAAAATAAATGATTCTAAAATCAATTTGCCTAATGGCCAGTTTACTTAATGGTGATTTCCCCTAATGGTACTACTAACATAAAAATTCATGTTTGTGAAATTTATAAGAATTCACATGTGATAGAAAGGTAAATTGGTTTTTGTCAAATTTGGTTTCGGATAAAGCTGCTTTAGGCAAATGTTCACTTACATATATTAGCTCTAGGCAAATAGATTTTATAGATGAATTCACCTGATCCAGATGTCCTCTCCTGAGGAGGGAACAGGGAATTCAGGGTAGGGGGTGGGAATGTTTAGTCATTATTTCCACTAGCAGTGATACTGGGTGTGGAGGAGGCTCCTGTAATAGCAGGTGGGCTGGGTGGGAGCTTGCTACACTGGTCTTACTAATGGCCCCCTGAGAGATTTACTACATAGCCCTCACATGTTTCAGTGTCGCACTGTGAATGACTGTTACCACTTACGCCCATCTGGGCTCCATCTTCTAAGCTCATTCCTAAGCACTGTTCTTCTTAGTGACCATACACTTTTATGAGACTCTTCACAATGCTCATGTTTAGCCTGTGCTTTTCAGGCTGGGTGGCTTTATCCCAGTGTGACTTAAACTGATCCAGGCTTTGTCACAGAACCGTGTTCTTTTCTCTCACAGTGCTTATTCGTGTCCAATTTTACATTAATTAGTGTGATTATTTTGTTAACATCTGTCTCCCACTGGATTGTAAGCTCTGTGAACACACGGATCCTATCTGTTTTTGTTCATCACTGTGTCTTTACAACCTAGCAAAGCACCTAGCAAGTTGTAGAGACTTAATATTTTTGAAATAAATGAATGAATACCTTAATGAACCTCTGGCTTTTATTAGCAGTAATAAATTACATATGGCTCATCTCACAGATGATGGTGATACATCAAACTGCCTTGACATTGAAGTTGAGAATCACTGTAGAAAATAAAAGTTTCTTATCAAGGAGGCAATTCAGCAAAATTAACCTTTAAATAATGATGACAATAATAATAGCTGACATTTATTGAGTTCTTATAACATGCCAATTATGATAAGTACTTTACCATAAAATTTATCTCACTACATTTATTGAGAGCTCATGTCTTCCTAACAGAAACAGCCACTAGAACATGTTTCCTACGGCAGCCACTCTCATCCTCCAGTACTGTGGAGCCATCAGCACCAGGAACAGAGGAGGGTTCCATGTTGCTTCTGTTAAGGGTAGTTCATTTCTAGCTCATGTTGGCTGGCCTCATATCCAGCTGAACGTTCTGCTCATGATGTCAGCCTTCCCAGTGACTCTTACGGGTAGTAGAAATTTCAGTTATAGGATAGGTTGGTCTGTGTTGATTCTCATAGTTCTTTCTTCCAAGAGGGCCTGACTTAGGCATCATTGTCCTAATTTTGTGTCTTTGGTCATCATTTAACTTCTCTCTGACTTGCTTTCTTCACTAGTTAAATGAACATGATAATAGCACCTCCTTCTAGCGGGTTGTTCCAAGAATTTAGTGCAATATTGTATATAAAGTAATTACTAAGGTGGTATGTAGTAAGACTTGATAAATGTTAGCCATTATTATTATTATTATTTAAATGGTGCTTTTACTGAATTACCTTCTTGATGAGTAACTTATTTTCTATAAGAGTGATTGTCAACTGCAATGTCACACCCTTTGTTGTATCACAATCAGCACTAAGGCATGCTACCTGTAATTTGTTACTGTTACTAAAATCCAGATATTTATTACTATATTTATTCATTTATTCCAAAAATATTTATTAAGTCACTACAGTATGCTAAGTGTTATGCTAGGCTCTGAAGACACCATGGTGAGAAAAACATATAGTCCATGTGTTCATAAAGCTTATCCAGTGGGAGACAGAAGTTAACAAAATAATGAGAAAAATATGTAAGTACAAACAGATAGCTGTGAAGTAAAGGAGCATAGTCTCATTAAAAAAAACCCTAGGTGGTGGTAGGGAGTGCATGTCAATGGACTTCCTGGGGAGGTGACATTAAAAGTGAGAGCTGAATGAGTAGAAGTTAGCTAGGGAAAGAATGGGTTAAGAGCCTTCAGGTAGTTGGAGCAAGTACATTGCAGTGGGAGGGATCATGGTATGTTTGAAGACTTGAAAGAATGTTGGTGTATAGAGGGCAAGATAGAGAGTGAGAAAGTTGACACTGGAAAGATAGGCAGGAGCTAGAGCATGTAGGTTCCTGAAGCCCATGCCTAAGACTTCTAGGCTTGAACTCAATAGGAATAAGAAGACATTGATGGATTTTAAGCTTGGAAGTGGGGGTGCTTGGAAGAAGTTGATAATATGATTGGATTTTTGTTTCAAAAACATAACTTTGGCTGTAGAATAGATTGGAATGGGCCAGGGTGGATTCAGTGAGACCTGATAGGAATCTATATAGTTGCTAGTAGTAGATGTTTGTGGATAAGATAAGGATGATAGCTGTGAAGGAGATTTGGAATGGATAAATATGGTAGATACTTTGGAACAGAAGTGATAGAATTTGCTGATAGTATGCACATCAAGTGCTGGGGAGAGAAAGGTGTCAAAGACAATGCTTAGGTTTTTAGCTTCTGTTCTGATATAGGATATAATGGATGAGGCCCAGGTTTTGGGGAAAGAATTAGGAGTTATATCTTGTGAGTATTGAGTTTGGGGTATCCAGGAAGAGATGTTGAGTAGATAGTTGGTTATACAAGTATACAGTTCAGAAGACAGGTCTAGACTGGAGATATAAATTTGTGATTTATTTATGTAAAAAAGCACCCTCCTGGTTAATACGGTGAAACTCCATCTCTACTAAAACTACAAAAAAATTAGCCCCGTGTGGAGACAGGCGCTTGTAGTCCCAGCTACTTGAGAGTTTGAGGCAGGAGAATGGTGTGAACCTGGGAGGCAGAGCTTGCAGCAAGCCGAGATCATGCCACTGCACTCCAGCCTGGTGACAGAGTGAGACTCCGTCTCAAAAAAAAAAAAAAAAAAAAAGAAGAAAAAAGAAAAGAAACACCCTAACATATTACTGTGGAGTCAGGGTACATAGAGTCACTGTTAGGATGCACTTTCTGAGAGGTGGAGAAAGGACTGGAGTTAGAGGTAAGAAAACGAATTTTGTATAACTGGTGACACCCGTGGGAGTGTTTGAACATTACCTGCCTATCAGTCCTAACGTAAAATGGTTTGAGAACTGCTAGGCTATAGGAAAAGGGCCAAAGGGCCAAATGTTGGTGGTTGGTTCTATGTATCTAGCTCCAACTTACCTTTCTGTTGCTTCACAACTCCCCTGATCTGTTTGTATACATCATCAGTGCTGTTCATACTTCTTTCTTTGTTGCCTAAGCATGCCAGACACATTTCTTCCTCCATGTTGTTACATTTTCCCCACTCCTGAAGCACTTTTCTTACCTATTTCACTCCAGTCTAAATCATTCTTCTACATCTTGCTTCTTTTTGAAACATTCTTACATCACCATTCAAGAGTGGATCTCCTCTCTTCCTTTTAAAGGTCAAGCTTGTATTGTCTATCTTTCCATCAGTTTTTATTTTATCGAGTGACATGTAAAATCTTTGACAAGAGGTATACATATCAAAGGTTTTTGTATTACCTTGCGCTTGTTACTTACTTATCTTTACACTTAGTGCCTTCTTTGCATATATGATTTTCAGTCTTGCTTTCACAGTATGTAAGCCTGGCTTAGCCTTGAGAAAATGGCCCTTTATCTAGTTGTAATTTGAATTTGTGTTGTAGATAAGTGAGTGATTTTAATTTTGAGTGGGAGAATATGTATCAAATTGGAAACAGTAAAAATAAAGAAAATGCTGTCTGTATAAGAAAGCTTTCTTATTACATGAATTGAAAAAAGTATAGAACAGTGAGAATACTATGCTATCGTTTGTGTTAAAGAGGTGGGACAAAATAGTATATTTATACTTGCTTTCATAGCATAAGAAACATTTGGAGAAAAGGTTCTTTTCTTCCTAACAAATGATGCTTGCACAATGGGATATTTGTATTCAAAAGAATTAGGTGCATACTGACCCTATACCTTTTACAAAAATTAACTCAAAATAGATTATGTACTTTAATGTAAAATGCAAAACTATAAAACTCCTAAAAGAAAACATACCTTCGGTGATGAGCTTTTAGGTACAACATGAATAGCATGATCCATAAAAGAAACAGTTGTTAAGTTAGATTTTTATTACAGCTACAGCCTTCTGCTCTACCAGAAAGATTAAGAGATTAAAAAAACAAGTCATAGGCTGGGCGCAGTGGCTCATGTCAGTAATCCCAGCACTTTGGGAGGCCAAGGCAGGCGGATCAGGAGGTCAGGAGATCAAGACCATCCTGGCTAACATGGTGAAACCCCATCTCTGCTAAAAATCCAAAAAAAAAAAAAAAAGAAAATTAGCCAGATTTGGTGGCAGGTGCCTGTAGTCCCAGCTACTCGGGAGCCTGAGGCAGGAGAATGGCGTGAACCCAGGAGGTGGAGCTTATACTGAGTGGAGATCACACTACTGCACTCCAGCCTGGGTGACAGAGCAAGACTCTGTCTCAAAACAAAGAAAAAAAAAAGTTATAGATTGGGAGAAAAATTTGAAAAACACACATTTGAGGAAGGATTTATATCCAACATTTATAAAGAACACTTGAAACTCAACAGTAAGTAAACTCAACAATAAATAACCCAATTTTTTTAAATAGGCAAAATATCTGAATAGACATCTTACTAAAGAAGATATGTAAATGGGAAATAAGCATATTACAAAGCTGTATATCATTTATCATTAGGGAATGCCAATTAAAACAATGAGATACCATTACACACCAATTAGAATGGGTAAAATCCAAAAAAACCCCCAACAATACCAATTGCTGGTGGCAATCAATAGCAACAGGAATCCTTGTTTATTGGTGGTGTGAGTGTAATGTAGTACGGCCACTTTGGAAGGCAGTTTGGCAGTTTCTTACAAAGCTAAACATAGTCTTATCACAAAATCCAGTAATTGCATTTCTAGGTATTTACCTATTGATTTGAAAACTTGTTTCAAACCAATTGATTTGAAAACTTGTTTTCACAAAAAATCCTGCATACAAACAGGAAGTAACCAAGTCCCTCAATAAGTAAATGGATAAACGAACTGTGGTACATCTATATGATGTATTACTCAGCTATAAAAAAAAATGCATGACTAAGCCATGCAAAGACATGAGTGAATCTTTTTTTTTTTTTTTTTTTTTTTTTTTTTTTTTTTTTTTATGGTTGATCCTATTTGGATGAGTCTTTAATGCATATTGCTTAGTGTAAGAACCCAGTCTGAAAGGGCTGAATACTGTATTATTCCATTTATATGACATTCTGGAAAAAGCCAGAAAAAAAAAAAGATGAAAAAAAGATAACAAACAGATTAATGATTTCCAGGGCTTTGGGAGTTGGGGGAGAGTTAAATAGGTGAAGAACAGAGGAATTTTTTAGGTAGTGGAACTGTTGGGTGTAATTCTGTAATGGTGGATACATGACACTATGCATATGTCAAAAGCCACAGAACCTTACAGTGCAGAGAATAAACCTCAATGTGTGCATATTTAAAAAAATCATTTAGGAAGTTAAGAGATCCCAGGATGGAATTCAGAATGTAACAGAATTATCTAACTGTATTACAAATGTATGAAATAACTTCAACAACGGGGATTGGGGAAATAGGAGCTGACTTCTGGAACTTTGGACACGAATGGAGTAGGTAGGACTAAAGGCCGAAGGAACTGTATGTAAACCCTTCACTTGAGTTGATACAGTTGTTTACCTGAGGGTATTGGTTAATGATATTAAAACCACTATACATGTATACAGCAAGTGAATAATTAAGTTAATGGATGGTAGATCATGGGAGATTACAGATAAGCATGGGACAGAGACTACAATTATCTATGTGATAACGGATTAGAGTTTAAGACATCAGTATGAATTCATGTTTAGCTTTAGATACAAATGGATACATATAGAAATATTTACAGATATGTGTATATGTACTGATTGTTATACACACACATGTATTTCTTTGCTCTGTTGGCTGAGAGAGCTCAGAAGCAACAATATCTCGTAGCAATGAGCACACATAGTGGCCAAATCTTGATTTCTAATACCGTTCTTCAGTAAAAGGAACAAGGCTTCCTTGGAGAGATGGTTGATTTTAGGATTGGGTCAGGAAATATATAAGATGAGCCTTGAGCATCTTGTAGTACTAGAAAGTAAGGAAATGCTCAAAACAAAATAAAACAAAACAGGAAACATGATGGGAGTAACTCAAAGGAACCAGCTCAAAAATGTCCAACAGCTAAAGCTGGAACAATTTGAGCAACAAGATAAACAGTGTTGGATTATAACCCAAAGTAAAAAGTGATAACCCATGAGTCTACACTGATATAATAAGTGTTTGAATAAATAAATAAATGAGAATAGATAAATATCCCATGCAGTAAAATTCTAATAATTTATGTAAAATGAGGATTTTCATTTCAATAGTCCATCCTCAAAGAGGTGGAATATAACTCTCCACTCCTAAAGTGTGGGCTCCACAGAGTGGCTTCCTTCCAAAGAGGACAGTATAGAACTGGGAGGGGGAAGAGTATTTTTATAATGGAGAAAACTGACAAACACTTAGCCAGGGAGATAAACCCTGACAGTAACATCAATAGTGATGTCGTGTAGTAGAATGCATTCTTGATATGATGCTGTGAGATTTGCACATTACTTCTATGGTATTCCTCCCCAAAAGTCACAACCCTAGTATAATTAGGAGAAAAATTAGACAAATCCCAATTGTCAGATATTTTACCAAATACCTGGCCAGTACTCCTCCAAACTGTCAAGGTCATAAAAAAAAAACAAGACAAGTCTGAACTGGCACAGCTCTAAGGAGCCTGAGAAGGCATGACAAACAAATGTATTGTAGCATCCTAGATGGGAATGTGGAACATAAGAAGGGTATTAGGTAAAAACTAAGAAAATCTAAATAAAATATAGACTTGGTTAATAAACTATTAATTAATAGGGCAAACTGGGTGTGGGATATGTGGAAACTCTATTTTTGTAATTTTCTGCAAATATAAAACTATTCTAAAAGAGTTTACCATAAAAAACTTTGTACAAATACAGGGGACACCAACACTAGTTGCCTATAAGGGTTGTTGGATACTGGGAAGACTGGGTACAGGATGAGAGGGAAATTTTCCACTGAGTACCTTTATAGATATATCAGTTTACTTCTGAACAATAGAAATAAAAAAATTTAGAAAACTGAAGATTATATTTCTTGTTTGGGAACAATAATATTTCTTCTTTAAGCATTTTAGATAAAATTTAGAAAGAAGTATAGAAAGTGCTACATATGTTTTGGTCATGAGTATGATTAGCATTACCACTACAACTACAACCACCATGATATATTTAGTGCCTATTTCCTAAATCTTGATATTCATAAACATCTTAATTTTGAGTTCCTGGAGATCCAAAGTTATACCTTAGTCTTAAGATGCAGTTGTGCAATTCCAAGGTTAGTGCCTTCGGCTTGGTTGCTTAATAAATGTTTTTATTTGACTTTATTTGCAGTCCTTGACAATAAAAACCAAATGATTCCCCACCCCTTGTCCTGCTAAAGTAGCTGATTTTTTTTTTTAAAGTGTATTCTGTCACTAATTTTATTTTTCTATCGTAACTTGCCTGAAGTTTCATATATTTTTCCTGGTTCTCTAGGGAAGTTAGAAGCCAGCCTTTACTTTATTAAATACAGCATGGCTAATACCATGTGGATTTTTAAAGAGTATAATAGAACAGTTTTGAATGGGTGTAAAGAGCCAGAGTTTTACATTTCATTTAACAGTGAGTGTTTTATTTTCAATAACAAAGGCAGTTGGTAATTGCTGTCACGATTAATCTCTTGCTATATGTTTGCTAAGAGGATTGAGTACAGAACTAATATGTAACCTTACAACTACAAGTAAAATCACCAGGTCTAGTCTAAACAAGAGGAAGGGAAAGGTAGAAAAACATTTCTTTCTGAGAAAAGGCAGAATGCGTATGCTTTCAGCAGCATCACACCTTTGTAAGGCTGTTTATTTTCATGTATATAGAAAGATGAAGGGAAATCATAATCAATATTGGATACTAGGCAGTTTGTAAGACAATTTACAAATGTATGTCATTTTATTCTCAAAACAAATCTGTGAAGTAGATGTTTATTTTCAACTAGATGAAGAAAAGAAGGTTTAGGGAAATGGTGTGTCCTGCCCACATTCACACATGGATTGAATGGCAGAGGGGAGGGATTGATCGCAAGATATCTGGGTTCTGAAGCCTCGTTATACCTGGCATATTTTTTTCTGGTATATATTCTTTTTCCATATTGCTCTTAATAAAGGAAACAGAAGTTGAGAGTACCAGAAGTTTGTCTAGGAAAATCAAGACTTTCCTTTAGTTTAGTCAGATAGCTCTGTAGCCGTAAAGGACACATGGACCTGGAACCCAAAGATGTCTGATTCGTGAAAGAACCACCAATGGGGCCACTTCCATTACTGTAAACAAGAAGCTTGAGGCCAAAATGTTTGGGTTTGATACAAGAAAAATAACAGATGAATGAGAAAGATATCAAAGTAGTCCTAAGGTATTTATTTCTTTAAGTAGCCTCTGAAAACCATGTATTTTAAAATACATAATGGTTTATTTATATTAAATTACATTTTTGGTAGAATTCTATTTTTATAAGTTAAAAGAAAATGCATAGTTATATATCTGTGCTGCTATTTATAAGCAGAAAATCAACATTTTGAGATTTGGTTATCTGGCCAATGACCCAGGCATTTAATAGAAACATACTTAAGTTATAGTTTTAATTTTTTAAAGATATAATAAAAATCTGTATACCCGAAGTTAGAGTGTTCCAGTTTCTATTGATGTATAAAAAAAACTACCCCAAAACTTTTGCTCATAATTTCTGTGGATCAGGAATTTGGACAGAGCCCAGAAAGGATGACTTATTTTTTTTTTTTTTTTTTTTTTTTTTTTTTTTTTGAGACGGAGTCTCTCTCTGTCACCCAGGCTGGAGTGCAGTGGCCAGATCTCAGCTCACTGCAAGCTCCGCCTCCCGGGTTCACGCCATTCTCCTGCCTCAGCCTCCCAAGTAGCTGGGACTACAGGCGCCGCCACCTCGCCCGGCTAGTTTTTTTTTTTTTTTTTGTATTTTTAGTAGAGACGGGGTTTCACCGTGTTAGCCAGGATGGTCTCGATCTCCTGACCTCGTGATCCACCTGTCTCGGCCTCCCAAAGTGCTGGGATTACAGGCTTGAGCCACCGCGCCTGGCCAGGATGACTTATCTCTATTCTACCACTTTTGTGGCTTCAGTGAGAAGAGTAGACAGCTGGGCAGGCCACCTGGAGCTGTTTTCACTCACAAAGCTGGTGTGCAAATCAAAACCACAATGAGATACCATCTTACACCAGTTAGAATGGCAGTCATTAAAAAGTCAGGAAACAACAGGTGCTGGAGAGGATGTGGAGAAATAGGAACACTTTTACATGTTGGTGGGATTGTAAACTAGTTCAACCATTATGGAAAACAGTATGGTGATTCCTCAAGGATCTAGAACTAGAAGTACCATATGACCCAGCCATCCCACTACTGGGTATATACCCAAAGGATTATAAATCATGCTGCTATAAAGACACATGCACACGTATGTTCATTGCGGCACTATTCACAATAGCAAAGACTTGGAATCAACCCAAATGTCCATCAGTGACAGACTGGATTAAGAAAATGTGGCACATATACACCATGGAATACTATGCAGGCATAAAAAAGGATGAGTTTATGTCCTTTGTAGGGACATGGATGCAGCTGGAAGCTATCATTCTCAGCAAACTATCACAAGAACAGAAAACCAAACACCGCATGTTCTCACTCATAGGTGGGAACTGAACAATGACATCACTTGGACTCGGGAAGGGGAACACCACACACTGGGGCCTATTATGGGGAGGGGGGAGGGGGGAGGGATTGCATTGGGAGTTATACCTGATGTAAATGACGAGTTGATGGGTGCTGATGAGTTAATGGGTGCAGCACACCAACATGGCACAAGTATACATATGTAACAAACCTGCACGTTATGCACATGTACCCTAGAACTTAAAGTATAATAATAAAAAAAATTAAAAAAAAGTAATAATGGCTGTTGGCTGGAATCCCAGTTGGGGTTGTCAACTAGAGCACCTACATGCCACCTGCCCAATACGGTCTGGACTTCCTCACAGCAAGGTGGCCTCAGGGTAGTTGGACTTCTTACAAGGTGACTTAGGGATTAAAGCACAAGTGTTCTGGTAAACAAGATAGAAACTGCAGTTTTACATTTATGGAAATCACCAGGCATTACTTTTGCCCTTAAAGTATTTACAAGTCCATGAGGGTTCAAGGGGAGGAGACAGTTCCCACTTTTCAAGGTAAGGAATGTGAAGTTCACATTGTAGAAGAGTATGCGAGATGGGAGACGTTGTGACTGAAAGTACAATTTTCCCAACAGAGTATTAAGCCATGTAATCCAGATTATCTGTGATATACAGGACAGGAGATGACTGTGTTCATACCTGCTGCCATTTCTTTTTACTTATAGACCAGCAATGACTTGTGCCCATTGTTACTTTTCAGCTTTTTTTCTTTTTGCCTTTCTTTGGTTTCATGTTTCTGTACCTCTCTTTACTGAGTCAAGGTAGACTAGTAATCTTTAAATTTCACTGGTTGTTATCAGTAAAAGTTTATTTTTGTTTACTTCCCAGTTCAGTGTTAATCTGTGTGAGGAAAGGTATCTGTGCTCCATGAAGTCATTTATAGACCCAAACTTTCTCCACCATATGGTGCCACCACCCAATAAGGCCTCAGAATTCTCTCCACTGGACCTCTGCAACTGGCATGGATAAGGCACATCCTCTGTTAACTGTTTTGGCCTGGACATAATAGACAGCACCTCTGCTCGTGGTGTTTTTTTTGGTGACAACTACTCATGTGGTCCCTTCTAGATTAAAGGGAACTGGGGAATATACTTTAGTATGTGCCCAGTGCCCAGGGAGAAGGCGGGGTGTAGATATTAGCTACATCTGCTACACTTACCTCTCGTTCTTCTCTCCTCCAGGCTGATAAGGGGTCTGGAGCCTGAATGTGACATAATATCAAGAATAGAATGAAACTAATTGACCAACCAATCAGATGCAAATTAGCATAAGAATTCTAGGAATTTAGACCTGAGCTGGACTTTAAAAATTATTTAGTTCAATAGTTTAAAACTATTTTTGGAGGTGGATCTCTTTTATCCAAATGAAATCTTACAGGAAACTCCAATTTATGTAATAGATGGCAGTGAAGTTGCTCTGGTTATAAAAGGTAATGGGCCTTGTCTTTTCCCTCTGCCATGGACTCTAAGAGCCTTTTGAGGAATCCCAGGGCTTTGTGGATCAGATATAATTACTTTACTTAAGACACATTAAAAAACTGGGGCATAGAGGGACAGTGATACGATATCATTTTTGTCAGTGATATGCCAAAAATCACATGCTTTGTCTGGCAAGTTTAAGGTTGCAACTCAAGCTTCAGTAGTCCCACTACTACTTCATTAAAAATGGTGGCACTTCCTCGTTTTCAAGATACATAGCCTTTGAGACCCCTGGTCTAAGTGGGGCACGGTATACCTGCCTTGTGTTGTTGGCTTAATCTCTTTGTCAGCCAAACAGTGGACTTAGGACCAGGAAAGAGACAGGAGCTTCAACTTGGGCTGGGCGCAGTGGCTCACGCCTCTAATCCCAGCAGTTTGGGAGGCTGAGCACTTGAGGTCAGGAGTTCGAGACCAGCCTGGTCAACATGGTGAAACCCATCTCTACTAAAAATACAAAAATTGACCAGGTGTGGTGGCGGGGTGCCTGTAATCCCTGCTACTCAGGAGGCTGAGTCCGAAGAATGACTTGAATATGGGAGGTGGAGGTTGCAGTGAGCCAAGATCATGCCACTGTACTCCAGCCTGGACAACAGAGTGAGACTCTGTTTCAAAAAAAAAAAAAAAAGAGCTTCGACATGAACTACTGTAGCATTTCTTTCCACAGTGATGAGATTAGCATAAAGAATGAGGGCTGGCGCCTGGGTCTGCAATAGTATGACTTGGCAGCATACCTTGACTGAGGGCATCATGAGAACCATGGATGAAGGCTGCCTGAGTTCACTGGAACTGTTTTGTCCTCTGACGCTGATGTGATCATGCCACTGAACCCAGTGAGGAGCACAGTGTGGTGGAATTAAGCAAACCTGGACTTGAATCATGGGAGTGATGTGGCTGCAGGCAAGGCACTTTATCATTTTGGATCTCACACTTCACACTTATGAATATAATAATAGGTACCATTTAAGATAATTGCCAGAATTACAGATAATGTATTTAAAACACCTGACACAGTAGAAAGTAATGGGATGTTGTCACCACACTTTGGTGTCTACCAGACTCAGGTTCAAGTCATAGCTCTGCCTCCTATAGTGGTCTGAGCTTTACATCTTTAATTTCATAGCTGTAAAATGAGGTAGTGGTTAAAATATGGACTTGAGTTGCAGCATAAAGCATGAAGCCTGGAACTAGACTGCTTTTGTTTAAATCCTGGATCTGTTCTTATCTACCCGTACAAACTTGGGCAAGTTATTTAATCTTTCTGTACTTTGGTTTCATCTTTTATAAAATAGGGATGATAATAGTTGGTAATTTTTAACGTTGTTATGAGGATTACATGAGTAAATATTTGCAGACCAGTGCCTGGCCCATAGTCAGTACTATAGAAATATTTGTTAAAACAAGTAAAATATTTTACAGGTTTGTGGTAGGAATTATTTTGATATGAAATATACAAACCTAAAGACCGTTCTCCTAGTAATGATTAGTACTCAATAAGTATTAGCTATTATTACATAAATAATGTTAGCTATATTGTTTTTGTTATCATTGTTATTATTATTGCCCATTAAAATAGAGTTACCCTTTATTGAGGTCCTACAAAATTGTAGGTACTATGCTGAGAAACTTATTTTTTTCATCATCTTTAGGATTTTCCAGGATTTTGGGAAATGATCTACCCAGGTACTCTTTCTATATATGTGGTGGCTTGTTCCTTTTACAGAAAGTAGCTGCACACCTGCCTGGGTTTCTGTCTATCTGGAGAGTCCTGCTAGGGGTACACACTGGGAAGGGTGTCGTCTTGTTTCCCAAATCCATTTTGCTTTGACCTCCCCACCCAAACTCCTAGGAAGCAATGGTTTGTTCAGGGCCACAGAAAAATCATTGTTGGAATGTAAGCAGGTACTGTACTAACTCTGGAGCTCTTTGGGGTGTGATATATTTCTCTAAATAGCTAGTATATATCCTTGTAGAATAACTGGAAAAGAGACCTTTTCTAAGAAATGTTTTACCTTTACTTGTGAATTAGTGCTGGATACTATCTAAAATTAACTTTTACTGTTTTCACTCTTGTACACAGAAGCCACATAATTCATCCAGCAATAATCACTTTAACATTTTGAATATATCTCGCCCTTCTATTATATATATAAAAATATAAAATTTTATTATAAATATATACATATAAAATTGTATTATATATTATATTTTAATATTATACATGTATGTAATCTCAAGATAGGATACCTTTGGTATCAATTTTGGGGAAAATGATAAAAATTTTGATAAAAATAACTTGATTGATCTTTACCTAAATTTTTAGAATTATTGCTCCTGAATTTATTTCCAGTCTACTAAGGAATTCAGATAGTCTTATGAAAATTGACTTCAGTTCATAGTAATACTGATTGTACCTAATACGCAAGGGTGGACCTTTGGGGAATTATGCATGTTGATTCTAAGTAGGGTCTACCTTGCACCTAAGTAAAGGCCTGGGCTTAAAAAATTCAGCTAAGTAAATACAGTTTGGAAAAGATTTGCCTTCATAACATTTTGTGTGAAAGGTCTTGGGGCGTTAGTTGATGGGAAAGTCAGTGTAGGCATAGTTGTGCACAGCTCAGAGCAAAGCAAGTGATAGTGTCACTGTACTTTGCATTAGACCACATCTGTACAAGTGCCTTTATTCCTGGATGCTGTATTTAAATGGAAAGTTGATTCATTTGACCATGCCTAGAACATGGTGACCAACATGGGGAAGGCTGGTGAAAGGAAGAAGGCAGAATCTTTGTCCAGAAGGGGTTCATAGTTTAGATGGAGATGGGAGTATAAAGGAAGGAGGCAGGGATGCTTGGCTTGAAAAAGAAAAAAGAAGAGGGAATATCACTGCTGTTTTCAATTATTTGTAGGATGAGCCGACTTTTCTGGGAGTGAAGGCAGTTTGTTGGAACAACACACTTGGCTGAGGTCCAAGGCTAAGGGCTTGCAAAATCTTTCGCTTACAAAATCTGACTTGTAGTTTTATCATTTATACAGCTGCTCTCCCCATAGACTCATGAAAAAACCCCAATACACCTGAGTCCTGAAGCATGAGGACTGGTGAGGGGTAGATTGCTCACTAGATACCAGCCTACTATCAGTTCCAGTGTCCTCCTTCTACCTGGCAGCACGACATGGCTTCTATTCACTTGCCCATAGCATCAAACTTCTGCTCCACTCATCATGACCAGCTGGCCAGGAAGTAAGGCAACACCTGGTGTACTACTATAGTGCTTCTTAAACATAGATGTAAACATAGAACATGAATCATCTGGGAGTTTTGTTGAAACGCAGATTCTGCTGTAGTAGACCTTGGGGTTACCCAATAATCTGAAATTCCACAGGTGATGCTGCTATTGGTGGTGTGTAGACCACACTGAGTCACAAGGTTCTACTACAAAACATGAGTCTTCCCTCCAGGCTACAGCCAAATCCCATCAGGCCAAATGACTTTCTGCTCAGAGTTGCCGCACATCTTTATTTGTAGAGCATTACTGCCTGGAAATGTTGCCTTATTTTCCTCCCAGCCCTCATGAAAGAATTTTATCCAGATGTCGCTTAGCCATCCAGTGTTTTTATTGTCCCTAAGGCTGCTTCAGCAGTTATCTGACATGTTTTTTCAAAAATATATCATCTTGATTTTCATCCAAGTTGCATGAGATGCAGCACTTTTTGAATATGTGCAGGATGTGGCCAGAAACTTTAGTCTGAGATACAAGTATCATTTGCCTGACACTAGGACAGCCTTCTTTTCTCATAGCTATATATTTGTGATTACCCCAAAGTAATCACTGACTCCAGTGCTTTGTAAAGTGATCTTTAAGAGATCTGTTTATAATACATTGAATACTTGCTCAATGAGGCCACAACCCCAAGAATAATGATGAAATCTGGTTAAATATATTTGCCTTCCTGTTTAATGATTCCATCAGGTGACTTCTGTGAGTATTTCTAATTCTCATTGATTGAAGCCCTTTCAAGGTCATGTCCCTTCCCCCAGTAGTTGCTTATTGGTCAAACTAAAGTAATTGAGAGATTTCTCATGATGTGTGAATCCTGGTAAGATCTCAGATATAAGCTCGTGGTGCATATCTATACAGGTGCTAAATGGTCTTGGGCAAGATACTTAATATCTTTGATCACCTGTAAAATAGGGATAATGAAATCTACCTTAAATAAATTAAAAAGATGATGTCTACGCAAGCACTTGCCATATTCCTGGCACATGGCAATCATTCATTAAATGACTTTTCTTACCTCCTCATTTGTTCTTTTTGGGCCATTTTCCACCTGTTTTTTGGGGGGGAGGGACATATTTTACTTCCTTCTTCACTAGTCACAAAGCACCTTCAGAAGTGGGATATATATTTTAAACCCCTTTTTAGTTTTTCATTATGTGTTCAGTAAAGACATGTTGAATGAATTAATGGATGGCCAATAGTCTATAACATCTTCTTGACCTCTAAGTTCCCTGATTGTTTGATTCTTCAGTGTTCTAACAACTTAGAAGAAATTGGAGAATTCCCTTAAAATAAATGTCTTCTTTGTTAAAGCACTTCCTTTTGTACAGTCTTATAAAGTAGGTATTACATAAATTATTACTAATAAGTGTGAACCTGGGCCTGGAAGCTGGCTGCTATGGTATAAATAACCTCTTTTAGTTTATGACCTTGGGCGTGATTCTTTGTACTGGTGCAAATGAGGTGGGTCAGAGGCTGGTCTTGACTCTCTGCTTGCCCTTCACTGTTTACTTTGGAAAGATCTGTGAAAGATGAGCAAGACATACATATTTGTTCTTTGACATGACTTTTGGGATTCACGCACAGTAGAGGCTGAGTTTCATGATATATTCATTTTAGTCCTCATAGAAAATGCATTTTGTCTTTTAGATTAAATACAGTTTGGCTCGTGGGGTTAGCCAGCTCAGTGGATTAGAATAGAAGCAGCAGGCCCTTCCAAATCTGGGGATTAAGCCTAGTTACCTGTCTAGGCGAATCGCTCTGGAGTTTCCTGTATGAATGAGTTGTTGGAGTTAGTGCCTGGTGAGGCTATCCCCACCACTTTGTCATCATGCCTCTGGGATAGGCAACAAACTGGTAGAAAGTGCACACCCTATCAAATTTAGATCTAAGTTTAAATCTAGTTTGGGTATGTTTAATCCTTAATCTCAATTTTAAAGTTTTTTAAAAAGAGATAATACCAGTCTCATGGGTTTTTTGAGTGATAAATTGGTATATGTGAAATACCTACTGCAAGCCCTGGCAGTGAGATCAGGCCCGATGTTAATGACAATGACACATTTCAGAAGAGAGGCATAGGAAACAAAATAGTTCTGGCACCTGTGAAAGTACCAGCCCTGTTGTGTGCCTGAGGAGTGTCCCAAAGTTGCTTGTAGTATTTTATGACTGAAGTGCAGACCACAGTAGTAAGGCTAAGAATTTCTTATGGGTCTGAAAAACGGGATCATAATCTTGGAAAAGAAAAAACTTAATTGCATATTTCATTCTCTGATAATTTGAAATACTGATTCTTTTGTGTCTAGCTTCAACCTTTTCTCCCCTGCTCATTATCTAGGAATTGTTATTCAATTATATCTTTTTGTTTAGGGAGAAGAAAAAAGACTAATCTTTTCATTCTGACAATGTATTTCAATCCCTGTGTCCAACATGACTTCTGTTTCCCTTTAATTCTTGAAAAAGTAAAGATAATTGTTCTAAAAATAACCATCAATAGATCAATTCCACATGAATGGCCTTTTTTAGACATTCATTGAATGAGGGTTCTGATTTGTACTTTGAAGTATTTAAGAAACACTGCACTGAGTTTTGCTAATTAGCTGTGGCTTGTTACCTCACAGTGGATCAATTGATCTCTGTTTCAGAGGCTCAAGATGTTGCCTTGAGGGTTCTCAGACAATAGATTCATTGGGTGTCATACAGTGCATTGATTTCAGGTCTTAGCTCTTTGTATCATGTTTAGCTAATTTTAGATCGTGAGAGACCCAGTAGTAAGGGGTTGAGGGACTGATGATGGCTGTGATATCCAGAACTAAAATAAAACAAATGTTTTTTCCTTTACGTACAGCTATTTTGAACTGGAGAGCAGCGGCCTGAGGGATGAGATTCGGTATCACTACATACACAATGGGAAGCCGAGGACAGAGGCACTTCCTTACCGGATGGCAGATGGACGATGGCACAAGGTTGCACTGTCAGTTAGTGCCTCTCATCTCCTGCTCCACGTCGACTGTAACAGGTATTTCTTTGTCTTTGAGCGTTGCTGATCCTGCCCTTGAAATCAAGCAATGGAAAAGGGGAAAAAATATCAGATTCCTTCATGACTTGCCAGGAAACAAACACCAAGGGACCCTAATTGTAATTTAACCTACCAAATGGGACATTAGGCATGCTGAAATGACCAACTGTAATATGATAAGAAAACAGTTCATTAAGATGAAACTGTATCCCGTGATTAGGAGCAAATGTACAAAAGGTTGATTGCAGATTGGGGAATAGTAAGTGCACCTCAGTGTGCTCCAGGCACTGGCTGGAATTCCATGGAGCTGTGATCACAGTTAACATTGATATATTGTTGTTGAGTTCGTTCCACTTGGAAGCGAATAAGCTCGTCTACCTTAGAATGAATCTGAGAGGCCTGTGCTACTGAAGCAGCTAATTCTATTTCACTTCATCAAGCTCACCTTTGCTTAAATATCTTTTCCAAATGGAGGCTTCTTAAAGAGGCTGTTGTATGAGCCTTTTGGAATTGATGCCGTGTATTTTCTCCAGAGGAATGAGCCTTCCAGTTTGTCAGGGGATGGTGGGACTATTTGTGAGGTCTGGGGGGTTTTACAGGAGGTTTTGAGTTGGGGTGGGATGGAAATGTTGTTTCCCTTGTCTGTCACTGGAGCCAGGCTTAATGAAAGTTGAAGAACGAGGGAGACCATTGGCTTCTATTGCATCATTTATGGCTGGACAGCTGGATAATGGTGTTCAAGGGGAAAGTTTTTATCTCTCCAGAACTCACTGAAAATCCTTATGGATTGTGACCTGAGTCCAATTACAGAGATTTTTTTTTGCATTCTGAGCAGTGCCCATGCATTGTTGATTCTCATTAATGATGCCATCAAAGTTAAAACGACTTTTCAGCCACACAAGGCTTGCTCCCGTGAACCCAGGATAAAGAACAGGCATATTGGGGATAGTCTGCCTTCCGAAAACCATCAAGAGGAGAGATATTCCAAGGTCAGTCAGTTTTAGACCACATTTCTCATGAGGAGATGCTTGAATGTGCCTGCCACTCTGACTCTGCAGTTTCTTTTAGAAGAGTTGGAAGGGCAGGGAACTGGTGTCAGGCTCAAGGGAAGGTTTGCCGTCTTGAGGTGAGTCTTGGTCCATTTTGATGTGACCTATTTAAGGTGCTTTTTAGACTTCTGAAGAATTGTGGTTTCCACCAGATATAGTAAGTATGTCTGGACAGAGTTTCCATAGAAACCACTAGCTCCTTTGTACCCTGCAGACTGGGGCTGGGAAGCCTGGATAAAGCCAATGCTTAGCTGCTATATCCATTTTCACTTTCAAGAGCTCATTGCCCCCTTCAACTCTCTAGAATTAAAGTGGCCTGTCAGGCAGCACTCCTATGACCCACTGTGACCTACCACCCACATGCTGTCCAAATGGGATTGTAGAGGAAGAGCCCTGCTTATCCTTCTGAGCCACAGGACAGAAAGAGGTCACAAAACCCTGGTTTAGTAATTTCCAACTTCAGAGTCCTGGAGATACTGCTGCTTTCTTGCTATGCAATTTTTTGTTTCTTCCTTCCAAAAGTTGTACTCTGTTTCCTGACATTCTTCTCTCTAGAAAAGTTCTTAGGTGGTGGTTGGTCTTTAGTGCTCAATCCACATTGGTGGTGGTTGTTGTTATTTACTCTGCGTATCAATGGCACCTCTTTGACCCTGCCTTCAAACTTCCATATGCTGTACGTCCTTCATGGCAACCATGACCTCTCTACCAGGAGAGTGAGAAGAGGATGGGAGATTTGTAGTTCACAGTATTCTTTAGAGTCATTCCCATTTATAAAGAATTGACTGAGGGTATTCCAAATATTATTTCTGTTTTCTTAATATTTTTCATACTTTGGCTTGTGGCATAACATGTCCCTTATGTAAGATCTTGGAGGGAAAGCTTATGAAGTTGCTGCTAGTTAATGATTCGTAGAATCTAAACACAAATACATTTTTCAGGTAGGTCAGAGAAAAAATGGCCCCAGAAGACTGGGTAATAAAAAAAGTAAATTTTGATTTTCATGTAGGAAAAGTCTAGAAACATGATTCCAAAATCTGACTGTACCTAAGAATTACCTGGGGAACATATTAAAAAAAAATGGATAACCAGGCTTTGCCTCTGACCTACAGGATTAGATTCCCTGAGGGTGGAACCTGAGAAGCAATATTTTTAACAAGCCCTCCATATAGGTTCCATGTGGGCAGTCTACCCTTGGTGCATGGACTGGCATTTCAAAACCACGGGTTTACAAAGAGCGGAAGGAATTTGGTGGAGAGGCTGGGCTACAACAAACAAATGAAGTCTTGGAAGACCAGTTACCTGAAGGAGGGTAAGAAGGAGAAAAGGTTTAAGGAGAGGGTAGTGTGTAATGCATGACACAAACCTTACCTTCTTCACAAGTTTCTTCCCAGCCAGAACTTGCCAACTTTAGAGTAGTGGAAGCTCTGTCCTATATATCAAGATGCCGGTTCTATCACTTTTAGTCTCAGTCACCCTCACAGAGAGTGAATTTCAGCTATCCATTTCATACTACCTTGTGATTCTTATTTTTTGATCCCTGTTGTCTACCCTTAGAGTTTTTCTCAGCCTCTCACCCAGTAGTGTTCTGCTAATTAGAGCATGAAAGGAGATGATGTTAGATAACATTTGAATGTTGACTGTGCTAGGCACAGTGCTGTGTACTTTACGTAGATTAACTTATTCCATACTCATTCTGTTAGTTTTTCCTTTTTTTAAGATGAGGGAACTGAGGTTATATATTTGTCTGTAATCCTGCTACTAATAAATGGCAGCACCAGGATTTGAACCCAAGTTTGACCTATGAGTAGTAGCTGCATCTAGCTACTACTAAGGTATTTAGCCCAATAGTGGGGACCATTGACACTTTATTTAGTACATGAGGGAAGGCCAAGATTCAAGGTGAGCAGTTTGTTCCTTTCTAGTATTTCCCTGCCCCATGTCTTATATTGCTAATCCTGGGAGCTGCTTGGAAAGATGTGGAATCTAACTGATGGAACCCTTTGCATTGGTGCTGGAGAAGGGATATACATTTATTGAGCCTCTACTATAGGCCAGGTAATGTGCCAGGAATAGTATTCCTTGGGATATGGGGACAGTTTTACTAGACCCATTTTGCAGATTTGGAAGTGGAAAAGGTCAAGATAAATAACTAGGTGTGAATCACATAATATAATAAGCATATAACCAAAACTTTGAGTCTGAAGCTACCTCCAAAACCTTAGTCTAACCCACCCTCCAGGTGACTTCCATAGTGTGCTAATGACATATACTGCCAAAGACAAGCACACCCGGGAGTTTTTCCAAGGGAGAGATACTACAGAAGGTTCAGGGACCACGAAAACATCTAAAATCAAGAAGAGAAGATTTCCCAGATAATTCCATTGCTCTGAGGAATATTAATGTGGCAGGACTTTGCACATTATTTTTTTAGGTCAGAGTTGAGAAACAGAACTTTTTCAGACCTAATTGTACAAATTGTCACAAGAAAAGCAA
Organism: Rhinopithecus roxellana; assembly: GCF_007565055.1. Classification (NCBI taxonomy): domain Eukaryota; kingdom Metazoa; phylum Chordata; class Mammalia; order Primates; family Cercopithecidae; genus Rhinopithecus; species Rhinopithecus roxellana. The sequence continues at coordinate 115,180,413 of NC_044563.1, read as the reverse complement.
CTGCTATTTTAGTCGGTAGTTCAGCACTTTCTGCTTGCTACCCAGACACTTTTCTCCTTGCTTCAGCTGTTTAGCTGGGCCTAGTTAGAAGTTCCTGATGTGTGGATAGCAGATTGCCTCAAGCTAGAAAAATAAAAGGAACCATTCAGTTGGGTGGGCAGACTGATTATCTCCATTGCCTTGGGTTTTTCTCCGGCTGCCTTTTATATTAAGAGTTACCAACGAAGCCTGGAATGAAACCTGAACAAACCTTCCTTAGATTCACCCTCTCCCTTCTCAGCTCACATTACAGCCTATCTCTATTACTCAAAGGACAGAATCTACCAACATCTGGGATTCGGTGCATAAGCAACTTTTCCCTTTCAGAACAAAATGAATTTTATTTCCTTCTCTTTATTTGTAACTTTTAATTTTCATTCAGCCCATCAAATTAATTTATTGGGCACACTATCTCTGCCAGGCTGTGCAGGATACAAGGAAATAAGAGTCCTTGCCATCAGGAAGTTCTTGGCTTATTCATTTAGTCATTTTAAATTTGTTCTGAAACCACAAGCGCCCCTCGCAGTGATTGGGCCTAATCCCTTGGTATCAGAGGAAGCCTGGATGCAAACAAAAGCCCTGTAAGCAGGCTGATTTGATAACTCTCAATGGCAGCTGAACAATGGAAAGAAATGGAAACAGTGACTGCCAGAATCTTGGTCTTGAAGTGACAGTGGAGCTGAGCTCCTCAGCAGCTAAGAGATGGACAGCTTTTAATTCACCCAGCCTTTGACCAGCACGTTTTGTGATATGCAGGCATCCCTACCCTGTGTTAACCTCCTCATTCCTCATCGCTGGAAAAATTCAGCTCTTAAGTGTAGTCTGCCACATTTCAACTTAGCTCTGAACTCTCATCTTATTTTTTCAGACTTGTTCAAATGTGTATGGCACATATACACACATCTGCAGCCCGATTGTCACCTTGACAGGGAGTTAACAAGTGATTATAGTCTAGACTAGACTAAACATATTTAGCTTTTCCTTTTAACATGTGCTATTTATTATCCACAGAGCACATCCAATTTTTGCATACACCTGACCTTGAAAAGCATGCAGAATCCAAAACTAAACTTGCTACAAATCACTGAATGAGTCAGTAATTCAAGGTTTCTATCTAAAATTTCTGAGTAAATTCAGGTTGTGAATATCTGTTTATATGTGTAGACTTTTCATAATGAAATCTGTTGATATAGCATCTTCCTTCCAGAGAGCTCTGCAACTACTTACCAACATATTATTTAACCTCGTATTTTTTGAGGTGGTTAAATCACAAGTCTAATGCATGATATTGGTTTTATACAAGCATTTCTGCTATAGAATGCAGAGGGAAATTAAGAGATGACTATCAGAGATCTCAGCTTTCAAGAGAGCTAGACTGAGACTCTCAATCTCCTGGTTCTCCAACCGATAGGCTCTTCACTTCATAAACAGAAATACAAGAGCACAACTCATTATCAAAATTAATTAAAATAAAATTGGAAGCTACCATATGCTTCATGTCAAACTAACAAAGCAGCTTCAGATCCTCTATCTAGGAAGAGATGGCAAGGAAGCTAGGAAGATAGGACATACTCGTGTGTAAATTTAAATAACAGTACAAGGCAAGAGAACAAGAGATGTGGTAAAACAGTCAGTATATGACGTATTGCTGGTTTCCTGGTATAGACAATCAGGCCTGGGAGGTCACAGTAGGGGAAGCTCCTGGGGGACTTGGAGTAACCTCTCAATTTCTTACCAGCCTAGGTGAAAATGCATGACAATCTCTACAGCTTTATGGTTTCACCATTATGTGATCTGATTCTGTATCAGTCACACGAATCAGGCTTAGAACAAGGTTTGTCTCACTGGCATCACAATGCCAAACCTAGTCTGGTGAGAGAAAAGTGTGTATGGGCAAGTAGTATCGAGTTGGTAGTGAGGGAAGGCCTGTAGGGAGAGACAGAGAAGGAAGTGTGGGAGAGGGAAGGAAAAGGAAAGATTTGTCTTCCATGTTTCATATTTGAGGCATTTGAGCTCTGCGGTTTAACCTAGATAGAAACACATTTTGGACCCTAGTCTTAGTTTTGCCATTTATAAAATGTAAATTTTGTGTAATGATGCAGGAGTATGAAAGCAAGAAATGTATGTCTAATTTTCTCGTTCATTCATTCACTTATTCATATGCCAGAAATTGCTCTTGCATCTTAAAATGGGAATAATATTAATTCTTCTACCATAGCATTGTGGTAGGAATTTAGCTAGAGGATGTATGCCAAATCCTATGAAAACGTTAAGCTTCTTTATGAGCATACAACATCATTAAGCACAACAGACATGTACCAACATATAGAGAAGGTTTTAATGTATTGTACTGAAAATGAGTAACATTTAGTCCAATTTTTACCTCTGTAAAAATAGTGGCTTATGTCCCATGGATTCAGGACATAATGTGTAATGTAGGTTCACTGAACAATGTGAGGTTTCTGAGGTTATTCTACTTTCCAGATCCTAAGCAAGGTTCTCCAGGAGTTTGTCTTTGAGTTCTCTGGTCTGTAGTGCGGCACAATATTGCGTGCTTTTTACACCAATAGAATCACTTTAAAAATCTGTAACTGAGGCAGAGTGGGGAGGGAAACACCCCCTGCTATGTAAGATTTTTTGTTGATCCTGGCAGGGCTTTGAGAAAGTGACATGCCCTTTTCCCCTTTTTATTCCTGTGAGGAGTGGTTCGGATATTTACTCCCCACCACTCATGAGGCAAAATTATCATGGCTTTTATGAAAGGATGTAAAGTTTTAACTTTACGAATGAGGGAACTAATTTGCTCTAATTTTCTGGATGTCCTAAAGCCCACATGGATGAGCCAAATGTATACTATTTGCTTCTCTACTTTGAAAGTCTGGCTTTTTAGCACAAAAATGCTCTTGACTGAAAACTTGAACTGAAGGAAATTGGTATTACCCTGGGCAAGGAAGCTTTAGCTTCCTAAGTATACAATGTGGGGCTAGGACTAGATGACTTTTAAGTCTTCTTTCAACTCTAGCCTTCTGGGTGTATCTCCTTCTGATTCTATCTCATCACAAGGCTTAGTTCAGGGCTAGCATTACCCTCCCCACTTGCGCCATGGAGAGCAACTTAGCTTGTCCTCTTCAAAGTGCCATTTCTGTAGTGGACCTGCAGGGGTTTGCAATCATCTGAATTTATATGTGAGTTGGCAGTGCAACATGCTGCTGATGAGCAAAGACCAAAGCCTACTTCTCCTGGATGCTCACTCTCTCTTTTTCTTTTTTAAATCACTTGCTGAAGTAGCTACTGAATATGTACGTTTGGATGCTAATGAATGCTGGCCTTTTCTTCTTTCCACCTTGTGCTGTTTCTTCCTGAGTTCTCTGCCTCAGACATGTGACAGTGGACAGCCTGTGTGGGATGCCGGCTTTTCTGGCCATGGAGGCATTGGTGACCTACAAGACAGGGCAGTGCACAGTAGCAAGCAGATGATGGATAGCTATGCTGTGAAAGACATACATCCTCTGAATGCTGAAGTAAAAAAAACCTTGGATGCTGCTAAGTCACAGAGATTTAAATAACAGGAAAGAGAGCTAATGTTAAAGATATAGATGGCCAATATAATACTTTCAAAATGAGATTTTCAGACAAAATAGAGAGTGTCTGCTTAATTGCTAAGGCAACCTGACCATTACAGTGTTGGGTATCTCATTCTGAGTTTCTACTCCACATTTCTACTCATGCTATGTACCCTGTGGCATATTCACTTCAACCTAATTAGATGGATTCCAAGTTTAACCTTGCCCTATGTTCTATTAACATCAGTAACAGACCTATTTCTAATTTTTAAGAGCCTTCAACTTTTTTTTTTTTTTCTGGTGGGTTTAAATATGCCTTTCGTTAATGATTGCCTCAATGGCAGAGAGAGATAGGAGGTGAAAGGATTAATTAAAGTGGAAGATGAGAGAGTGACCTGCATTTTTCTCCATCCACTTGCACTCCTGGGCTTTCAAGTTTGCAAATAGAAAGAACTGGGAAAAATACAATAGTCTCTTTCCTTTATCTGGTGGTTTGTTGGCTACCTGAGGTGATGAGCAGAATAAAAAGAAAGCATTTTGTTGCATACATGAGACCTGAGATGTGTTAAAATAGGAAAATAAGACTTCATTTCCAACTCATAGTGATTTCATCTACCTGCCTTCAGTCACATCTCATGTTGTCATTGTATTACATGGACATGGGTCTATATAGATGAATGGAGGGGGAAAATAGGCGCAAGAGAAAAATATATTTTCTGATAGGAAAAATATTGATGCTTGCGTCTTTATTGTTGTAATTTTACTCTATTTTTGATGGATATGCATGGTTATTTTTTAAAAAGAAAAGCAAGGAAAGAAAATAAACCAGAACAATACACCTGGTGAAACTCTGTTTGAAAAAAATATACACGTTCATATATTAGTTTTCTCTGTTCCTTTTATGCTTCACTTGTTGGAAAGGAGCATTGGGGAATAAAAAATGCATGAACCATAAGGACTTTTTAATTGAAAAAACAAAAGCAAAAACAAAGAATTTCAAACAGTGCATTGGTTTTCCAGGTAGATCAGGGATGCTGATGTTGTCATTGAAAACAACTGATTTTCTATACTACTGTAACAAGATTCATCTATCTCCTTGGAAACGTTAATTAAACTAATGTTATAAATAATAGCAGCCAGAGCTATTGGACACAAGAAAACAGATTTATAGCTGCATCTGTTCAGCTATGTTTTTAGGTAGTATATTGGGGTTAGGGTGTGAAGATGAAGAGGTTCAGATGGAAAATGTTTCTGTGCACTCTTTTTCCTGCACAAACCCCAAATCCAGCTGACTTTTCTCTCCAGATTATCCTTTTTAGTTTGTTGTGAGTGTTTCTTCCAGCAAGGGTTCTAGAGTTGCAGAGACAGCCAGCTAATGTGCCTGGGACGACACCTGAGGGTTCTCATTGGCAATTAGAGTGGAAATAATTTCTCTTCTCCTTAAAGGGCTTGTGTGATTGTGTCTCCAACTCTCCCTTGGGAATGCCATGTCGCATCCCTACTCATTAGAGTCTATTAGTCGGAGGGTGTCGCTTTTCTGACAGCAAATTTCACACATTTGAACTTACAGGCCTCAAGTTGTAGCCATCAGTTGGCTTCTTTGGGACACTTGGAATGCCTGTATTACCCAGAACGGAATTTTATTTTCACTGGAGGTAAACAGCCCCAGGCTGTGATTAGTGCTGGTATATCCTCAGCAAAGCATTTGACTAATCCTTCAGTGCAGTTTTGCTAATATCTGCTTTCCAGGTCTGATGCTGTTTTTGGCTGAAGTACAAGCAAGAAAGGGGCTGGGGAAATGCTGATTCAAGTTTCTTGTATTCTTTGACATTTTAACCTCAGAGGCATAACACGACGCTGAGGAAAATGTAGAGCTTTTGCTTAATCATTAGTGAGATAAAGTTAGTGTCTTACATTTCTCTAGAGATGATTAATACATTCACTTGATCTTCTTTATAGCTCTGTGAGATGGATGTGATTGCATCTTATAGATGGGAGGTTTTGAGATGCTAAGTGTGAGGTATGTGGATGTGCTTTGGTCAAGATTAGGCTGAGGCAGACATCTGGGCCAGAGTAACTCAGTGAGTTCGGAGTGCAGGTGCATAACTCCACTTGTTATATAATCACAGCCATAACGTGGGAAGGCTCATCACCTAGCTCAGAGCCACTATTGTTTGTAAAGGGTATAACTGCCCTGCTGACGCTGTGCATACAGTATGCATCCAGAGGGAGAGAGGGAAGCTGTTAACCCTGTAAGGGAGAGCCAGCCTTGCAGGCCAGGGAATGCAGCTGTAAGCATGGGAGCGGGAGGAGGCGCAGAGCCAGATCTGGCAGCCGAGATAAAGGCAAATGGTGTGAGAGAGCTGCTGATGAGAGAGTTGCTGAATAAAACCATATTTCACCTGCCTGTAGCCCCCCAAGTGTTCTTTCAGCCATTCACCACCCATCCACTCACTCCCCTCGAACCTCAGCATGGGCTGGAACCTAATATCTGGCGTGACATTTGGCATAGCTGGCAGGAGAAGGTGAGTGGTTCTTCAACCCCAAGGCTCCCAGCTTGGCTATGTGACTTCGGCATGGGCTGTGGTACCCAGTGGCAGTGGTGCTGCTTTGATGAGCCCCAGTGGAAATGTGAGAGGCAGTGGATGGGTCTCCTGTGAGTGTGGAGAAAGCGCTGAAGTGACTGGAAGCACACAGCACCAAGAAGGAACACGTCTTTGCCGGCAGAGTTGGATGGGTGTTTCTGACTGCACTGTGGGAAGTATATGCTCAGCCCCTGCAGGACATCACCCAGGTTTAAAAGCAACAGTGCTCCTTTTGCCTGGGATTGAGATGATGCAGTTGAGAGAGTCTTTCTGGCAGCCAAGCAGGCAATTCAGCAGACACAAGCGCTACAAGTAGTTAGCCAGGGGTGTCCATTTAAACTTGATGTGCATGTGACCACAGATAGTTTCAGTTAGGGCCTATGAGCATGGAGCACTGAATACACCAGTAGGCTTTGGGTCCCAACGATGGAAGGGAGCTGAGCTCCAGTATTCCTTGATAAAGACGCAGTTAGTAACTGAATATGCTGCCCTTCAGGCTCATAAGAACATAACAGGACAGGCCACAGTTGTTGTGCGGACAACTTACCCAATAGCAGGATGGGTGCATTCATGGATAACAACCCCCCAGACTGGGACAGCACAGACATCCACTTTAGCAAAGTGGGACACCTACTTAGAGCGGCGGAGTACTCTAAATACAAGTCCCTCAGCAGCAGAAGTACAAGAGTTATTGAAGCCTGTAGTCCTAATGCAAGATAAGGCCATGAGGCCTGAGGTACCCCTAGACCCTGAGCCATCACCGTTTAAGGAAGGGCACCCCCCTATTTCTGATGAGGCATAGTATGCAGATAAGTCTAGCCAGAGTACTGCTGCTGCCTAGACTGCTGTTGCAGTCCAGCCTAGTACTGACACTATAGAGTTTTATACCGAGTGTGGGCAAAATAGCTAATGAGCTGAACTCAGGGCAGTATGGATGATGATCAAGGAAGTAACACCTATGGTAATCTGTGCCAATAGCTGGGCAGTTTATCAAGGCTTAACCTTTTGGTTAATTACCTAAGAGTTACAGAATTAGCTAGTCACCAACCCATGTGGGGCCAGGCCATATGGCTGGATCTATGAGAGGAAGGATGACCTTCTCCAACTAGGTATGAGGACAAATGATAATCTGTTGTTGCCTGCCCCAACACCCGTGAAAACAGAGGGAACAGAAAACCTGGTGTTAGCCATAAGCTCTCCGAGCCGCCCTTTGCAGATGGTTGGCTATCATAGCCCCCTGTGGGTGGGGAGGGACTGCAGTATAACTTACATGGTACTCCTTGGGTATTTAATGTGTGGCCTCCACAATTAACCATTTGTAGGGGAATGACCAAGGAAGGGATCCTCCTCCTGGGGCCATATGTACTGTCTGTGTGGCCTATTAGAAGCTCCTCTGTGACTTTGGCACAGGTACAAGATCCAAAAGAACCAAGGGGAATTGATAAGGTGTGATACCATTCCCCAGGGCAGAAGCCCTTGGCGACTGCACTGTTATCCAAATATGAAAAAGTAACCTGCATTTTGCCTGAGGAACATGATTTACCCCTGTTAGTACCTGTGCCTGCTTCATCATTTTGGCTGTAGGTTGACATGCTCCAACAGCATTGCGGACTAGGCCCACACCTACACTGAGGTAACCAATATCTCAAACTGTTGGATCTGCACCACCCTTCCAACAGCAGCTGCGGAGAGCTTGCCCTGGCATGTCCATCCAGGTTCCGTGAAGAACTGGACATAGCTAGAGACTTGGGGTTCCACGGACATTGGTTGAGATACAACACAGGAGCTTTTAAGGGGTGTCATGGGAGATTAAAGCAATTGAGTACCTTACTGATGACCCCCTACAGAGTTGGTGGGCATCTCTGGGCTCTACCCTATGTTGGGCCCTAATAATCATAGGTAGCATAGCGGGAATATTAGCAATAGGTTGTTACTTCCTTTTGTTGCTGCAACCTGTAGGTTCAGGGTGCTGCCCTATGGGGTCCCCACTAAGAAAACGCCCTCAGCCTAGGGGGTGGAGTGTAAGAACTGTGTGCCAAGCCTGTATATTAAACTTACGTTCCCCAAGCTTATAGATAAACTTGTGTGTGTATATTGAGCCTGTGTACCCAAAGCTTATGTGTATAACCTGTATATCCAAAGCCTATGTTTCCCTCAGCCTAGTGAGTGGAGTGCAAGGTACATGGATGTGCTTTGGTCAAGAATAGGCTGAGGCAGACATCCGGGCCAGAGGGACTCAGTGAGTTTGGAGTGCAGGTGCATAACTGCACTTGTTATATAATCACAGCTAAAAAGCCATAACATGGGAGGGCTTAT